>NC_062562.1:140062181-140367181 GCF_022837055.1 Prionailurus viverrinus | reverse complement strand
CTGAGCGGTCAGCACAGAGCCCGACGCAGGGCTGGAACCCATCAACTGTGAGATCAAGACCTGAGCCGAAGTCAAACACTTAACCGACTGAGCCACCCAGGTGTCCCTGCATTTTTTTATTAGTAGCCCACATAAATTAAAGGTTAGGCTATAGTCTAGCTACATAGCAATGTGAAATTGTCCAGCTTTCGATGCATATTATAAGCACATTGAATATTTTCAGTGTTCATTCATTTTTCACTTCATTGAGTCTAATAGTTCTGTTCAATCTCTTGACTTATTCATAGTGTAACTGAGTTTTTCAAAATTCTAATTCTAAAAACATAATTCATCTAAGATGTGGAGTAATGTGTTTGTCATTTGCAAGATTTTTCTACCTAAAATAACCTCTACTTTTCTAAGTCTTAAAAGATGCTGATAGGCTGCTGGTAGGTTGGATGAATGATGAATGGATGCATACACAGATAATAGTTTATGGTTATGTAAATTGAGAGGTGGCAGTATTATACTCTATGGAGGTTAAGGGCTCTTGTTCTATTGTTTAATGACTAGATGGCTTTGCCACATGCCCCCTAAATCCTCTGTGCCTCAGTTTCCTTATTGATAAGACTAAAAAAAATAATAATAGTGCTTCTATCATAGAGTTTTTGTAATGATTAAATGAGAGAATGCATATAAAAGACTTAGCACTGTGCTTGACACTCCAAAAATTCTGGCAAGGAGGAGGAAGAAGGAGGAGAGTTGTTAAGTGGAGATCCAATAAATTCAGATAGGGGTGTATTTTTTAATTTTCTTACCACAGTGACTTAGGTGGCTTGAGAGAGAATATTTCATCCTTAATGTTCAACATCCTTATTTAGGTGACATTTGGCAAAAGGAACTGAATTACGTGATCTATAGTACCTTGAGTTCTTTGATTGAAACTCTAGGAATAAATAAAGCTCTTTTCAGTGTGCTAATGAAAACATCATTAAGATAACATTAGTCTCCTAAGTAAGACATTTATCTTTAAATATGATTATCATTCCCACTTTAATAGGAAATCTTTTCGCATATAGATAACCCAGAAAAAAAACCTACTTAACCACAAAAAATACTAAACCAAATTAACTAGAAATAGGAAAAAAAAAACAGGGTTGTATTTTCCTCTGCATTTAGAATTTTTTCCAACCCCACTTTTACATGTCCGTAGTTTTCCAGCCTCTGACAAATTTCAGAATCCATTAAAGCAGTATTCATGCCACTATGGTAAGCATCACATACTTTGCCCAAGTTTTAAAACACTATTTAGCTTTTGGGGTATTTTTGCCATGAGGAAGATTTATGTGGGAAATTGGCATATTTAGTGGAGTATTTTATATGACATTACTATTAAAGTTACTAGTTATTAGATTTTGTACACAGGCACACACAGCTATTCAGATCCATAGAAGTGAATGGGAGTCCTGAAGAACTTTCCCCCATCTTTCACCTCTGCTGCTCTAATCCCAGTCCCCATTCATCATCACCGTCACCCTTTACCTGGTCTATTGCAGTGAAGCACTGAGCACTGAGTACCTTCTTTGCTTCCCCCCCGCCCCGCCTTGGTCATCCACTCCCATCTTCCACACAGCTGCCAGACACATTCTGTCGTGTCACTCCTCTGCTTAATAATAATAAAAATAATGATGCTTCCCTGAGGACCCACGTCCTACCATCTAGACATCACCTTGCACTATTCTTTCCCTGTCTCTCACCCTACTCCTGCCACACTGGCTTTCTCGTCCTTCTAGAAGTGCATCTGCTTATACCCTGCCTAGAACTTTCATACCAGCTCTTCTCTCTACCTGGAGACCTTCCCTCCAAATCTTCTGTGAATGCCACCCTGTCATTTAGGCTCAATTAAAAGACTATCTCTTCAGAAATACCTTTGCCAACCATGATGTATATTTTGAAATGAATATGTTTTCACTTTGAGAGTCAAAAAAACATCACAGCTGGGTTTAAGATATGTTCACTTGAGAAACAAACATGTACCATCATCTAAAAAATTTCAAATTATTTATTGAATATTACGTAACATTGCTTAGTATTTTCCTATAGATTCTCTGTTCTTTCATGGTGCAACTTAGACACATACTGGCTGTCTTAGTCCATTCAGGCTGTTACAACAGAGTACCAGAGATTGGGTGGCTTATAAACAACAGAAATATATTTCTCACAGTTTTGGGGGCTGGGAAGTCCAAGATCAGAGTGCCCACAGATTCAGTGTCCGGTGAGAACTTGCTTCCTAGATGGCCATCTTTGAGCTGTGTCCTCAATGGCAAAAGGGTCGAAGGATTTCTCTGGGATCTCTTTTATGAGGGTACTAATCCTGTTCATGAGGACTCTGCCCTCGTGACCGAATCATCCCTTCAAGGCTCTACCTCCTAATACGATTACATTGGAAGTTAGGATTTCAACCTATGAATTTGTCAGGGGAGTGGATGGGTGGGACACAAAGAGTGTATAGATAACACTGAGCGTCTTCTAATCAAATTATGTCCTGTGCATAGAAAGCATCCACCTTCTGGTATAGGGAGGTGCACCTTACCTACTACCTACTTACTAAACAGTCCTGTCCCAGTAGCACAAATTCTAAGACCTCTACAACTGCTGTAAGTAGGGTGTTCCACAGTAGAATTCATTAAAGACAAATGGACACCTGGAAAAGGCAGGGGATATGCTGTTTTCAAAGACTCGTGTGGAAAATTGGGTAACAAGAAAATCCACAAATAACTGAAAAGTTCATGAATCAGATTAGACATTCCCAAGGCCACAGTCACCCTCCTGGTGAATTAAATAAGTGTATCTCTTACAAGTAATCAAGCTTAGCTCTTAGAATTAAATGGGTTTAGCTCTTTGTGATACACAGTATAGCACAGGGATTGTAACGCTCTTTATCACTATATTTACATGTGTCAAGACCTTCAGTGTATCCAACAGCTCCCTTGAATCTCTAGCAAGTAGTCCTATGCCTCATGTGTTAAACCTCTTAGAAAGTAAAAACATACCACCTGCCAGGAACATTTTATAGAGATATAATCTATTTGCAGTTTTGACAGCCATGCTTAGGAGGTTGATTATACTTCTTGATTAGCTTTCATGATATATTCAATATGAGGAGCAAGACCCATTATCATCTATGTCAGTTCTTCTGTGTCAGACTCTTCCAGGAAATGTTTTTTTCACCCCTGTTTCCCAAATGCCTGATGCGATCCCTCTGACAAACATATTTCTGCTTGACTATTTCAGCACTTTTGCGTAATGGAAAATTTCACAAACACTTGCAAGAGATCTTTGTGCCCTTGGTTGTTCGCTACGTGGATCTCATGGAGTCCTCCATTGCCCAGTCAATTCACAGAGGCTTCGAGCAAGAGACGTGGCAGCCTGTCAAGTGGGTATCTTGCCTGGTGTCCATGGAACATCTGTCTCTTCAATCCTGACCTTATGACTTTACACGTGGCCGTCTGTAGTTCTTGCTTATGGTGGTCCCTTCCCACGTTGTTTGTTTCTTTACAGGAATATCGCCAACAGTCTTCCCAATGTAGCTCTTCCAAAAGTTCCAAGTCTGCCTCTTAATCTTCCACAGATTCCTAGCTTTTCTACTCCTTCGTGGATGGCTTCTTTATATGAGTCCACGTGTGTATTCCTCACTTATTTCCTGGTGGTGCGTGAGCTAGTGCATGGCCTGGGCTGTGTTCTGTGCACATGTGTTTAGATTGCATGGCATTTATCATCGTTGGTTGAGGGACACTATGTTTTGGTTTTGTTTGAGTTTTTAAGCTATTAAGCTAAGCTTAGCATAGCGATGATAAATGATGCAGTTTTGTTTTTTTTTTTAACACTCATTGGATTGATGTAGCCTATATGTAATCTGTTGGTCCGAGGTCATTTTGCGACCCAGGTTGTAGACTCCAGCCTAAATCATAGAGTTCAGGCAATCAATGTGGTACCAGTATGTCTAGGAACCTTAGTTGGCTCCAGCTTTGTTACTTCCCACATAGGTTCTCTTGCACATGTAGAAAACCATTGTAAGAACAGTTTCAAGAATATAATCCTTTTTTCTTAGTCTCACTTTTAAAGAAATATTGTAGGTTGCAGAGAAGTGATTGTCCTTTATTTCCTAACACGAGCAAATTCTTCTTTTGTCCTTTCACATATCAGTTGATGTGACCCGTTATTTTTAAATAATCTGTGTATCTTTAAAAACTGTATTTATTAACTCCACCTTGTGATAAGCCTACCAATTGCAGATTTGGTAACTAAGGGTCATTAAAACAAAAAGGACACAGGCTTTGAAATTGAGCAGCACTGAATTTAGACCCTTGCTCGTTATTCATTAAGTTCTCTCCTACCCTCAGTTTCCTCAGCTCTGAAATGGTTATGATACGTAATTTAAAGACATTTTTGTGAGAAGAAACAAGGGGGGAGAAAACTATGAAAAGTTCCTGGCACACCCTAGGCTCTCAATCATAATAACTACTCCTATTCTACATTATGATTTTATTGTCATTATTACTGTCATCAGTCATCATTATTCATGATTGTATAGTTTTCAAAAATATGAGCCTCATAGGCAACAGATGAACTCAATAATAGTCCATGTTTTGCCCAAGATCTCCCATGAAGTCAACTAGAAAGAATAATACTAGAGGAAGAAAAATAGCTACCATTTATTGAGCATTTATTATGTCCCAGTTACAGTGCCAAATCCTTTATCTCATTTAAGCCTTATAACAACCCTGTGAGGTAAATGTCATTGTCCCCGTTTTACAGTTAAGGAAACCAAGTCCTAAAGAAGGTAAGAAACAGAACCTGCCCGGGGTTTCACAGTAAGTGAGTGACAGAGGTGAGCTTCGAATTGAGGTCTGCCTCACTCCTCTCATTTATGTATCAGGCTTCCAGAGAATATACTAGCTAAGAACTTGTCCAGCATCCTGTGTGCCAGTCCTCCCACCACTGTTAAACCTGCTCCCAGTCAAGGCTGCATACGTTCAAGAAAAGAAAGACCAAGAAAGAGAAGAATAACTTGCGAGACTGCTTAGCAATACTTCTCTAAGTTAAACATCGTCACTGTGCCTGTGCTAATTATTAGGATATTGGGTTACATGTGAATCTTTATCAGGCAAATGCTTTGGGCACTTACGGTGTATAGAGTGGTGTGTGTGTGTGCTTGGCAATTATCTAGGAAGTATAATGAATCTAAGTTGATGTGTTTTTGTGCTTCTTAATACTGTTTTATAATTTCACTCCTCTTCTTCCTCATCCCTCATCTGTTTCCCCCCACCTTGATTTTCACCAAGAACACCATTGTGGGCATTACCTTGTGAAATTTAGATTTTTTTGTCATTATTATTTTATTAGCTTTGAGGTATGTCTGAAACCTGAATCTCATTATTGGAAGCCCCTTTTTAAAATGACCCTCAGGACACGAGTCAGGACAGACTGTGGCTTTGTAAATAAAGTGCTCATATTTTCATCATTCTGGATAAATAAAAAAATATGGTATACAAGTCAGTCACTATTATCTTTTCCTGCTAGGATTATCAACATTAGGCTCTTCAGCAGGGTGCTCAGAATTACTTATTAATGTTATGATGTAATCACAACTAGTTTCTGGGTTTTTTTTATTTGCAGGGGGAGGGGAGGAGGGAGTTGTTAAAGATTTTATTTTTATTTTTTAAAGTAATCTCTATTCCCAATGTCGGACTTGAACCCACGACCCCAAGATTAAGAATTGCATGCTCCACTGACTGAGCCAGGCCAGGTGCCAGTTTTTTTAATTTTTGTTATAAAGCATTAAATACCGCCCGAATCGTTCCATTTCATACATATAAGGAATTAAAAGTACAACACAACTATGGCTTTAAAGGTACATCCTTATCTGTTAATGTATGTATCACCTTACAAGGTTCTCCTCCCCATCTTCCTTCTGGGTTTTTTTCAGCTCTAAAAGTAGATGCAGTAAGATAAGTTCCCTACTGGTGGTTTTAGGAAATTATCTCAGAATCCATTATTCACATTTGAATTCTTTGATCTGTTAATAATACTTTCGGAATAGGTGACTGCTTAGAAATAATTTTAAAATGAAAAAGTTCTGAGTAAATTGCAAGGTATATATTCCAGCTCAAGAGAAAACCTATTTACATTTTTTTATCTAAGTATAACAAACACTTGTTACCATAATTACATTCCCAATTAAGCACACTTATTATTCTAGAGTCTTACCATAGCATCAAATAACAGTACATATATCCATACTCTCTGTAAAGATTTGTTATATGTTATGAGAAAGTCCATTTTCAATAGAATTCCACCTTCACTATTTCAGAGTTTGTCTTGATGGTGGTTTTTGTTGTTTTGTTATGCTGTGAAGAATACATTCATGTTGCAAATAGCTACTTATATTTCTCCACAGTAAATAATGATAAGTAGTAGGTTTGCTTCTTTAACCAATTGTATTCAATTACTTTTAAAATCTAGGTCCTCTAATTTACCGCATTGTATACTATGGATATATAGGAGGATTTTGCCTGGTCATTTTTTCCTCTTATTTTTATTCTATATACGGCAAAAGGGAGAAATAAGTATGGTGTTTTTTCTCACATTTTTCACATCGACATCAACATGGTTTGTCTGGTTCTTTTGATTGATGGTAGTTTGGGGGCACTGATATTTAAGGTGTGAAGAGATATTGAGTAAAGAGGTGGCATCAGGGCTTTGCTGCGATTCTCCCTTTGAGAATTAACTCTGGGCACATGTTGGCTAGGCAAGGAGACCATGAGGAATTACAGGCAGACTGGGAGAAGAAACACAAAGTAGGCTGGTAATGCAGGAAAGATGCTGAGGTGCAGGTGGTGGAGGCAAATGAGCATTTAATCAGCCAGAGAAGGAGGTGATTTTTTTAAGCCAACTAATTAAGATATATTTATCCAAACAAAGTGGGTATTTAAAAGAATTTTATTTTTATAGGGGCACCTGCATGGCTCCCTCCATTAAGTGTCCCAACTTTGGCTCAGGTCGTGATCTCACAGTTCACGAGTCTAAGCCCCACATCAGGTTCTGGGCTGACCGCTCAGAGCCTGGAGCCTGCTTCGGATTCTGTGTCCCTCTCTCTCTCTGCCCTTCCCCCTCTCACCCTCTGTCTCTCTCTCAAAAATAAATAAACGTTTAAAAATATATAAAAGAATTTTACTTTTATAAAAGTTTTCTGCTGTGATTTTGTGATAAATTATTTTATTTCTCTGATTTTCTTTTGCACACCCAAAAGAGAACTTTTAGGCTAGTATATGTGAAACATTTATGGGAAAGCTGAGGAGAAATGAATCACACAGGGGCTTTTTTCTCCTTTAATTCTTAAGTTTCAGTGTGTTTTAACATAGGAACATTTTACTCTCAAAGCATCTGTTTCCTTATTAGGCTATATACTTGCATAATGGAAAGGAGTACTATTATCCTTTGCCCAAATGTTATATGTACTTTGATACGAATTACTTTCCTACATGGGGTGAAGCTTCAGTCCTCTAAGTAATTTTGCCACAGCAGTGACCACAGAGCAGATCTACGCTCCACAGTTAGATGGATGGAACAATCTGAAATACGTGAATTGGTTCCCACTACAGAACACCCTGAATGTCATTTCTCTGTTAGACTGTATAGATACCTCGTACTGTTAGGTTGAATTATGAGCGAGAAAAGTCAAAAGGCATTTCAAAATGGGCATAAGATTTGCCTCCCTCCCCAGTCTGTTATTCCACTGGCAGTTCCTGTTTCACCTTTACCCATAATTGAGAAATTTAAGGATCTTGTACCCTACATACGTGTCTGTAGACACACAGAAGCCGTTGTGATGGCAAAGACACATACATAGGCATGAGCAGAAGAGTAAAGATTCCAGTTGCTGTCATATGGGTTTTCTTATGTAAAACATACTTTTCGGAATTTCTAGGAGGAAACATTTATGAATTTTATCTTTATCTTAAAGATTGGTAAAAAGCATTTGAAATGTTCTTCCCTGTCCAATCTGATTTATTTTCCTTAGTGAACTACCCTTATCCATTCTACCCCTTTCTATGAAACTTTACTACTAGATTCATTTCTATTTTGTTTTGGGTGTTTTGCCTTACCTTATTAAGAAGAAGTGAAAAGGAAGAGATTTAGAAGGTTGAATAAAGAAAATACCAATGATTAAGGAATTTACCTGCTATTTTGTTTTTTTTTTGTTTTTTTTTTTTACTAATGGCTATTGATACAGAAAGGAAATCACAATGTATTGTTGATCTCATAGCTAACCATGGCCATTGATGATGCTCTTTGTGTTTCCTTTTTCTTCTAGCAATGGCTCAGCAACATCAGAAGACCTTTTTTGGAAACTTGATGCACTGCAAATGTTTGTCTTTGATCTACACTGGCCAGAACAAGAATTTGCCCACCACTTAGAGCAAAGACTTAAACTAATGGCCAGTGATATGATAGAGGCCTGTGTCAAAAGGTAGACCTGTGTTTTCAAGTCGCTGCTTAGTATGCCAGCAGCCAAAGTGGCACTTTTCACCAAGCACCTGTTATATAATTGTCACAAGGGAAGGTTTCGTTATGTACTGCTATTACAAAATTTAATGGACATGAGGTTCTCAGACCTAAATTCTGGGGACTCCTGTAACTAACAGGCTTGACCTGAAACATTTTTTTAGGCCTCCTAACCATTGCCCTCATCAGTGGCATCCGTATTATATTAATCATTTCTGTTGTGCTTATTGTTGTCTCTCTGGGAATACTGTGCTTTAAATTCCCAAGGCAGTACTTCCAGAGACATATGGAAAAGGTCTGTTAAGTACTTTACGCATTATGCACTATGTCTGTACGCTGTGAAATGGCCTGGCAAACTCAAATTATGCTCAGTGCCATTGATTCTTCCGTCTTCTGGTAGTCTCTATCAGTATCAAATGAGTTCCAAGTATCCATTTACATTCTCCAGAATTTAACCAGAAATAAATTATGAGGCTTTGGATTCTTCCAAATGTGCTTCCTTTTTTTTCTTTTTTTTTTTTACATTTCCTACAAAATCAGCATCGTATCTCTCATTAGCCAAGCATTGTTTTTCCCATTGCCCTTATTCATGACACATATAAGGACAATGTGGGCAGCATATTGGAAGAAACACTGGTTGGAGCAATTGAATAATCCTGAATTCTTCAAAGGAAGAACAATCCTGCCTTTAGAATAAGGTTTAATGGCTTCCTAAGGCAAGGCCATGAATTAGATTATTTAATGTTTAAAAAATCATGTTTGTCATATGTGATTCTGATGTCTCAAATTTATGGAGGTTCTCTGGATACTTTAGCAAAAATAAAATTCCAAATTGCCTGTTCCACAGTTTCTTTCAAACAGCTATCTACAGTTATGGGTATTTGAAAGAAAACCTAAGTGATGACATTCATTATGATGTTTTAGAGTTTTCCAGACTTCTACGTTTCTTTATTTGGTAAACTCTGATGCAGAGGATTTGTTCTGCTTTAATGCAGAGAAGTAAGTGGTTTTTATACTTGGAAATTAATCCAGGCAGTTAAGTAAAACTAAGACGTCTTTCTATTAAGAGTTATACACTAGATGTAACAAATAGCTTCATTTGGGTAGAGATACTGTCTGCATGACTGCAAAAGCTCTGTGTAATATAAAATATCTCTGTGATCTCTCCTGTGAGACACCTGAGAAAGAAGAGCTTCCCGTCCCCTAGCTCCCAAGCAATGCAACACTCTGTATTTGCATGTTTTAAATTAGCATCTTGTAGTGTTGATTTCACTTTTACTGAACAGGTGACACGTAGTTCAGAATTACTTACTATGAATTCATGTTTTAATAACTAGAACAAGAACTGCATTTGAACTCAAGCTGCAAAAGGCAAGCAAAACAACTGACTTGCGCATTCCAGCTTCTGTGTGTACAATGTTCAATGTCTTAGTCGATGCCAGAAAGCAAAGCGCCAAACTTTGTGCCCTGGATGGAGGACAAGAGGTAAGCGAACTGAGTGTCACATATGGATATGCAGCATGGGATACTGGATGCTGTTTCCAGAAGTCTCTGGTTTGATTGGATTAAAAGACCAAGGTCTCCAATAGAAGTGTTTGATCTTTTCTTTACTATAATAATGGAAGGCCCTTTATCCTTTCTTCATGTCAGTTTCTTCTTTTTTATATGAAGACTGCCTAAGATTTTACAAGTGGCCATTGAATTTCAGATACACCTTTTAACAGCTTAGGTGTTGTGTTTTTACATAAACCTTACTTTTCACAAGCAAATAAGAAAGCTAGAAAGCTACCTGCTTTGTTTATACAAATCTAGAGTATCCTGAGTTTGCATTCAAAAGACAAGGCACAGAAATAGCATATGAAATATTTTATTTATACAAAAGTTTCCATTTTTTTAAAGATCTGGTAGAAACGTACTTTAAAAATTAGGCTTTTTGGGGTGCCTGGGTGGCGCAGTCGGTTAAGCGTCCGACTTCAGCCAGGTCACGATCTCACGGTCCGTGAGTTCGAGCCCCGCGTCAGGCTCTGGGCTGATGGCTCAGAGCCTGGAGCCTGTTTCCGATTCTGTGTCTCCCTCTCTCTCTGCCCCTCCCCCGTTCATGCTCTGTCTCTCTCTGTCCCAAAAATAAATAAACATTGAAAAAAAAAATTTTTTTTTAATTAGGCTTTTTTTTTGTTTTAATAAATATCCCATTGTTTCACTTCAATTCATGTTTTGTTTGGTTCTATGTTCAGAAACAGCTTATTTACCTTTTTGTTGAGAGTGGCGATTGGATGAAAATGGATCTAATTTTCTTAGATTATCTGTTTAAGTTGACATTTTGTTGCCTCTTTTCTCATTGTAATTACTTTTCATCATTTTTTTACTCTTCCCCTATGTTCTCCTTCATCATCTTTTTTTTTTTTTTTTCTCCATGGCATGATCCAGTTTGGTAGTCAATGGGTAAGTCTGATTTTTTGTTGTTGTTAAAACACACTTTCATTTGAATTATTATTTTTGTAAATGTACATTTTTAAATTTTCATCTTTTCAAGTTAAAATAATGTAATTAATTCCATTTTCTTGTTTATGGTTTTTATACACATGTATAACACTAATGACTCACCATAACTTAGCAATACCCAGAAACACGTTAAAGTACACATACTTATACCTTAAATAATGTCAAGGGGAATGTTTCCTCCCTGTTAGGCTGCAGAAACACAAACTGCTTTTAGATTTTTAAGGATAAAATTATTTAAAATGAAATGAATTCACCCTCCTTTAAACAAAATTCTAAAAAAATTCAGAAGCAGAGTGATTATAACTATTTTCAAGGTGCATATATCTGTAGTATGTACTTCCACTAATCCTAGAAAAATTTGGAGTTTGGGGATTTGGATGACATAAAGTACATGTCAGGGTACCTCTAAATTCGAAGACCAGGAGGCCATTCCTAAGGTCACTTCGTGCAGAAGAACCCAATTGTGGATTTCAATAAGGTACATGCCCACCAGTGATACAGTCTTTCCTCCCACTCATAGCCTGGGAAGTAACCATCGTCAGAGGCAGGTAAGAGGCAGACCTGTGTCAGGAGCCTTTCAGCTCCTCCCCGCTACACAAGGTTGTCTTGAGTTACCACCCAGAACCTCAGAGGGACATGATTTGAAAACTTATATGCCTGTATAATTGACTAGATATTACATAAATACATGTAAAATAGGGGCGCCTGGGTGGCTCAGTCGGTTGAGCGTCCGACTTCGGCTCAGGTCATGATCTCGCAGTCTGTGAGTTCGAGCCCCGTGTCGGGCTCTATGCTGACAGCTCAGAGCCTGGAGCCTGCTTGGGATTCTATGTCTCCCTCTCTCTCTGCCCCTCCCCTGTTCATGCTCTGTCTCTGTGTCAAAAATAAATAAAACATTAAAAAATAAAACAAAATAAAAATATGTAAAATATATATATATAATATATATATATTATATATATGTTTATGTATTATATATATATATATGTTTTGATAAGTCAGTGTTTTTGTGCTCTCTGGGTATGTTAAATCTTACAAGTCTTAAAGTTGCCACCTGGGAGTCCAGCTCAGGGTGAGTCTACTAGGTTAACGATTCTCATCCAAGCAGAAGGGCTTATGTAGCTCTGAAAAAGGATAAGAAGGCCCACTATTGGTGAATTTCATACTTATTTATCCCAGACATAGACATTAACTATTTGGCCATACTTTATGTGCATGCACACATATTTCATTCTTTGAGTAATTCAAGAGGAAAAAATACATTTCTAATACCATAGCATACAACCTTACAGCTGTATTAATATTATTATATAATATTATATAATTTATTATAATAATTTATTATTTCTAATTATCTGAATGAGGAAGCAGCTGGCTTGGATATCAACAGCTCATCTCTACCTTTTCACATTTTTCAGTACTCAGATGTAAGCCTTTGATGGTATACTGTCTTAAGTCTTCATAAGCCCATCCATTTCTTGTCAGGTTCATAGAATCATCTTGCCTCTTCCCATTAATATTGGATTTACCCATTTGTTTTTATTTTAACATACACAGCAGTACCTGACACATAATAGGCACTTAGTAATATTTGTTGAATGAGCAGACTGGTATGTTGTCACTACTTTAAAAATCCTCCCCTGTAAGAAACAACTTATTCCAGTACTAAAAAAGGAAAAACAGGCACACAGGCAGATGACAAAACATTGTTGCATTGTCAAATGATGTCTTATGTTAACAAGTAGATGGTTTTGAAGAGTAATCTGCTACTGTTCATTATATTTGCACCTGTACCTTCTCACCAGAGACAATTAGTTCCCCACAACTTTCACACAATTAATATAGTTCAAAATGTGCAGGTGTAAAACCCATTAGCAACTATGAAAAGTGGTAAACAAGAATTTCAGTGCAGAAGAAGGATTTTATACTTTGCTTTTAATCACCAGTAAACAGACCCACATAACTGCACAGGCTTTCCCTCTCTGTGCCCGAGATAAGTTTTGGAATTGTTGCAAATTAGCAAATACATTGCCTGCATAGGTGAACCAGTGGACCCCATTCTGTAGTAAGCAGCAAATTAAAAACTCAATTATTGCACAATCTGGAACCTTGTGAAATATATACTTACACATAGGTAAACCTAGTAGAAAGATTTTTCTAACTTTTAGGGAATTGCCTCGCCAGAGTCCCCAGTAAATTTGTTTTATGCCGCTGCTGAGATAAGACCTTCTCAGCTCCTTTCCCACAAGGCAGTGCCTTCTGTGCTCCTAAGTGAGGATTCTATTTTCTCACGTGGCACACGATGATGCAAACGTGCTCAACCGCAGCCCAGAATGGTGTTTAATGGAGTCATTAGTGAGCGAATGATCCACTCATGTGACAGCTATGCATAATGAGTCAGCAGTCTGAGGCCAGTTCCTGAGGGACAGATGTTGAGATCACAAAACCACCAGTGTTTAGAAATCTTCACTCTCCATAAACTGCCTGGGTCTTAGTCCTCAGTGCCGCTGTGTCGGATGGCCCATCCATTGAGGATGAAAGCACATTCATGGAAGCGACTTGTGCAGGATTTGTTCTCAGCTACAGTAAAATGTTTCCATTTCCAGAACTAACAATCCAATACCTTTCAAATTCTTCCCAAGAGAAGGACAAAATCTTTTAAGAATGCTGATCGTACTGGCATTTGATTAGTCTTCATTTCTTGTGTGCTTACCTTAACAACAGTCAGGTGAAATGATATTTACCTAAGTGTGGGGAGACCAGGATTTCAGACTCTTGCCTGATATCTGAATTCCCTGGGCTCCATGAAGTAAGAATTCTTTAAAGGTTAATTTTAATCTAAAGTCAGAGTCATCTGCTGGAGAAGCAGGGCACATACACTTCATTTTTCAGGGCAGATGTAGGGAGAATTATTCTAAGAAGTGAGCTGTAATTTGCCAGAACCCCGGTATGTTAGGGTTAGCGATCCAACTTGAAATATTCTGATAGAAGTTTTATAGGTTTTTATTGTTGCAGACCAAAAATTTGCAGATTTTTATCAAAAATTCGGTCTGTTGGGGTGCCTGGGTGGCCCAGTGGGTTAAGCACTTGACTCTTGATTTCCGCTCAGGCCATGATCTCACACTTCTTGGGATTGAGCCCCGTGTAAGGGCTCTGCACTGGGATTCTCTCTCTCCCTCTCTCTACAGCCCTTCCCCACTTGCATGTGCGCATGCACATGCACACATCTCTCTCTCTCTATCTCTCTCTCTCTCAAATAAACTTAAAACAGTGTTTTTTTTTAATTCAGTCTGTTAATGTAAATGAACTATCTACCAGTTTTAGGTTAGGTAATGTAAATGTCTATGCAAATAAATTCTGTTCTTATCTGTGATCTCTTGGTATGTTTTGTTTGTGTTTGTCTTTGGAAGCTGTCTGGATTCCCTGATGAATAACTCTTTCCAGCTAACCTTCTATCTCTATGTGGCATACGTGGGTTATTCTCTTTGCAGAACATATATATATATATATATGTTTTTTCAGAAGAAAAAAATAGCTTTCAAAAACTTACATCTTAGGAAACCATTCAACCAGCAGCTGTTAAGTTGGTCTAATGTTTATACTGACCTGAGTACTTTTACTCTATGCATTATGTTAGCTGTTCCAAGAAGCCTTGAACCATCAAGATAGGGTTAGTCTTTACAAGTCACATTATATATATATATATATATATATATCTGTCACATTATATATATATAATGTGAATTCTGAGGCTACCTGCCCAGTTCATGCAGACCACCTCTACCAATTGTGCAACTAGAGCAGATTCTGGAAGTTTTAATATTAGTGAAAGTTCAAGCTAATCAGATAAGTTTACAATAGCAAAATCTCATGTTATAAAAACCTAACAAACCTTATGCTATTTGGGTTTGCCCCTTGGGTAGTACATTTAATATACTTTTCTTCCTTTTTAATTTTTTGTTTCTCTTTCGCCTTCTCCTCCTCCCTCACTCCCTCCTTCTCTCACTGCTCTTGGCTAGATAAGATGTCAAAGAAAATAGCAATTTTAAAGGTGTGTATAATAGGAGAATTTGATGGCTCCAAGGGTCCATGGCTTTCCCTGCCTTTTGATAAAAAGGGTGTAAGGAACCTCCTTAGTGGCTCATCTCTTGATTTTAAGATGTGCCCAAATTGATCCAGTCTAAAAGTTTAACATGTAGAAACTCTATACTTTTATATCCAATAGCCTTCTGATGACATCTGATTACTTTTGAGTTAAAAAAAATGTAATATATGGGGCTCCTGAGTGGCTCAGTCTCTTAAGCATCCAACTCTTGATTTCAGCTCGTCATGATCTCCCAGTGGTGGGATAGAGCTCTGCATTGGGCTCTGCGCTCTGGGCCCAGCACAAAGCCTGCTTGGGATTCTCTCTCTCCCCCTCTCTCTCTGTCCCTCCTCTGCTCATACTTCCTCTCTCTCAAAAGAAATAAACATTTAAACTTTTTTTAAAATTTTTTAAGTTTTATTCATTTTTCAGAGACAGAGGGAGACAAAGCATGAGTCGGAGAAGGGCAGAGAGAGAGAGGGAGACAGAATCTAAAGCAGGCTCCAGGCTCTGAGCTGTCAGCATGCAGCCCAACCCATGGACTCTGAGATCATGACCTGAGTTAAGTCGAAGGCTTAACCAACTGAACCACCCAGGTGCCCCTAAAAAATTGTTTGGGTGAAATATATGACAGAGGCACCTGGCTGGTCCAGTTGGTAGAACATGTGGCTCTTAATCTTGGTGTTGTAAGTTCGAGTCCCTGGTTGGGTATAGAGATTACTTAAAAATAAAATCATTTTTAAAAAGTGAAATGTGGGGGTGTCAGGGTGGCTCAGTTGGTTAAGCGTCCAACTTCAGCTCAGGTCATGATCTCACAGTCTGTGAGTTCAAGCCCCATGTCAGGCTCTGTGCTGACAGCTCAGAGCCTGGAGCCTGCTTTGGATTCTGTGTCTCCCTCTGTCTCTGCCCCTCCCATGCTCATGCTCTGTCTCAAAAATAAATAAAAACAATTTTTTAAAATTTTAAAAATAAATAAATGAATAATGAAATGTGTAACAAACATAAACATATCAAGTATATATTTAACAATTTGGAACTGCTCAGAGGTCTGGGCACCTTGATCCCTACATATTCTTTCCAGGGAAGAGGGAGGTGAGAAGCTTAAAGCCCATCTCCTGTATCCCTTTCGGACTCTACCCCAAAGAGGAACCTCAGTCTGGTATTTCACTTCCTCCTGCTGCACAGATACAAATTTGGAGACAGAAGGATATGAAAAGAGAGTAGCAGGGAGGGAGAGCCTGGGCAGGGCTCATTTGCATAAGCTCCTCACACCAGGTCAGCTGTCCAGCTTCACGCGGAGCTGGGGGACCCTTTTTGTACCTGTGTCTGTAGGGGGCTTCCCAGCCATCTCAACTACCAGCCAGATTCTTGAAGCTCTTTCTTTTCTACTTTGTTTTTCTTTATTTTCTCCCCTTTCCTTTTCCTTCTCTTCAAGATGTTCTAAAAGGAAAAGAATCAACACTACTATAATAGAAATCTACCCTCTGTGTTTCTGTTCCAGTCGTCTCTGGGGAGCACAAGTTGGGGAATCTGTACGGCTTTCAGTCAGACAGACACATAATATTTCCCTGCATTAGGTGAAATACATGTCTGGAAAGCTCCATATTCATATGTGTGTGGTTAATTTTAGACCAGTTGTCAACACACCCACTTACACATGCAGAAAAGAAAATTCACGGGCTCCAAAATTATGCTTCCTTTATTATTTATGCTGGTAGATAACCACTTGTAACTGGCAGAGCCACTGGGGGAGAATCATTCCTATGTATTCCAAAGCAGAACTAAGTTGATGTTTTGTTGTGTGTGGAAACTTTGAGACATGTTTTCAGAAGAAAAAAATAGCTTTCAAAAACTTACATCTTAGGAAACCATTCAACCAGCAGCTGTTAAGTTGGTCTAATGTTTATACTGACCTGAGTACTTTTACTCTATGCATTATGTTAGCTGTTCCAAGAAGCCTTGAACCATCAAGATAGGGTTAGTCTTTACAAGTCACATTTTCTGTGAAGTGGCTATTGGGGACAATCGGCTGTCAGATAAATGCTTCTAAAGGAAGAATTAGTGTTTAAATGAATGTGCCTTCACACACTGCAGAAGCCGAAGCTCCTGCTAATTTAAGAATGCAACTCTCTAGTATTCTCTAAAGAAAGCAAAAAAAAAAAAAAAAGAGGCTTTCAGGTTTATTTTAAATACATCTTTTTTTATATTTACTTAAAGGCGTCTTTCTCATGAGGAAACAGCGATAAAACTATGGGGAGTGAGTGCTGTTCCATTATACCTTTTATGGCCTATTAATTTGTTACCATCTATTCACCTTTGTTGATGAAATTTTAATTTTGCCCTTGCTTGAGCATATTGTAAGAATTGTATAAACTGCTACTCCCTGCACTGACAAAAACGGTCCTTTGAGGGGGAACAATTGGGAGCTCATTTTATTTCTAGAGCACATTTAAAATAACTTATGAATGAGAGTTGTCAGACACGAAATGCTGTATTAATTAAATCTTTTTCTAGTCTTTTTGCTTCTTCAGCTAAGCCAACCCTTTAGAAAAATACACGGCCACCTTCATTATAGAGAAGAAGACAAAAAGTACCCTTCACATTCCTCTGCCTGAATAAGAATAAGAACTCAATTCATCTATATAATAACCCCATTAGCTGCTTAACTCAACAGTGCACATGGGAAAATTTTCAAACCACAGTGTAAAAAGTGTTGATTGGGTGGATCGTTTTCAAGGTTTTGTTCTTCTGGTGTTCAAAATGATCATTTTAAGTAAATCCGATATGTCCTAACCAGTAGCTTTAAAGCATTTCTGACTTAATGACAAAAGTTTCATGTCCACATCAACTAACGCATCTTTGTCTTTTAACATCCAGCAACAATACCATTCGAAGATAGATGAGTTGATTGACAACAGTGTAAAAGAAATCATTTCACTGCTAGTTTCAAAGGTAATGTATTATTTACTCACCTTTATAAATCAAAGTCAAAGATATATTTTGCTGAGAGGTTGTAGAAATGTCTGTCTTGTGTTTCAAATACCTAAGTGAGAAATAGTAGTTTTAAAAATAGATGCAAGAACCGATCAGATTTTAAGAAGAGTTCTGAACCAAATAGGAACACTCTTTGTCAACAACTTTTGATGGTTTTGTTTGTTTGTTTACAATTCCTTTTGGCTTTTCTTGCAACTGTTGTCCTTTTAAAAATAACCGTGTCTTCCAGTAAGACCTATTATTTCACATTCATGTTCTCTTACTATCTATCTTATCTGTTTGGCTGATTTGAGTCCTCACCAGTCCTTGAATGGAGCCTGTTTGTTGTGACGACAGTGCTGAGGCTCTAGGCTGGTCCCAGGCAGACAGAGAAAGCTGGCCGCCTGGACTCTGATGTTCTCCACTCCCGGGAAGGCTCCCACGATTTCCAGTGTGAGGCTCCAAACACCTTTGACAAAGGCTCTGGCCTTTAATTGTGTAAGTGGAGATGAAGCATAAATGAGTATTCCATCAAATGATTAGATGAATTAAAACCCCACTGAGGTGTAACAGACTTCCACGAGTGACACTTGAGATCTGGCTCTGCAAGGGGAAGACATAGAAAACGGAACTCAAGAGGGTAAGGAGCCAGAATGGACATGGTCCAGGGGCACATTCACATGAGCAGATATAGCCCTTGCTCTTGCAAGGCTCAGTCAAAGGACCTCAAATCAGACTTCATAGAACAATTGGAAGAATATACAAAGAGCAAAGGAAAAAACACCCCTAACTTAATAAACCAGGAACATGTTACTTCGAAAATAGAGTGATGCCCAATAAGCATTAAAATTGTTAAACCTCATTAATAACTTAAAGAATGAAGAAAAACTCGGGTGCCTGGGTAGCTCAGTCAGTTAAGCATCTGACTCTTGACTTCGGCTCAGGTCATTATCTCACTATTTGTGAGTTCAAGCCCTGCATCAGGCTCTGCACTGACAGTGTGGAGTCTGCTTGGGACTCTCTCTCCTTCTCTCTCTCTTCCTCCCTCTCTTGCTCTCTGAATGAATGAATGAATGAATGAATGAATGAATGAATGAATGAAAATAAACCTAAAAGAATGAAGAAAAATATACTATTTTTTCTAACTCGTTTTTAAGCTAACACTTGGTTGTAGAAAAGGTGAGCTGGGACACTCATATTTCCTGTCTATGGGAGTATAAATTGTTACAAATTTTGTAGAGATAGTTTGGAACTGTATGGAGTACTTTAATACCCTTTCACCTAATAATTATTTTTGCACTTTTTTCTGTGAAGAGAGATGCACAAAATGTATATACATTGATATGGTCACATTACATTTAATGAAAAATTGGAAACAACTTTAATCTCTAACAGTAAGGGAAGGTGAAGTAAATTATGGGACATCTATATTAAGAAACTATGTTTTCAGAGACTATTAATGATAAAGGAAAAGTTTCATAATATAGTGTTAAGTGAAAATGAAAGCTTAGTATTTTAGAAATATAAAGTATGATATGAATTCTCATCACATAGAGAAAAGATGTTGACAAAATGTTGACAGAGCTTCTCTGAATGGTGAGATTATACTTGATATGGGGAGAGGAGTCTTCTTCAGGTTTTGTTTTTGTTTTGTTTTGTTTTGTTTTGTTTTGTTTTTTGTATTTTCCAAATTCTTTGGTAGCAAGTGTTAAGATGGAAAGTAGCCACAAAGATGACTTTAGAATAGCACCACCCCTCCAGTTTGTTCTTGGTCTCCTGACTTCTTCTACTGCAAGAATTATCTATACCTCCACATACAACACACTCCCCAACAATAAGTAAGGGAAAAGGTTAACAGGGAAGCCATCCAGCAGGTGGTGGGAGAAGTGAACCCCTGGAGAACAAAGCTCCAGGGGAAGGACAGGGAGGTTTCCCTTCTCCCAGGAGCCTACGTGCTCCCCTCAGCCACGTGCAGCCCTGCACGGACAGCCCACTGAAGTGAAACGTGCTTAACGTTGCACCTTCGTTGTCTGTGACTCATCCGGGCAAATTTTACTGGGCTGCTATGGCCTCATCTTCACAGTTCTCCTGTGGAAGTTGTCTTTTGTGAGAAGGGGGCATAATGGAAGTAATTAAATTGCGTCGGGCGCCTGGGTGGCTCAGTTGGTTGAGGATCTGACCCTTGATTTCCATTCAGATCACAATCTCAAGGTTTAGTGAGTTTGAGCCCCACGTGGGCTCTGCGCTGACAGCGCAGAACCTCCTTGAGATTCTGCCCCCCCCAACACACACACACACACACACACACACACACACACACACACACTAAATAAATAAATAAATAAATAAATAAATAAATAAATAAAACTTTTAAAAAAACATAAATTGTGTGATAGCAAGCAGTTGGTAAAGGGTTAAATAGGCAGCAAGGAAAAGAGACTAGTTTGGGTTTTCCATTGGTGGGAAGTGGTGGGGGGAGGGTAGGAAAAGAGACTAGTTTTCTCTTGGGGGGGGGCGGGAGGGGGAGGGTAGAGAAAGAAACTAGTCTATTGGTGGGGTCAGTGCTGGGGGAGGGTGACAGAGAAGGCAGGCAGGGCTCTGCATGCTTTTCTGGCAAAGTAAAAAACTGATTGTTTAATATCAGGTCTAGGTTAGTCTTTTTCTATGGATCATTTCTCCTATAATCTAACAGTACTTATTAATAATCTTCAATTCTTTGGTTGAGAATTATAAAATAAACTGGCTCGACAGATTGAACCAGCCGTCTTAAGCTCCCACAGGAGATGACAGTAAATGGTGGGTTTTTTCTTTCATTAAACAAACACAGATAATCTGCAATACAGTTCTTAAATGTTAGCGTGCCAAAAAAAATTACCTGAGATCTTGTTAAAATGTAGATTCCATGCCCTGCTTTCCGACAATTCTGAGTCAGAAGCTTGGGAAGAGGAACAGGAATGTATGTGTGTAACCAGTCACCGTGGTAATTTTGATATATAGGTTCAGTGAGCCAGACTTTGAGAACCACTGCTCTGATGAATCGCTATCCAGGCTATCCTGTGAAAGATCTTTAAACTTCCGTATAGTGTTTAAAAACAAAACAGCTTCTAAGATGGTGTGTTCACATTTGTTTTCTCTGAAGAAATGATATTTTAAAAGGAGGTATTTATGGGGATGCCTGGGTGGCTCAGTCCCTTAACAAGTATCTGACTTCAGGGGCACCTGGGTGGCTCAGTCGGTTAAGCATCTGACTTTGGCTCAGGTTGTGATCTCGCAGCCCGTGAATTTGAGCCCCGCGTAGGGCTCTGTGCTGACAGCTTGGACCCTGGAGCCTGCTTCGGATTCTGTGTCTCCCTCTCTCTGACCCTCCCCCGTTCATGCTCTGTCTCTGTCTCAAAAATAAATAAACGTAAAAAAAATTTTTAAAAAACTGTGTCTGACCTCAGCTCAGGTCATGGTTCGTGACCATGGTTTTTTGTTTTTGTTTTTGTTTTTAATTTTTTTTAAGTTTATTTATTTTTGACAGAAACAGAGTGCGAGCATGAGCTGGGGAGGGGCAGAGAGAGAGGGAGACACAGAATCCGAAGCAGGCTCCAGGCTCTATGCTGTCAGCACAGAGCCCAGTGCGGGGCTTGAACCCACGAACTGTGAGATCATGACCTGGGCCGAAGTCGGACACTTGACCGACTGAGCCACCCAGGCGCCACCCCCCCCCCCTTTTTTTTTAAATCACCAAGGAGTGTCTTTATTCAGCATGAGCATGGTTCGTGAGTTCAAGCCTCACATCAGGCTCCCTGCTGTCAGCACAGAGCCCACTTTGGATCCTCTGTCCTCCTCTCTCCACCTCTCCTCCATTTACTCTCTCTCTCAAAAACAAGTAAACATTTAAAAAAGAGGCATTTATGAAATACCTACTGTGAAACACCTATGGGATGGGTAGTCTATTTCACAGATAGAAACATAATCCTCAAAGTAGTTTAGTGAATTGACCACACACATAATAAGTGAGAGTCCCGAATCAAACTTCTGAGCTTCAGATTCCTAATCCATTGTACCTACAGATTCCAGATCAGGAAATCAGTGAAAAGCAAAAATACCCTAAAACTTAAAATATGTTACTTCTAAATTAACTATCTTTACTTTACCCTGTCAAATTTCAAGAGTCATGTCCTAAACATTTTTACTTTATCCTAGCATGTTAATTAACTCAACATAAAGTAGATGAATAGAATAATGAATTCCTTGTGTTGTATTCCAAATGTTTCTTCCCAAGTTTTAATTATTCTGTGCATATTGATAAATCTATTTGCTACATTTGGATAAATTAGAATCCTCCCTTCTTTTTACCTCCTCTCTTCAGTCACCTCCATATCCTTTTCTTATACTAGCACTCAGCAGTACATGTCCCAATTGCATGCACATTTTACATACCTAGAAAAAAAAACTTGGTGTTCCCTCTCTGTGTCCTTTGTCCACCTAGCACCTAAATGCTGGTATTAGTGAGTTTCCATCTTTAGTCTTCTTTTGAACTCACTTCACAAATTTCTTTGACTTTCACACTTCTGACCTTATATACTAATGATTCCCAACTCTGTGCCCAAGAGGCAGAGTGGAATCGTAATGAAAAGCCCAACTTCAGACCTGAGGATCCTAATGTCTTCATCCAAGAACAGTGGGAAGCCACCAAAGGGTTGGGGAGGCAGCGAGTAGGGGTAAGGAATTAATCATATTTTCACTATAGGAAGATTCATTGAATTACCTGTAGCAAATAGGTTACAGAGAGGGTAGGATGGAGACTGTTATGTTTGATCTCTGGTGGACTAATTCGAAGACACTTAAGGAGTGCTGTAGGCTGAATGTTTGTGTCCTCCCACCCAAATTCATATGTTGAAACTTAATCTCTAAGATGATGGTATTAGGAGGTGGGGCCTTTGGGAGGTAATTAGGTCATGAGGATAGAGGTCTCATGAACAGGATTAGTGCCCTTATTTTAAAAAGAGAAAAAAGAAAAAAACAAAACACCCCACAGAGTTCCGTAGCCCCTTCTGCCACACAAAAACACAGCCAAAGACATCATCTTTGAACCAGGAAGTGGATTTTTAACAGACACCAAGTATACCTCCACCTTGTTTGTGGACATCTCAGTCTCCAGAACTGAGCAAAAATTGTTCATTGTTTATAAGTCACCCAGTCCAGAGCATTCTGTTATAGCAGACCCAGGGTTAGTATTGGGGAAAGGAAAACCAACCAACCCTAAGGATGGTTCCTAGGTTTAGGGCTTGAAGCACAGGATGGATGTTGAGGCCATCGACTAATGCAGGGTGCCTGAAAGAGGAATGGATTTTGAGAGAAAGACCATGATGTCAGTATTGGACATGTTGAGACTGAGCTGCCTCGGAGAGATCTGAAGGACGAGAGATCAAGGAGACATTCACATAATAGTTGGGTCTGGAATTCAGAGAAGGCGTATGGAACCAAATGTGGTTATAAGATTTCAACCATTGGAAATGATTCTATGTCAGTGGCTACTATTCTTAGGCAGATTTTGCATAACTGGAGACCCTATGGAGAAATGAAAGTCAACCTTAAAGGGGGAAAAAATAAATAAAGATGCTTCTACCCAAAAAGGGACTTAGATTGTTTTTAGTGAGGGAAAAAAAAAGTGACAGGAACATTGAATCTTGCCAAGGAAAGGAAACAAAAAATGTTGTATTTATTGCCACCCTATATTAATTAAGTTGCCTTAATTGTGGGATAGTCAGAAGATCTGAACTCTGCTCCTGTTTCTTCATGTTACCATCTGGGTCTTCCTACACAACTTAATTTCCTCATCAAAAAGCATGAGTATTAGATCAAAAAAATATATTATCTATAGCCTTTTGTCAGTCTAAAACAAAATCCTTATATAGAGTTCTTTATAGAAGCCTCTGGGGGCCCGCATCTTTTCTCCCCAGGTGGTAGTGTCACGTAGGACACACAGTGCTACAGTTGGAACCCTGAGACCCTCTAGCCTGGGATTTTCAAACATTTTTATAATGTTTATAAGACACATTTAATGTTCTCAAGTGTATGTTGGGTAGCCCCCTAAAGTACAACACTGATCAGAGCAAAGGTGCTCTGATTGAAGAGGGAAGGAGGCCTACATCTCCACTTACGGGGCTCCATCTCCCAAGGCAAGCCTGATCACCAGGGCTTGCCCCAGAGTCCAGTCCCGTTGTTCACAGGTGAGGAAACAGAGGCCCAGGTTCACATGGTAGGTAGCTGTGGAGCCAGGACTTGATCCTCATGGTCCCTAGGCCCGTCACCTTTCCACAACACTGCACAGAATTCAGCAAGAGCAGAGAGGAAGAGAATGGGTGCTTCACCTCCCAGGCTTCTGGTGTGCCCTCTATGTCTGGGTTGTACTGACCAGCCTGTGTCCCTTCTTTGACAGGCATACATGCTGTGGGACCGGCATGGGCAGGTAGATGAGAATGGAATTTATTGTGTGTAATATGAGGATGCTGAAGAAAACCTGTGAGAGATGAGAGAAGGAAGTGCTTGGGGGAAATGGTTAGCAGAGCAAAGAATGAGAAAATGACCACTCCCATAATGCACTCTGGTAACAGAGCTCAGTAAATTCTGGGTATGAAGTAAAAGAGCAGAGCAATCTATTCAACTTCCTAAATCCTCAATTATTGCAAAACGGGATTTGGGAAAGAAGATACACTGCCTCACTGAGTTCATATAGCTATAAATGTGTCGGTGTAAATATATATGTACACACCCTTGTTCTTTCTGACAACCTAGAATGTTTTCCCTGAATTTCTCTTAATAATAAGATGAGCAGAGGATACATCAAACCTGACTACCTAGATTCTGTAATTAAAGTATCTCACCAACTCAACCTAAGATTAATTTGATTAAATTTACTCATTCAGATCAAGGCTATATATTCAGAAGACACCTGTTCAAAAACAAGTATATGCCTGAAAGGTTTCTTAGGAGCCATCAGGAGAGAGGAAATACAAAATGTGATGGGTCACTCCATTTGTGGGGCAAGGGTAAAGGAGAGAAGTGTGTGCTGAATGCGCCATTTTGGAAATTGTCTTAGATATTTTGTGGAATGAGGTATGTTACAAATAAATATTTGCCATCAAATACTAGATCTCCTTGCTCAGGGATATCATGCTGTATCTTTCTATGTCATCCCAATTTTAGTATACATGCTGCCAAAGCAATCACTCGAATACTGTCCATCCTTGACACAGATGTGGAGAATCTGGAAAGACCCTTTGGAAGTCCACTGGAACAAATGTTCAGAGAAATGGATTCACAGTTGGAGAAAAGTGACTGAGGGAGGGACCATTGCATTGTATCATAACATTAACCTTCTGATTCGGGGAAGAAACCAGTCCGTGGTATTCTGGTTCCCTGGGGATGTTTAACAAGACTAGCTAGTCCTGATCTTACCAAATAAACATAAAACACCTGCTAATAGATATCTCCAGCACCACTAACCCTCGCCCCCGTCCCCACCACCAAAAGAAAAGGAAAGAACTTAGTTTTTCACAATGAGTCCTACTTGGATGAATCTCTTCTCTGTGGAAGATGTTACAATTTGCAGGGCAGATGATGTGAATATCCCTTAGTTATTTCACGAAATGTAGCTGAAAAAACAAGAACTGTGTTTTGAACCCACCAATCTATAGCTGGAATCCTCCCAATAACTTTTTAGAATTTGTGGTCTACTTTCCGTGCACATGGGAAAATGAATCTTATACCCTGTTAAAATTCAACAGGAAATTGAAACCAACATGCCTTGTGGCACACTTCATGTTTCATTCTACTAGTTATTTCAAAGTGCTTTTCATCTTTAATTTCCTTGAGAGTGTGCTAGTGAGGCAAAGTTGGTAATTACCCAGACAGACTTTAGGTGTTAAATATTATTCAAACAAACCCAGTAAATGGCATCTACAATAAAGAGCAGGGAAACAAAGAGATTACAGTGTTTCATTCCAACCCGACACCCTCGGGAGAACAGAGAGCACAAGGCAAACCCCTAAGTGTTTATATACTCCCTGAGCTGTACTGAGAAAGTTCACAGGAAGCGGTTAAAGACACAGCAACTAAACCCAGCATTTAACTGGATTTCTTTGGAATCTTGCTGTTTTGTGCAATTAACAGCCAGACGGAAAATATATCATTATTAGTCAATCCTGATTTTAATAGAGTTTGATTTCTAAGGCAGCTCTTCTACCACATATGTCTCGTAGAAATCTCACAAAGACAGCCTTCCTGTAGGAACTGTATGGCTGGGCTGGTTGATCCCAGTGGTGCAGATGCTGTTCACTGCCATGTAAGCACATAAAAGTCCCCACTGTATTATGCCTCCCCAAGGACTATTTGGGGTAGAGAGGAACTCAAGGAGACACTGTCCGCTATTGTTAAAATGGAGGCAAAGAATGTTGTGAAATGCATGCAACAGCCAACCGGTCCTTATGTAGAATTTACACAGTTACAACCCAGGCTTGGTTCTCACCAGAGATGGTGAGACACACAGGCTGCCAGATGCTGCAGTGGGGAACCTTTTGCCCTAAAACCATCCACCAGTAGGCTTGCCTGAGTGTCATTTTATCTAACCCTCCATTTCTGCCCTCCTGAGATCAGCTCCTGTGCCACCTTGTAAATGAAGCTTACCTAACGTCCTCCAGTTAAAAGCCATGCTTTCCCTCCTCCTGTTTCAGTTACACTGTTTACCCATCTTTGCTGGACCTTAAAACTTTCTGCCTGTCTCTTCCACTAGTTTGTGTGTTCTTGAAATGAAAGGTCTGAGACTCCTATTGTCTGCATTTTGCACATTAGGTACTCAATAATAACAGAATGACATTTATTGAATACTTATATGCTGAGCACATTACTTATTTAATACTTACAACTGTCTACTGGTAATGAACATGGGCTTTGGAGCCAGACCACCTATGTTCAAAGCGTTCTTCCTCTGCTGTCAGCCAAACGACCTTAAAGCAGATGGGATTTTAATGCAGGTCGTCTGATTTACAGCTTCAAATCTGTTCTGCCTCAGTAGGTATCTTTAAATTGAATTAGACCCATTCACTGGTAACCAAACTCATTATTACTCCTTATCCCTAAACAATCCTAAGGCTACGCCCATTACCCTGTGACTTATACATTTCTAGACCTATATAATGGATAGTTTTAGCTAATCATATCAATAATATTAGTTCTTTGCATTTCTTTAGTATTTTGCTGCACATAAAATATCTCAAATGATCTTCACTGATCCTTCTAAGATGGACATGATGGCTGCCGTTTTCTTTCCCTCTCTGACTGATGAGTCTAAAGCTAGAGAAGCTCATGGCTTGACTGTTGTCGTGTAGCCAGAGATTGGCGTGGCTACAACTTGAACTAAGATCTTCTAAATCCATCCACAGGCGTCTTGCCTCTACCTTGCCTTGTCCCTCAGCACCACCCATGTGTGTCCACGTATACCCACTCGAGGGTACCAAGAACCAGGTGCCGTGCTAGAGCCTTCACTGGCTCAGGTTGTCCGGTAACCATAGCAATTGTCGCTCTGCTCTCCTCATGGCAAATGAGATCACCTGGCACACACTGGCTCTCTCAAGATTGGAGTTAGAAGAGATGAAGCATTTTCCACAGAGGGCCATTAAGTTTGGAATTCCCTTCCCCTGGTTTGACATAACCCTGGAGTATTGGTCTTCTGGGTCTTTGCAAACCACATCAAGTTGAGTTAGCCAACTGTGACTGGTAAGAAATCCTAATGGGCAGGAAGAAAGTGCTAAATTGACTTTTAGTAGTTGTGAGCAATTTGTAATTTTGTGTTTTTTGCTGTCTGTATCCCTTAGGATAACTAATGAACCATACATAATTTTCATTCTTTAAAAATAAAATTTTAGTCAGCAGTTTGCATGATTTTGTTTCTGTGTTCTTACATCATGTCGCACATGATGTGATGGGGAAACCTATAGGGAAGTTTTTGTTTCTTTTGCATAAACTATTTTGCAGTAATTGACCAGCCATAGAGAAAAGATTATCTCCTGTGCACTCTCAGTGAGTTCTCTGGTCACCAGAGACCAATAAGCTGTGTCCCTAGAACTATTATCACTTTGTTGAAGAAGCTGCTATGTGAACAAAAACCAGCCTTCGTTAATTTCCCTTTTCGTATTTAAAAAACGTTGTCAGTATTTTCCCTTTGGGAGTTTATAATTTGTCAATAGTGCATATTATTTTAGTTCTAAAGAGGAAAGTTGCAGGGCAGTATATTCTTAACTAATTTCTTTATCTTCTTGCCAGATTTTAATGTTGCCACTCGCTGAAATGTAATTTCCTACATTTTTAATCATATTATGGTATATACGTCTTTTCACTTCATAGAAATATAAAATTTTAGAAATGTACAACACTTGTCAGGCAAATTTAATTTGTCACACACACACACACACACATACACACACACACACACACACACACACACACACACACACACACACACTTTAACTGATGGGGGAACTGATTGATGCAGTAGTTGGCCTGAGCCCACAGAGTAGTCAGTATAGGAATCAGGCTATATAAGCTCAGTCTAGTACTCTTTACCTTGCTGCCTGCAGTGTGTTTATCTGTTCTAGCTCTCCAATGGCTTTGTAAGCTTCTGAAAGCAGGTTTGATCCTTGTATGTCCCAATTAGAACCGCTTGGTTAATGCCTGTTAACTGATATCAGACTTGATTGCAGTGTTACAAGAGCCTCAGAGGTTACACATGTCTTTCGTTATCTGGTCCTTATTCATCCTCTTCTATAGATAGAAAAAAGTTGGGGAATGGTCAAGTGATTTACAATAGAAAAGAATTTGATTAAACTTCACCATCATTGCTCCTACACATCTATATTGAAGTTGAAAGTTGTTTTAAGGAACAGTCTAAGGAATTTCAAGTTATTTATTAATGGTTTAAGTTATCTCACATGTATAGTGACCAGACTGCTATTACATGTTATTCTTTGTTGTTAAAAAACAAAAACAAACCTTGTGTATTATTTCCAGCAATGGAAAAGGACCTTTGAGCCCATCTTCAAAATGAAAGAGTAAATGTAACAAGTCAACACCACCGCTTCGATGTGCATTTTTGTGCCGTGGGAGAAGTTGGTCTTGGGATTGTTTGCCCTGTTATTATTTTGAAATATTCTAGATACTCACTGTAAACAATTACAGTTTGTTTCAGTGTTGGAAGGGGTGCTGTCTAAGCTGTCAAGATATGATGAAGGCACTTTCTTTTCATCCATCCTGTCATTCACTGTAAGTATTTGAGTTCTCTTCTGTCTTTTGACTGTTGTCACAGTACTTATCTAACAGTTCAGAAAATAATTCTTATAATTATCTCTTTTCCACTTAAGGTGAAAGCAGCTGCAAAATATGTTGATGTTCCAGTAAGTATTTTTCCATTTGTTTTTTAAAAAATAAATACATATGTATATACATACATATATATATGTATATATATGTGTGTATATATGTGTGTGTGTGTGTGTGTGTGTGTGTATATATATATATATATATATATATATATATATGTATATGGCACCTGGATGGCTCAGTCAGTTAAGCATCTGACTCTTGGTTTCGGCTCAGGTCATGACCTCATGGTTTCATGGCTCAGATTATGACCTCATGGTCTCTTGGGTTCAGGCCCCAGGTCGGGCTCCATGCTGACAGTAGAGAGCCTGCTTGGGATTCTGTCTCCCTCTCTCTGCCCCTCCCCAACTCACACTGTCTCTGTCTCTCTCAGAAAACTTTGTATATGTGCGTTACATGTATTACATGTGTGTATACATATATACACACACATATATAATTTTTTTAAATAATTTTGGTTTCCCACAGGTTTATTTCAAATCTTCAAAACAGTAAGTGCCAATTCCTAAGGGAGCAGTTTATTTTCCTTAAGCAAGTGCTAGCCCTCATGGCAAGGCTTGACATGGTTATTTCAGTGTATATTGTCCATTTTAACTTGGGAACTCTTTTGGAGGTCAAGTCATTGTGAGAACATGTCAGTTGCAGAGGGTAGTAACATACTCTAGGATGGGATAGAAAGTGCCTCATTCTTTTTGTAGAAAAATGCTCTCTCTTCCCTTTATGTAAAAACTGTAATAGGTTTCTTATAGGAACCAAAGTAACAATAATGATGGACCAGTTAAAGAACTAGTTTTCTAAACACGAAAGTATTATAAATCAGTTTTCACTTATTTTAACATTTGGTTTTTCACAAAATTCTTGGGAAATAATTTGTAACCTATAAATCTGTTCAAAGATTAAGATACCATGAGCTACAATTAGAAAATTCACATGATAGGGGTGCCTGGTGACTCAGTCAGTAAAGAGTCTGATTCTTGACCTCATCTCAGGGTCTTGATCTCAGGATTGTGAGTTCAAACCTCATATTGGGCTCCATGCTGGGTATGATGCCTACATTAAAAAAAAATTCACATGATAAATATAATCAAGTTAGTGCAGCATTTTTAAGTTGATAATCCTGACAAATTAGTTTTTGCCTTCATCCTACTATCACGTATATGGTCAAGGCCTAATATGTTCTGTTTGATATATATATTGGCATATGTATCACTTTTCAAAGAATTTGAACACAACGGAAATAAAGTTTACAAATTAAAACTAAATGGAAATGGAATAGAAGTCATCTTTGCTTAAGATTGTGCTTGGGCAGCACCACATCTAGATTGTCATTATGAATGTTAGTGGTTTGAATCCTCGCAAGCTTTGTATACCAGTAGTAGATAGCTCTTATCTTTAAAATGCAGAACCACATTTTATACTGTGGACTAGATAGTCCCCAGATTTATTGCTGCTATAATTATTATAAATGGATTTTTGTATCATTTTATATTTTTTTTCATTGTGATAAGTGTACTCTTTAATCCCCATTCCCCTACGTGCCCCATCCTCCCACCCACCTCCCCTCTGGTAGCCATCAGTTTGTTCTCTGTAGTTAAGAGTATAAATGGTGGGGCCCCTGGGTGACTGAGTCAGCTGGCAGACCTGGAGCCTGCTTTGGCTCTAAGTCTCCCTCTCTCTCTCTCCCCCTCCCCTGCTTGCATGCTCGCGCTCTCACTCTCATTCTCTCTTTCTCTCAAATATAAATAAACAGTTTTTTAAATTTTTAAAAAGAGTATAAACAGATACTTTAAATGAAAAGGCCATGGACTTTCCTGCCTTTGCATGGGGTTTCTTTGTAACAAGCCTTTTTTAATCTTACAAATGATTCCCAAAGAAATCTTGACATACTCCGTGTCTTGTACATAGAATCAGAAAATCAGCACTGGGCAATAAGCAGAAATAATCACATGTAGGGTCTTGCAAAGTGACAGCACGAAAGAGAGGATGGGAAAATTAAGGGCAATAGTTTATATTTCCTATCTTAGAAAAAGACAAGGAATCATAGGAACACATGAAATTCATTGGCATTCCTAGCACATATTTTATAATACAGTTTTGTTTTTATTTTGAATCATAAATGGAACGGGAAACAATAATTATTTTCGTTCTTAGGGCTTCTGAAGTTCTTAACCTGACCCTGCCCTAGATCTGTTAGACTTTGCAGAACTTCAGAGTTGAAAGATACAGAAAGAGGTTTATTCATTTTCCTTCTAGGTGCCGAAAGCCCTTCCCCCAATATCCCTCACAAAAATTCATTCAGTGTCTTTTAATTTTTTCAGTGATTGCAGCCTCCTCTCACGTTTAATGAGTTGAAATTCTGTACCTCTATGAATTCTACCTTGGTTCTAATCCCTCTTCTGCATGATAGCCCTTCAAATATCTGATGATAATTAATCATGCCTCCTCTTCCCAAAGGGTGTGGTGGCTATTCAAAGGGATATACTGTCTGGGAAATTCTTACTTTCTATATTACACAAGCTCAGTTTCTTCACTGAACTCACTAATTAAATATTTATGTAACACTAAATGCTAGGCGCTGGGCTTACATGATAAAAATATACACTGCCTGCCCACAAGCTGTTCAGTGTCCAGGATGAAAGAGATAGGGAAACAGACATAGCATGAAAACAGCTACAGCTGTAGATGAGTTCCAGCTTACCAGCGCCATTATTAAATCAAGCTGTCCCCCCACACTCTCCCCTCCTAGCAGAGCATACTAAACCATAGACATAGTCTGGCCTTGGCAGATTATTACTGATGCCTGTGAATATTAACTTCAAAAGCTGTAAGTTGCTGTTGACTGTTACTGTTTTTTATGCTAAAACACCAGCAAATATGCCTCCCTGAAGCATTCTTTTTAGAAGAACCTCACAAGAAAAAAGAACAGTGGTTCACCTTTCACAAAAACTAACTCAAGACTGTCCAAAAACCTACCAGTAAAATGCAAATTATGAAACTGAGAAAACATAAGAGAAAATATATGTGGTCTTGGGTTTGGTGATGATGTTTTAGGTACACTACCAAAACCTCCGTGACAGAAAAACAGTGTACATTGGACTTAATAATTAACCGTTCTGCACAATTAAAAGAATGAAAAGACAAGCCAGAGACACATGTTTGGTAAATAACTTGTGTCTAAAATGTACGAAGAACTCTCAACAATAAAATTTTTTTTTAAATGGCAAAAGATCAGAATGGATACTATACCAAAGACATACAGATACCAAATAAGCGTATGAAAAGATGCTCAGCATCATTTATTGGTAGGGAAATGCACGCTAAAATAATGTGATACCACTGCACACCCATTAGTGTGGCTAAAATTTAAATTTAAGAAAAGCTGACAATGGCAAGATACTGACAGGGCTTTCAGAGCACGGGGACTGTCATTCATTGCTGGTGTAAAAGTAGTATGGTCCGGCCACTTTGGAAGACTGAGAGTTTCTTACAAAGCTAAAGAGTCTTACCTGCAACCCACCGTTTGCACTCCTAAGTATTTATCCAACAGATTTGAAAACATGCATCCACACCAAAACCTGCACATGAATGTTCATAGCAGCCTTATTCATAATCACCAAACATTGTAAGCAACCAAAATATCCTTCAATAGACAAAGGCAACAATTGGAATACTAGCCAGCAAAAAAAAAAAAAAAAAAAAAAAAAGAGAGAAAGAAAAAGAGAAATTGGCTGGTAGGCCACACAAAGACATGGATGAACCTTAAAGGCATAGTGCCAAGTGCAAGAAGCCATTCTGAGAAGGCTACACACTATATGATTCTATTTATATCACCTTATAGTAAAAGCAAAACTATAAAGATTATAAGGCAGATTAATAGTTGCCATAAGTTCAGGGTCAGCGATGTGAGTAGGTGAAGCCCAGGAAACTTTTAGGAGCAGTGGAACTCTTCTGTGCGATACTATAATGGTTACATAATACTAGGTATTCGTCAAAACCTAACTTTATGGCACAAAGATTGAACCTGAGCATAGGTAAATTTTTATTTTTTATTTATTTTTAAACATTCGATATTTTAAATTTTTTTTTAAACATTTACTTACTTTTGAGACAGAGAGAGACAGAGCATGAACAGGGGAGGGTCAGAGAGAGAGGGAGACACAGAATCTGAAACAGGCTCCAGGCTCTGAGCAGTCAGCACAGAACCCGACGCGGAGCTCAAACTCACAGACCGTGAGATCATGACCTGAGCCGAAGTCGGACGCTTAACCGACCGAGCCACCCAGGCGCCCCGAGCATAGGTAAATTTTTAAAAGGACAATTAGGATATCATGGGATCCCAGGATGGAAAGGAGACTGGTATTTTTGAAAATTTAATTCTATTGCAAATGTGTGGAGTGATCTCACTGAAAAAGATGGAGGAAAAAGTGCTGATTTGAGTAACTTTGGAAATAATTAGAGTCTGTAAAATTAAAGGAAAAGGGAACTGTACATAAGCATTGTAGCCTAGTTGACAAACTGTTTCCCCTACACCTATGCACTAGAAGTGAATGATTAAGTAAAGAGGTGGTATTTGGTGAAAGCCAAGTTTCTGACTGTGGGGAGTGAGAGGTTGGAGACAAGAGGAAGAGGCTAGAATGATCCATGTGGTAATGGATTAGAGTTGGAGTCATCAGTGTGACTTGTCTTGAGCTTAATACGGTGCTGGGTACATGCAGAAATATAGATATACACATATATTTCCTTGGCTTGTTAGCTGGGAGAACCCAGAAGCAATGATACCCCAGTAGCAACAACCACACCGAGTGCCCAGATCTTAGTATCTAGTCTGCAGTAAAATGAACCAGGACTCTTTGGAGAAATGGCAGATGCTAGGACTGGGGCAGCAAATCTACCAGATGAGCCTGGAGCATCTTGCAGTGACAGAAAGTAAAAGAAGTGTTGGAAAGAAAAAACCCACAATTAGAGGATGTGTTAAAGAGACACACGAGGAGCCTGAAGAGCTCCCAAGGGCCTGAGATAGGATAATTTGAGCAACTAAATAAGTTAGGTAGTATTAGATTATAACCCAAAGTATAAAATAAATATCCATTAGTCCATACTCATGCAACTAAATGATTGAGCAAATAAATGCAGAGACAGATAAATCTCCCTTAAGAAGACTTCCCAGTAATTAACATAGATACTTGACTCCCAAGGAGGCAGGGTGAGTCCCTACAACCTGAGGCCATGCATAGTGACTTCCTTCTAAAGAATGCAGTATGAGAAGGGGGTGGGGGATAGATTTATCATGGAGAAACCTGACAAATACTACCTCAGCCCCTTGATTGAGGTCAACAGCAACTGTGATAAATTATGTTGACAGTATTTACTCTTCATAAATACTCTGTGGTCTTCCTGCAAAAAATCCTCTAACTCCAGGCCAATCATGACAGGCATTGTTCCTTTCTCCACGATATTTTTTTCCTAGCTCTTCATTTTCTCATCATCACCTTCTAGGTGGCATTTTGGGGCTTTGTTGTTGGAAAGGTTGGAATAGGACAGACCTTAAGAGTTCACAGAATGATAGGGGCACCCGGATGGCTCAGTCATTTGAGCATCCAGTTCTTGATTTTGGCTCAGGTCAGGATCTTATGGTCATGAGATAGAACCCTGCATTGAGCAATGGAGTCTGCTTGGGAGTCTCCCTTTTCCCTCTGCCCCTCCCCTGCCCATGCTGTCTCTCTCTCTTTCAATCTCTCACTCACTCACTCAAAATAAACATTTTTTAAAAAGTCACAGAATGATAGAACGTTGCAGTAGGACTCAGGCAGTTTTTATAACATCCTCGCTCATTTTATAGATGACTAAATTATAGGCTGTATTAGTTATGAAGCATGTTGGTGTGTGTCTGTATGTGTGTGTGTCCACAATGCCTATTGAAAATTGTCTTGTTTCCATTTGCACCCACATTGCATATGACCTCTCTGCTAGACAGTGAGGTGACACAGCTAAAGACACCTGGAGGACATGATAAGGATGAATTTGACCATGAACAATGAGGAAGCAAAGGAGAAACTCCTCATTGATCTGCTTCACAGTGCTGGTGCCTGATCCTGGTTTTCTGTCCTGAGAAATGGAGATGGTTTCTTTTTGTCTTGTCTTCATTAATAATTCTTTCAAATGTTCTCTCTTCTTTATGACACTTGCCAAAGATTTCTAATCTTCCACCTCCCCAAAGTATGGCTTGAATTCAGCTCTGTAATATCCAGACTTGCTGTGGAGTCCAAGATTTAGTTCACATCCCACCCTTTGCATCCTACTAGCTGTCCGACGCCTGGGCTTCCATTTTCCCACCTTCACGCTGAGGATAATGGATAATTCCTGTGCTGTCTCCCTCATTCGGCTCTTAGGAGGTTCAGTGAACATATTAACATAAAAGTTCTTTGTAAAGGTAAAGCACTATTGAAATAAATAGGATTGTTACTGCTTCTACCTGGAGTGATGCTTCCTGTTCTCATACACTACTCTGCAGTTCCCATTGCTTGCTTCAGAACATGATTGTTTTCCAAAAGAAAAATCTTCTGCCTTCCACAGTGAACAAATAAGATCATTTTTCATTTATTTTCCTTTTATTTTAGAATATTAAACACTTCCTGTATATCACTGGTGACTTTTAAAGGTATAGTTGCCTAGCTGACTCAGTAGGTAGAGCATGGGACTCTTAATCTTGGAGTCGTGAGCTTGAGCCCCACACCGGGCATTGAGATGACTTAAAATAATGTTTGTTAGTGCCCATTGCTGATGGTTAAAAGTTGAATAAGGATTTTTGTTAATTAAAAATAAAGTTATAGTTGGTCAGTTCAACGACCATGGCATTTTCCCTCCTTCCTTTGCTTCGAATATTTTTTTTATTTCTTAGATGAGGCAGCTTGAATATCAGTGTTTTACGTCCAATTGAGAGCCAGGCAGAACCCAGAGAGTGAAGCGCCTGCCCCCTGGGCATATTCACCTGGAGGGAGAGATGCATGCTAGAACCAGATTAAAGTTTCACCATTCCAGGAGAAGAGGAGGGTGCCTATTGCCCTTTCTAGATAAGCATTTTGCTTCTCTCATCTTTGTTCCTTTGTTTTTTTCTGGCTGGCTTTTCTCATATAAGGGAAATCCATGGACTGCCTCTGGCTTTGAGCTTCTAACATCCTCAGGTCTCCTTTGAGCTAAAATCTGAAATGTTCCAAATTGGGACTGAGTAAATCAATTCCAGTCAATCTAAATTTTAAACGCTAAATGAAATGATAGCCACAGCATTTTAATTTCAGGCCTTTGAGTCCTTAGTGTCATTTCTGTGGTTGACGTCGTAACAACTGTAGACAGACAAGAGAAAGGTTAGTGAACATTGTTACAAACTGAGATTGAGAACCTTCATCATCATTATAATCATTACTCATGAAAACAAGAGTATAAAGGAATTAGGTGCTACTTATATTGGCACTTTTCTTGTCTGGTAGTCCTGTATCAGCACCCCTTCCTCTAAACTTTGAGATGTTGGTGATCTTTATTACAGATCGGAAATAACAGGAGAGATTCTAGAAGCCCATAGGCTCAAGTGAGCAAGACATAGTAAGATTAAAATTGAGCCCATAAGTCTCAGTTCAAAGTCAACCTGCCTCTTTTCCTTGAGGGTTTCAGGCTAGTGTTTTAAACCATTATTCAGTATTCCTTTTAATACTTAAAATAACCTCCTCTTTGGAAAGATATTTTCCCCCAATGATACAACAAAATATCAAATAACAATATTGTATGTTGGTACATACAAATGCTTAGACCTGTGAATAATATATCACAATGTAGAAGAAATAGTGTGAAGCATTCACATGAACTGAAGAGTGAAAACAATATGACTACAGAAGTTACACAAATATTAATAATAGCAGATTCTGATATACTCTCATAGCATTGTGTTGGGAACGTGCTGTTTACCAACTATACTCACAGGGAGCAGACAGGAGACTCTTTTCCAGAGCAAGAAGTCTAGAGACATGGAACCATCTCTGTCTTAGAAATATGGGACTAAAGGAAACATACATACTTAAAACATTCATGTTCCATGTCTAAAAGACGTTTTCAAATGGATGCGGGTGCCATTATCTTTAGTTCAGAATTTTCTACTTCCCAATTTGGAGTCAAAATGTATAATAGTGTTAATTAATGGAATTTTGAATACCACCAAATTTAACAGAGAGAAAGGTGACTCTGCCTGCTTCACTGCTTAAAATAACAGTTTGGAGGGTTTTCTAAGAACAATGAAAATTGTTTTATTGTTTTAAAAAGTTAGGTAAACTATTAGAAATCTTGAAAACTTCATATCGTGACATTTTCATCGTTCACATTTCTTCCCCCCCACTCCTTTTATGAATTATTCCTCTTCCTGGGCTGATGTAATATTTAAGATGGCATAAACCTAGTTTGAAGGGTTAGTTCTGTTTATTTCCTTTTGCTTTTCAGTGTGGATACAATATAATTATTCTACTTTGTACAAAATTGGTAAAATATATTTTTTACACCATAATCATCGTAGCGATACTCAAAACCTATTTTTGGAAATATTTGAGAACATATAACTTACTAAACCTACTCCAAATGCTTTTTGAAAACCTTAACTTTAAGAACATTTTCACTCAAATGTAACACTGTAGAAATGGCTGCATGAATGTCAGAATAATGAAAAAATATGTTGAACAGTGAAAGAAAGATATATATTGTTAACAATAGCTGGGATAAGTTGTATGTTTGTAGAATTACGTCCCGTGTTCCCTGATGATCAGTTACAGACCATTTCTGTATCTGAAATGCCAGAGCTGACATAGAAACTGCTCCTACTACAATTTCACACTGAGAAGGTGTTCAATTGTTTCAAACGTCACAAGATCCATGCATGCAGATTCTTACCCATCAGGGTAGCACAGCCCCACCCTTGATCGTTTCTTCAAGGCAAGCTTTTTTAGGTTATGAGAAGCGCACTTTCACATTAAGTCAATTATACTGTAGCTTCTGGTTAATCTTTGAGACTAGAATAGTATATTTAAAAATCTGTCTCCTTGTTAAACAGACACCATGAAAGTGTTTGCATAGTGTATTGTTAACCTCCCATGGAAGGTTAAGCGGCTTCTTCTGCATCTAAATCCGTTGCTGTGGAAAATGACCGGGGCAGCACTGCACCCACCTACCCATGAATAGGGAGGGCGAAGACTTGCACCTGTGGGATTAGGTAGAGCAGCAGGAAGTAAGAGCATTTGCAGCGTATAATTAACAAGGAATTTTTTTTCTCCTTTTCTAAACGGCATTTTCATCCCACTAGGTTAACTAGTGATTAACGCTTAAAAAAAATTTTTGCTGGAGCCTGCACCCTTACTTAAACTCACTCACTCACTGGTGTATTCTGTTACTTATGCCGCCAATGTCAGAGACACGCTCCTCACCATACTATATTTCCCTCCACACTTACTGATTTCTTTATGCTCATGGGGGAATTTTGTGATGTTTGTGTTAACTTTGTTAGCCAAATTTTGTTCTTTTTTGAAACAAATTAGAATTCACGATTCCTATTTTGATTTAGAGATTACTGCTCTAACAGACAAGATGGAGAAGTTAGTGCTTAGTGAACCAAGGATCTCAGAGGTGTAAATGGTGGAAGGCAAAAAAGTGTTTAAGTGGTAGATAATGCGTAGCGTGCTTGCTACCTAGTTTTAATTGTTGTTTTCTCATGTTCGTTAAGAAATCTATAATTATCAATATAGAACAGATTTCTAAGTTTAGCTCTCTAGGGGCGCCTGGGTGGCTCAGTTGGTTAAGCCTCCGACTTCAGCTCAGGTCATGATCTTCCACTCCGTGAGTTCGAGGCCCACATCGGACTCTGTGCTGACAGCTCAGAGCCTGGAGCCCGCTTTGGATTCTGTGACTCCTTCTCTCTCTGCCCCTCGGCCTCCGGTGCTCTGTCTCTCTCTCAAAAATAAACATTAAAAACAATGAAAACAATAAAAAATAATAAATTTAGCTCTCTAGATTACAATATTCTTGATAAAACCTCATCCATATCCACAGTTTTTGAGGTTTAATAGACCTCTACTTTGATAAGGTTAGTGGACACCCACTTGTACCAATATGTGTAGCAATTTGTTGTCTCTGCCAAGCAGTCACATGCATTCCCATTCATTTACAAAAAATGAAGCCTTGGGGCGCCTGGGTGGCGCAGTCGGTTAAGCATCCGACTTCAGCCAGGTCACGATCTCGCGGTCCATGAGTTCGAGCCCCGCGTCAGGCTCTGGGCTGATGGCTCAGAGCCTGGAGCCTGTTTCAGATTCTGTGTCTCCCTCTCTCTCTGCCCCTCCCCCGTTCATGCTCTGTCTCTCTCTGTCCCAAAAATAAATAAATGTTGAAAAAAAAAAAATGAAGCCTTAACAGAGTGTGTTCAGTGGTTTGTTTTTTTTTTTTTTTACTTTTTAACAAAACTGCATTTCCTAATAAAAGATAACATCTAATGATGAAATTAGATGCATAACGTGTAATAATGGAATTAGATGTAGTGACTTCCAAAGTATGTAAATTTTACTGCCATAAAACAGAGTCTTTGCACAAAGGAGCACTGAACCAGTGATAATGTCTTCTATCCAAACACATTTGTACTGTAAGTAGAAACTGTTTAAAAGGAAAATTACATCTTTTTCAGCAATTTATCAGAGATAATTACCCTTCATACACTAAAGGAGGGATAAAGAACCATAATTCTAATTGGTAAATGTCACCAACTGTTGCAGTTACTCTTACTTGTGTATATTCTTTTAATGATTAGAGTCTCATGCCACAGCTACATGAAAATATACTCACTAGGTGTGAAATTCCCATATGTCACAGTTTCAAGAATAGGTAAACAGCTCAAAGATAAAGAAATAATGCTAATGAGAAATGTAAGAATTCTAGGTTTTGTTTTCCAGGCAAGTGGATCTTAATTTGCCAAAAGGGGAGAAAGTATAATTAAAAAAAAAAAGAAAGAAAGAAAGAAAACAAAATACAAAAACACTTAGTTTTGTTGGATTAAACTTTTAAATGAGCTTTACTTCACACTTTCAACCAGAGATTTTTATTTCCTTAGAAAGTTGTAGAACTGTCTCAACCTACAGATTTCAGGATCGTATCCGTTGGGTCTGCCAAAGGGAACAGCTTTTAAAATTCTTTTAGGCTTAAACTATAAAGTGTTTTGTTAGTTTCAGATGTTAGAAGATAAACTCCTCCTGGACAGTGTTATATTTTGTCCAGTGTTATCTTGAAAAGGATCAAAAAAACAGAAAAAATGACCTTAGAATCTATGGCAAGTGTTTAAAGTCACTCTTCTCCAGTCTTCCTAGCTATAAGTTAGTTTCCAGTGAGCTTGATGGGTCAAGTGATTGACTAGATAAAACTTGTAAGCCTACTTTTCTTTCAAAAGGTAGAAATAAAAATGGGGTTGAGCAGGGTAAGAGATGATGGAGAAAACAAACCTCTCGTTTGTATATTCTGTAACTCTCAGGTTAGCTGAGCTGTGCCCGACTGCTTGGTATTATATATGTCATAGTATTTTGTTTCCAAGCACCTGGCTGAGGTTCAGATGCTGAGCTAACTTTCTATATGCTATCCATTGTACGTAGACCAGTGTTCTGTTGCTGTTTTCATTCTGTGGCAGTATGTTTCCTGGATGTCGTCATTTCTGATGTTTTGACAAAGTTTGAGGAGCGTGGAGAGAAGTACTTATCTTATGGGCTAGCACTCTTCAAGTATTAATAGTAGTAATTTTTGTACAAATTACCCTGCCTCTTCACTGGAAAAACTGATATATAGTTCCCCACCCCTGGCTGCAAAAAAAGAAAAAAAGAAAGAAAAAGAAAGAACCTAGGGTTCTCTTGGTTATCCATGTCATTGTATTTAAACTTTCAAACATGGCTCAAGAGAATTATGCAGAAAAATAGTAAAGGAATGAATTTGATAAGTTGCCTCCCTTAGGTTTGAAACCTATTCCCTACATTGTATATGGATGCTCTTGAAGGAAAGAACAGTGAAAACATTTAAGTGTATATATTATAACTGATAACTAACTTTGTCATATTAGGGTTATGTTTGAAGGGATCCTTGAATTTATGTGGCATATGTTTCCCTTCTGGCTAAATAAGAGAGCAGTAAGAGCTTCCTTACCCAGAAGGAACTCGCATTACCCAGAAATAACTTTGTTACCAAAAAAATCAAATTCAGTTTTATTGGTGACATATGCTCATTGCCTATACTGTGCACTGGTGAAGAGATGGGCAATTTTATCATTGTATATAAAATATGCACCCTCCCCCCACCAAAAAAAAGTGGTAAGAAATTTTTGTCCTTCATTTAAGGAGAGGGGCTGCCACGATACTCAGTTATGCTTTTTTCTTGCAGCAGTAATCGTTAAATGAACGATATTCTCTTTCACTTCGTTTCCTTGCAAGATTTACTTTGCAAAGTGAGTCTGATGATGGAGGTTATAAGTACATTCATTCTATGAATATGAAATGATACAAGACCAATGGACTTGGGCCTCAGTTCCACCATTTTATTATTAATGCCATATTCTTTATTATTATTTTAGAAAGAGAGCACGAGCAGGAGAGAGGGGCAGAGAGAGAGAGAGAATCTTAAGTTGGTTCCATGCTTAGCATGGGGGTGGGAGGAGGGGAGGAGGGCTTGATCCCACAACCTTGGGATCGTGTCTTGAGCTGAAATTAAGTCAGGCACTCAACTGACTGAGCCTCCCAGGTGCCCCTTAATGCCATATTCTAATCAAATGAATACCTCAGTACAGATTATGAATCAACCCCACGTGTAGATCATTCAAATGAGTATTTTTATTAACTAGTCTAGCTATTTGAAACACAAAAAAGAACTAAAGATAAGTCTAGAAGGAAAACTCTTTGGAAGCCATTCAGATTTTTGTCCCTTCCTAGTACTGATTTTGTAGACTTTGTAACAAGGAGGAATTATATTAACTGCCCTATCTCCTCTAACATCACAAGACACCAGATGTTGTATACCTTCAGAAAGTTATCTGAATCACACTTAAGACTCTTCTTAGGAGACTGGTTCATTGATATGCTTGTTGTATTTCTAAAATAAAATAAATCTTTGAGATAGATAAATACGAATGAGTAGAAGCAATGGATAATCCACAGAATTTTGGTTTACATTTCACTTTGTAATCCATTAAATTTTTTGCCCAATATCTTCCTAAGAATATTTTATTCAAACTAATAAAATTTACCTTGTATGCCTTGAGCACTGATCGTAGTTGAGGCAGGCAATCCAAGGAAAACTAACATTTTTGTTTTTAATGTATATGAATAAACCAGCCAGAGATAGTGACAAGTAAATTGTATTGGAAATTAGGAAAGGATTATTGCAAGTGGGGACTTCTTAAAAAAAAAATCATTCATTTATACTGCTCGGCATATTAACCGTTCAAGATAGCCATTAAAGAAAAAAGATACCTAGTAGTTTACAGCCACACGTCTCTACTCATTTTCATAATGATGAATAACCGTGACCTTAAGTTACAGACACCAGTAATAAACTTTTATTTATTTTAATTACAGAATTTACTGAAGGTGCTCATTGTTGATTTTGGTCTTGAGCATAATTTACTAATGTAATTTTTGAAATGATATGTGAATTACTTTTTAAGGTTGTGTTTTAATAATGTTTTCACAATTGAGACCTGATATTTTATTCCCCATGCTTTTCCCCTACCACAGAAACCAGGAATGGATCTGGCAGACACCTATATCATGTTTGTTCGGCAAAACCAGGATATTCTTCGAGAAAAGGTCAATGAGGAAATGTATATAGAAAAGCTGTTTGATGTAAGTAACTGCCCTCGCAAGGCTTCCTGGCATCATAGAAATATGTGCAGGGAAAATTGCATTTTGATGATATGTTTGCAAAGCAGACTCCTTTTCTGATCCCCTTTCTTCTATGCGGCTAATACAGTTGATAGTTTTATTTCTCTGACTGTTGACAGAAGGCTTAATTGGCTTCTTTTGTATGTGGGAAGTGTCACTGTTAGAATGGAGGGCTCAAAAACCTTCTAAGGTTAATTTTAACGAGCAGGATGATAACCAGTTTACCATTATGTACAGCATCGGTCCGCTTGCCTTTGTGCATTCCTTCAACAGGATAATGCTGGCATGGAGTTGGCCCATCCTCGTAAAGTTTTGCGAGTCAACGTCATGCTCCTTAGTTGCACAAAGACATAAGCTTCAGTAAAGCCAAATATCCACCACCAATCTACTGTTATTGAACACTTTCCCCTTGATTTACAGCACTGGCATATGCTGACGGTATCACCCTGGGGTTCTATCAGCACAAAAGTCTTCATTTCCACAAGGCAACTCCTAGAAGTAGGGGGGTGTGGTTTTAGAGAGCTTGATCATTAAGTTTCATTTATCTGGTTATCTGTAAAGGAAACTAAGAGAGCAATCCATTTCAATAACAATGTTGTCATTCATTTGTAATTATTTAACAGTCAATTCAAAGGAAATGGTGCTTTTGCTTGTGTTGGAACTTCCCAGAATTCACCACAATGCTGATGCTGAAATGGAATATTTGCTTTGAACTGTATTTATTTATGTACATCTCCCCTGCATTTTGGAAATGATTTTCTGGCAGTTTCATTTAATTATGCAAGTTGCCGCAAATGTTTTCATAACAGCAATTCACGGGCTTCGCGGTGACACTTCAGCTGTGGCAGTTACAGAAGGTCCTGCTACGTCATCATCTCCTTCATGGTCTGTTGTGTCAGTGTTCACTGTTTGTCAGATCCGGTGGTCAACATGAGTCTCCTCTTTCATATTTTATGCTTCTAGCCTCTACCCAGGCTGTTTTACAATAAAAGTATCATCTGTTTTAATAAGCTAAGTGTTAATATGTGTGAAAAGAATGATTTCCTAAAAGCTTTGATGCCCTGCAGGGGTAGAAAAATTATCATCTATCCAGCTGGCTCTTTTACAAAATACTGGAACCGTATTAGCAACTTCTGCTTCCATTTGGTATTGCTCTGAATTTACAAGCATATGTTTTACTTCCAAATTCTCTTTTACCTTTTTTGCTTATGTGGTAATTTTCACAAATGTTGAACAGAATTGGGAAATTGGATTGATGGTATTTCCTTTATGTTTATTCTTAGTATATCTGAAGCATGTTTTCTATGATGGGAAAAGATAGAATCATCTGGAAATAGGCCACTATAGGTAGGGAGGTAGGGGTGTGTGTGTGTGTGTGTGTGTGTGTGTGTGTGTGTGTGTGTGTGTGTGTTCTTAACATCTTCAACTTTTTATCTTGGTGACCTATTTACTACAAAGCCAGCCATCAGTTCATAACAGAGGTAGAATTTTTTCGCTATAAAGATATTCCCTACTTCGTCTCTCTCACATTCACCAAACTTTCTTTGAAGACTTTTTGTGTGACAACAATAATCAACAGAGCTGACTGAAGTAGAGTCAACATTAAAAGGGCCAACATTAAAATTATGTCTAGTTTAGGGGGCACCTGGCTGGCTCTGTCGGTAGAGCACATGACTCTTGATCTTAGGGTCATGAGTTCAAGCCCCACATTGGGCATAGAGCTTTCTTTAAAAAATGTAAAAGTATGTCTAGGTTAATTGCCCTGGTTATGTACACTTTCCTTTGATACCTAAGCGTCTGACATGGCGGTAAGTTTGCTTCTGAAAAGAACTCTTGACAAGCAACTGTTCTGTTTTGGTTGTGAAGGTTTTGTCATTTTGCGTATCCCCAGTAGAACAGTGGACTTGTTACTTGTGAAATAGTTATAATGTCCTTAAACATTCTAATATTTTTAAATTGCACATTTTTATTACTGTAATTAAAAATAAAAAGTAGACCCTAATTCTATTGATATGTCATCAAGAATAACATGTATGAGGGGTACTAAGAGCCCCTAATTAGCCAAGACTGAATTTGCCTCAATTATAGTTAGTAAATGAGAGGTTATCAAGTATGTGTTGAAAGGTAAAACAGAATGTGTATCTTAAGCAACAGATCATTACTGAGAGACATTATATAATTATTGGAAATCCTCTTGGCTGGAGTTTAAAATAGTATTGTTAGATGTCAAGAAACAGTTGAAAATAATGACCCTATAAATAGTGTTGGCAACCTTAGTCTATTACAGATAAAAGATTGAAGAGAACAATTTTATTCAGGCATCACGACAAACTTTTGCTATTTCAATTAAAATAAGAAGTAAATAGAAGGAAAGGAAAGGAGAGGGAAGGGAAGGGAAGAAAGGAGAGGAGAGGAAAGGGGAGGAGAGGAGTGGGGGGAGGGGGAGAGGGGAGGGGAAGAGACAGAGACCCCTAACTTCAGACACAGAGGAAAATGTGCATATACACATACGTGCACACGCACTGCAGTGAATCAATACTTGTGGTTTAACCAACCCGGGTAAGGGTATAGGGCATCCAGCTTCTGGTCATTCAGTATGATAACTTCACTCCTTAAGAAGGATATTCTTTTGACCCAAACGAGATTCGCTTCATTTTGGAAATCCCACAAATTACAATATTTTTATATAAAACAATTATTGCGAAGACATACTTTCATCCTGCCTTCGATGCCGACACTTTAAAAAAGAACTCGTGTGTTTTACTAAGTAATCTTTTTCTGCATGATGCTCTGCTCACAGAAAAGACTATTGAAAGTTCTGTGAAACTTTCCCTGAGAGTAGTAATTACCTGTATTTCTGGCCTCAGAAACGTTTTGATCAATTAAGCATCTTAATGGCTCATGATATTTGTGGTGAAATACTTTAGGGTTCTACTTACATAATTGTACCAGTGCCTAAGGCCAAATAATGACCATTACCCGAGATTTGTGTCCATCGCTTTGCATGCATCTACAAACAAAAACAGTACCTCCTACGGTCATCCATGTACAACTCGTGAAGCCATAAGCCATGGTCCGGTTTCCTGAGCATCTTGCACTGCAATTATTATTGTTCTAGCCTCCATGGAAAGGGATTTTGTTCCCTTAACTTCAGAGTCTTAAAGACAGGAATGATCAAAATTCGTATTACCTTCAAGACCCTAAATATAGGATGACCTTTAGACTTTTACATTAAATTTTAAAATATTAAAGCCAAATGTACCCTTGAAAGATCAAAAAGAGATCGTATTAGGACAAAGAACCAAGACATTCTACTTCAGTCCATAAGTAGTTAAACTTCTGAAACATTTTCTGCATCACACAGAAATAATTTTTCAAAAGTATAAATAAACAATGGCAGATCCATGCTGCTAACAGAAGGAACCGAGTTTGTTTTAAGGTATATCCCTAATCTTCTCAAATTATCAAAATAATAATACTGGCCCTAGCTGTCATCACTAGCATTCCCAGGGCACCTCCATGTGCCAGGAAATGTGCTATGTGCTTTACCTATGTCATTTCTAACCTGCTGAGCTAGATGCCATCATCTCCATTTGTGCTGATTTTCAGGTTAAGGAATCTCCCACTCATAGAAGATAAGTGACTTGTGAATTGTTGAATCAGACTTTGAAATTGTGTCTCTCCAGTTCCAAAGTCTCTGCTATCTCCACCATAAAGTCTATGCTATCTCCACCATACTTTAGACTTACAAAACCTGAAATGGTAACACAGTACCATGGGAGAGGCCTGGACCAGGAATCCAGATCCCTGAGTTCCAGCCACGGTTCTGCCATTGATTGTCAGAGTGAGTGTCCAGAAGTTATGTCACCTGCCTAAGACTCAGTATAGTTAGTACATACAAACTGAAGAAATTGGTCCAAAACTCCAGACGGTTTCTGAAATATCTTCCAGATTTTAAAACAACTAAATTAAATTAGTTTCAATTATGTTAACAGTGATGACAAAAATTACCGGATTGGTTGGATGCTAAGCCTTGCACCCCAGAGTAGCAGTTCTTAAGGTGTTTTGTTTTGTTTTGTCATGGCCAAGTGAAAGCAGGTATCCCACCCAAGAATCAACAGCAAGTGCAATAGATAAAGAAAAAAAAGAGATTCTGTATAAAAGAATAGCTGTACCATGACATTCTGTGTATCTACCACCAGGGCTCTGAACCCCTTTAGAAAAATAGTTGGAACTCATCCATTCCATATTCATGCAAAATCTTTCTGAGCGACCAGAGTGTTTTAAACAGAGACTGTCTCTTCCTCTCAAGCCGTCATTACACATGCTGAGTTTAAAATCTCCATGTTAGGGGTACCTGGGTGGCTCAATCAGTTAAGCGGCCGACTTCGGCTCAGGTCATGATCTCGCGGTTGATGAGTTGGAGCCCTGCATCGGGCTCTGTGCTGACAGCTCAGAGCCTGGAGCCTGTTTCAGATTCTGTGTCTCCCTCTCTCTCTGACCCTCCCCCGTTCATGCTCTGTCTCTCTCTGTCTAAAAAATAAAAATAATAAAAATAAAAAAATAAAATCTCCATGTTAAATTTACATTTTCAATTTAGAAAAAATGTGCCTTATCTGGGTAAGAAAAATCTTAAAGTTCTCCTGTAGGGAGAGAGGTCATGGATGCGCCAAATGGTTTTTCAGCTTTCTATGCAATCTCTCTTACCCTAGTGTTTTTTTCTTACATATTAAACACCATTGTCAGCAACCTTTTTAAAGTTTTTATCAAATCGAAACCATCTACAATTGTCTAATCCCAATATAGAAGTATGACAAAGATCTTCTAATTCTTAAGACCCATTTTTAAATGTCTACTGTGATGTTTCTTCCCACACACTCAGGCTTCAGGACACGCAGTGCTAGCCACAGGTTCCCGTGTGTCAGGAGAGAGGCTGGGTAGTTCCCGCGAGACTCTGGTTTGGACAGTGGTGGTGTTTCCAGAGTCAAAACTGACCTGTGCAGTAATTGCCCAAGAGCACGCGCTGTGGTCCTTTCCTAATGTCCAAGAATATTACAACTTGGAGGTAGTTAGGGGTTGACTGAAATACATTTTATTGTCCAGGATGCACACTAAACCCACCTACCTCTCTAAATCTTTTGTATATTTATTGGGCATTGCCCTTCTTGAGTCCCTTTGAAACAATTTCATTTCAGCTCTCATGTTGCTGAAGACACATCAGGGTGCAGTATTTAATTGGTAAATCATGCAGATTAAATGTTCTCATGTGTTATAAACTGATTAAATATTTAATTGTTGAGGAGTTTCATCTCAATGAGATTTTTTTTAAATATTGTGGTGATGTCTTATAAAATTAAAAGTAATTCTTTAAATGATAGTTAATCAGTTATATTCATCCAAATAGTTTTTTATAAAGGATTAATTTCTCAGGGCTTTTCCTTGAAAAGAATTATTTTCAGTAAAGCGACTCTACATTAAACACTGTAAGTAAAACTGACCTACGCTATCTACGTGAATTCGGTAGCCATCCTAAGATACGATAACATACAAAGAAAAAAAAAACTGAACCTGTGACAAGAGACTATATTTCTCAAAATAAAAGTCATTTCCCATTTCTGTGCTCTCGTCTCTGACTCTGAAATAAGAAAGGGCAGAAATGCTCAGAATTTTTGAATGCAGTTTCACACCAGTGCCCAAACTTTGTGACTCCGGAATTTATTCATCCTCAGTAAGATCAGCACTACTATTCTTAACTTCCTTAAAGATTCAGTTTATTATCATGTTGATTTTCACAAGAATAGTTGAAATCAACAGAGCTTGGATAATAGTGGCTGCTAGATGAAACTTTCCTACCGCGATGCCCTCCATGATATGTATTTAAAGCTGACTCTACTTTCTCAGTCCTTTGGATAAATTTCTTTGTGTGTGCAATCAGCCTCTTTATTGGGAATGCAGGCTGCAGCCCAGTAAGACTGAAAACTTATTTGTCTTCTTGCGTTTCTTATAATTCTAAGATATTATAGGTATATTCTCTAGTATGTGAATGTTAATTTAAAAAGAGCAGTTTTCTTCTTTTCAATAATCTTTTACTTTCAAATGACTAGGAAGTTGTTCTATAAACTACATAAATCAGTCTAGATTCCCATTACAGAGGATGTTCTCTTTGGTTTTGCCTCTGTATAAAAAGAATTCAAATATAAAACATTAACTGTTGGACCATTATGCCCAACCATGATTTTCCTGTCACCAATCAAAATTAAAGGTTACTATCACTCTCATACCAAAGCCATTATGTTCCTTCATCGATAGGAAAGGCTGGATGATACGTTCAATGATGGACTCGAGGCTATTTGAGGTAATGTATTTCTAAACGTGGTTGTGCTACAGACTAAACATGGTTTAGTACCTCGTTGCGTCCTAAAGGTGGATAAAAAGTTTGATCTCCACTTGTTATCTGTGTTACTTTTGACACTGTTAGTGGCTTTGATACATCGTTCCCCAGGTGTTTGGGTTTTTGTGTTTAATTGTCTATATTTCCGCCTCATTTTACCTACAGTATTTGGTCTCACGCTGAAGTTGTTTGACCTCTTTTAAGATAGTCCTAGTCAGACGTGTTCTGCGGAGCATCTTGTCTGCCTCAGTAAACGCCCTCCACAGCCTGCTCCTTAGCGGTTTGTTTCCTCGGAGTTTGTTTCTGTTTAAAACCTCTGCTCTCGAATTACGGCTGTCTGGTTCGTTTTTGTTAATAACCTTTATTTTAATGTTAAGCTATTATTTGTAAGTATAAGAATTTATTGAAGAGTCTACTTTTTGATGTACGGTGGGTGCCGGAATAGCTCTGGCAAGTCCAGACGCAGCCCAGCGCCGCCAGAGGCCCTCATTTGAATCTAAGCTGTGGGTGAATTAAAACCTGGGAAACTTGAGATACGCGTGCCTAATTGCCTAAAAGAAACTCCGAGAGAAAGTGTATTGTAGCGTGTTGATCTTTTTCCTTTGATAATTCAAAAGAATCTTCAAGAAATATGTGGGCTTCTTCCTTATATTCCTGAAATGTGATCATGAAACACAATGGTCATTTGGCACATTCCCAGAAATAGACGTCTTTGCATGAGGCACCTGGACATATGTGGCAGGTCTGGTAGAATCAGCTAATTAACAACACAGGCTTAAACAGGCACCTCATCTGGCAGTGCAGTTAGTTGCCTGATGGTGCTCAGCAGGACTGGGTAGTGCTTTTTATTTTTCTATCCTAATGGTCTGCTGCCCACCTAATTTTGCCTTATTGTCAGTCACTACTTACCGCAGCTTGGGGCCCTCCCAGGAGGCTAAATTATTATCAAAGGATTAGGGAGATGTAGCCTCGCAGCTCTGACATTTCTGATTGCTTGTCTATGCCAGAACACTAATTAGCTGTGACTAATTAAGAAAAATGTCCCTGCCATAGAAAACCATTTAAAAGAACTGAGAAGTGGAAAAAGCAATTCAGAAGCTGAGCAGTGCTCAGATTTGCCGATGCTCTTTAGATTTCCACCAGAGCCTTAACTCACCTTTAATTGTGCTCAGAATTTAAAAAAAAAGAGAAAGAAAGAAAGAAAGAAAATCTCACATGTGAACTGATCTGAGGTTGTGCTTGAATAGGAAGAAAAAAAAATTGTTGATCACGTAACCTCTCTTAGCGAGGGTAAAATTGTCTCTGATGAATGGAAGATGACAAAACTTTCATTTTCATGGAGACATTTTTCTAAACCCCAAATGTGTAAATGTGCATTAGCATTCATTCACCCAAGCCAATAACAACGACTTAATAGTCATTGAAGGAAGTTAGAATATTCCCTGGACTGATGCTCTAAAAGATGGTTCAAATGATCACAAGCAGCACATTGAGCATTTTAGAAGTTATTTAGTATTGATTTCATGCCGCTTCCACATTTAAGACAGTCTGGAAATTGTGGCTTCTCCACGCACAGCCTGGTGTTTCCACAGTGATTTTACATGCTTGTACTGCAACTGGCCACCAGTGACTTATTACTGAAAATACCCGGGACTCCCCTGAGACCAGTGTCTATCAGTTGACCAGTGCAATGTTTTCATAGAACTGGTAACTACTACTCTCCTTCTCTTCCAACCTAACTTCATCAGCAAATGTCACACGGCCTAAGGCCACTTCCCGTGGTGGCTTTTTGAGCTCCTCCTCTGTCAGCCCCCTCCTATGCAAGCCTTCCCTGCATCCCTGGCAGTGCCTCTCATGAGTGGACACAGCAGTGACAGCCAGCCAGACTGCCAGCCACCGTTGACTAAGTCCAACTGGAAAAAAAAAAAATCTGTGTAAGGAAGGAGTTGTTGTGGCAAACCATTATTCGATGTATCTACCGAATGCATTGAAAGGAAACTCTATAAAAGAATAATATCCAAAGGTACTTACCAGCACCTAGAGAGAGCCCTTACTTAATTTCCTGATTACGGCCCAGCCCTAAGTAAGAGACCATCTAAATTTTACTGTGTTCATACAAGCAAAATATTTTGTTTGAAATAAAATTCTAACCCCGTCTCACCTAAACTTTCATGCTAGTTTTTAAACTCATTTTCCCTTTTCCTCTTGGTGGAGAAAAAGCAGGTAGCCAGCATCCTCTAGGGAATAATCCTTCCTATATATGAAGACTGTTATTAAGGCACTTGTCATACTTGTCTACTCCAGGATAAATAATCCCTGTTTGTTTAACTTCTCTTCATAGGCCCCTTTCCTAGCCCTCTAATCATCTTCGGGGTTGTCCTTTGAAACTTCTCTAAGCGTTCTCTGTCATGCTTAGGGTTTTGAGTCAGGAATGGGATGCAGTGTTTGAATGTGGTTGAACAAGATTCTTTCAAGCCACGTTCCTGCTTACGCAGTCTAATATATAGCGTCCCCATACTTTTCCTCTGCAGATCCTCAGAAATTTGGTTCTGTATACTCCCCACAGCTCCTTTTGTTGGCTTTCCCCTCAGTGACTGCCCATACCATACGCATATAATGTGTATGTTTATTGATGTAGAATGTCCGTTCAGTTGACGTGTTGGATGCATGAGGAAACCTCCCATTCACGTCATGTGTATGGGATAGTGTATGCGATAGTGGTGAATACTGGGACCGAAAGGTTTGGTCCTGGGGTGGTGCCTGGGTGGCTCAGTCGGTTCAGCATCCTACTCCAGCTCAGGTCATGATCTCACAGTACGTGAGTTTGAGCCCCACATTGGGCTCTAGGCTGTCAGCACAGAGCCCGCTTTGGATCATCTGTGCCTGTCTCTCTCTCTCTCTCTCTCTCTCTCTCAAAAATAAACATTAAAAAAACATTTGGCATTGTTTTATCCCACACAGATGGATATCTCTGTCACAGTGACGATGGGATTCTAATTAAAGTAGGAAATTGAAACTCCCCTTATTAACCATTTATTCAACCCCCCCCCCAGTATTTATTTTGTAGAGGCCACATGCTATGTGGCAGCGTTAAACAGGATACACCAAGTCCCTGTCTTAAAGAAGCTTACATTCTTATGATCAAATGGGCCTTTTGAAAAAGTTAATTTCTCATTAAAGTGTTTGACATTTTCGTCTCCAGAATTAACATTAACATTAACATATTTTCTTTGAAATGGATGTATTATGGAAAACTAAAATTTAATTCCCTTCCAAGAGAGATAATAGTGATTCAAGAAATTCATTTATTTATCTGTGTCAAGTGGAAGATTGGAAACTTGCCAAAAATTAGGGCCGGTGCAAGGTCATCCCCACACAGCTCCACTGTTTGCAGTATCAAATGTCATGACTGCAAGATAAGGGCACACTCTTCCTCTTTACCCTTCGTGAGTTCTTTGCTCAAAAGCCAGGCTTGTTTCAGGTCCCAGGAGAGTTGTCACGTTCCCTTAGACTGAAACCAACAATGCCATAGCAGTGATACTTTTCTGCCTTAAAAAAAAAAAAAAAAACTCTTGTACAAAACCAGCAAGTATAGAAGTCACCCAGGACATGTCACTTGGTGGTCAAAATGCACAGGCAGCACTGCCAGCCGTCCTCCAGATAGGCTCCACAGCCGTCAATAACCTGTAGGAATGGGGCCCAGTACCCCAGGGCATATGCTGGTGAGGCAGCTCCCTGCTTGCATGACAGACTCCCAGAGCCGAGCACATCAACACCTGAACACGTGGTATTATTAGATCTGGTGTCTGTAAACTATGTATGTGGATACTCGTGTATGTCATAGACCTAGGGGTTTGTTAGTTTACAGTACTTTCTCCTTTATTTAATTCATCACTTACGTGAAATTAGACGGTCACATTTAAAGCTCCGTTTTAGTCCTATGTTAAGTTTCTTTAGCTAAACGCCATCATTTACTTTTTGGTGATTTCTACAACTTTCACATCTATTAAATTATTTCTCTATCAATGAGACATGCCATTCAAATCAACAAACTGGCTCTGATACTCTCCTATCCTTTCTCTATTAAAAACCTCACTCTCACTATTACGTATGTAGCACTTTATATCTCCAAGTATTCTAAAGCATTCTAGTCCTTTGACAAATATGCAATGCATGCTGTGTGCCAGTCTGTGGAGGGCTGGAGATAGCAGTAAAAATAAGACTTGGTTGCTGCCTTGCGTTTACACATAGCCCATTGAGACAGACGTATAGCACATGGTGCAATATTTATATAGATGTCGGTACAGAGTCCTAGGAGCAGGAACTGTAAGAGCGTCTAATTCTGCCTAGTAGGAGATAGTGTTGGCTTCCTAGCAGAAGTAATGGTTGAAATGAGTTTCAAAGGCTGACGTGGATCTGGCCGGGGAAGCATACTTTGGGATAGAAGTCCAGACGGAGGGACTGACATGACCGGAAATCCCAGACTTAGAGGACCCCAACATGCAGCAGGGGACCGGGTCTTTCCATTTGCTAGGGATGGATCCTGTGAGAGTGAGCCAGGAGTTGGAGACTCCTGGAGCTGCCATGGAGGATGGTAGCTAGTGAGTTCAGTCCTTACAATACTCTCCAAAAGTCATTTTGAAATGACGGTCTCCCATTTCTGTAAGGAAACTTCAGTTTCAGTTTCCAGGAAGACCTACTAATAGTTAATCCTCAGGCCTAGATTTTTCTCTCCAGCTTGTGCCATCCAATACAAGCCCTTCCCGGAGTCTGATACCTATTTTTATTCAGATACTACATTATGAATTTAAATGCAATCCTGACCAAAATTGTGTACCAAAATGCCTCACTGAACCAGATGAAAAGGTCATAGTGCCCAAATGAACCATTCAGAGACTATGTGCCCCAAACTAGTACCTACAGCAATATAACTGGACTGACTACTGAGTTTGGCCAAGCCAATGATTAGTCATTTAAGTCAAAAAATTAGTCAAACCAGCATGCATCCCATCATTTGTCATGAAGTAGGAGAGAGGGGAACGGCTGATTATCTGAAACTTTCACTTTGTAATGAATCTTTTTAACACCAGGAAAAGGGCCCCAGAATAAACTTACAGAGGCACTTGCCTACTTGATAATAATGAAGAATAAAGAACAGTATTGATGTCAATGCTCTTTGTGTAGCGTGGGAAAAGATAGGCTAGTTTGATAATACTATTTCCAGGACATTTTGGAATGAAGGGAATGTTCGATTAATGAAACGTGCTTGTACAACTCCCAGTTTATGGAACTTATCCTGTTATGTAACTTGTATTTTGTAACTTAAGAAGATCTAATTCATCTAGAAATATCTTGGTATTTACACATTTTTTGTCAGTTTTTTTTAAGTAATCTCTACACCCAATGTGGGGCTCAAACTCATGACCCAGAGATCAAGAGTTGGATGCTCTACTGACTGAGCTAGCCAGGCACCCCTACCTTTTTTTTTTAAACACACAAACAAAAAAATATGGTGGCACCTGGGTGGCTCATTCGGTTAAGTGTCCAACTCTTGGTTTCTGCTCAGGTCATGATCTCATGGTTCATGGAACTGAGCCTTGCATTGGGCTCTGTGCCGACAGTGTGGAGGCTGCTTGGGATCCTCTGTCTCTCTCTCTCTCTCTCTGCCCTTCCCCTGCTTGCTTGTGTGTGCACTCTCTGTCTCTCTTTCTCTCTCAAAATTAAAAAAAAAATAGTATGGGGGGAAAAGTATTGAACTTCAAGAATAGGAAAGTTTTTTCAGCATTCAACAAACACTTATTAGGTACCAACTCTATGCCAATCTTTCCATGTTATAAGCACTTTTTACATTTTCTTAACAGGCATCAAAATGCTCATAAACTCTCTTTTGTAGACTTCCTGATAGACTAGAAAATGAAAACCACCCTGCATGTCAGGTTATTATTGAATATGGAAGAAAAATGACATGAATCAAATGCTTCTCTGCTCTATGTTTAAAAAAAAAACACATGAAAAAAGCTGCATATATAGATCAAGTCCCTTTATGAATAAACCAAGGATCTTTTTTCCTACATTGCCTTGTTTTGTTATAGTGGGGGGAAAAAACCCTTCCCAGTATTCCTAAGCATTAAGGTGTATGGCACCTTAAAACATCTTAAGAATAGGGTGGCATGGTGTGGGGCGCCTGCGTGGCTCAGTCAGTAGCTCCTGCAACTCTTGATCTCTGGGTGGTGAGTTCAAGCACCACATTGGACATAGAGATTATTTAAAGTCTTAAGAATGGGACATGTGGGAAAGGCATAGCAGAAGAACCACTTGGTTATCCTAAGGGAGTGTGGTTCTTGAAAGAATTGATTTACATTACATATTATATTATTAGGTTTAAAAATATCTTTGGTCTTTGGAAACACAGCTTGCATTCACTTGCAAGGAAGTGTGGTAGACTTATTTGAAACAATTAATAAGCATTTCCTGTTTACTTCACAATCCTGTATTACAGTAACGATCAGGAACCCCCAGGAAGGGTAGAGGTGGTTTTCTTAGTTGTCTGCTGGAAGCAGCAAACTGCCCTTAAAGAATCAGAGATTTTATTGACAGAACAGACTGTTTTCTAGAAGGGACTGGAATAACCTAGCAGTCATGAGTACAGACTCTGAATCATGTATCCGTATAGAGAAGATATAAATCTAACCTTGCCATGCATACCTATTGTATAAATCCAAATAACACGCTTAATCTAAACTCAGTTTCCTACCTATGTAAGCTCAGTTTCCACATACGCAAAATAGGAAAAATAACAGCCATCTCATTAAGGTTGTTCTCAGAAGTAAATGAAATTTTAACTGATGCATTAAATTTCCCAGGGAGAACTTAAAAAATCAGATGGCTTTATAATCCGAATTCATAAAAGAATAGAAATGAGTAACTGTACCTCACAGTTCTTGAGAAATCTCATTCAGTCCTCATTACACTTTTCCTGTTTATAATGTATTTGCACTTTGTTAAAAGGCCAAAATGAGTAAGTTAATAACAAACAAAATAACAGGTGATAGAAAGTTCTGGAGCTCTAGGCTTGCATTTTTTTTCTTTTGAAGAATAAAGCTGTATTTCAGCACCATGTAGAAAGAAAAAGTGTGATAATTTGGCTTTTCCCTGCAGTTCATTTTTTACAAGAATCACAAGCTCTATTGGTTCTAATCATGCCCTTTATTCTGATGATCAAGTCTAATATCATAGTATTTTGGGAGAACATCAGAATCTTCTTATTTAAAAGCCAGGTTCACAGACTCTACCCTTCATATTACAGATGAGAAGACTGAGACAGAGGAAACCCTGACCAGCTTGGTCAGGCAGACAGAGCATAGAAGGTGCTGGCCCTTTTCCCCTCTCAGCTTCTGTGTGCTGTGCTTCCACGTTCAGACCCAAGCCTCTATTTTTCCCCAACGAATAGTTCTGGGTCTAGCTGGGAGGCTTGATAGGTATAGGGTGGGTTGAACACTTCTGTATTTTTAACCATAAGAGACTGGTTTCAGTTTTCCCAAAATGTTGCCCTCGCTCCTATTCCAAGCCAACAAAAAATCTGCACTTAAAACTTTATAGATGCTGGTGTTTCAGGGGTCTGTTTTGTGGAACCGCATAGCATCGTTTCAGTGGGATGCCTCATATAGAGGAGGGAAGTGTTGGTGTTACTGTTTCAAATTTACCATAAATATAAAATGTGTACTTTAGTGTTTAGAAATGGGAAGTGACTGGCCATGAATTTAGTTCTGTTAAATAGATGCAGTGTTGACAAAAGAGACACTCAATGTACAGTGAAGCATTTATATTTAGTGGGGCATTAATGTTTCTAAATATTGTGTTGCTCTCCAAAGCTACAAAATGATACTAAAGAATGCCTTATATTTATCAACTTATCAAAACCTTCAGCATTTAAAAAATATCATTTGTTATTTTATTCAATTCAACTTGGCATTTAAAAGGTACCTATTTCCTAAAGTGGTATTTTCTAGATGGTATTGTGGTTGAACTTGGTGACTCAACACTTATAAAACCGACAGCTTCCCCTGAAATAAATGAAGAAATACATACACACTGGAAATTTAGCCATTCCATATCTTAGTGCCCTAAAAACTGTTGGCTTTCTTTTTTTTTTTTTTTTTTTCTGTTGTTCACCTATTGAGCTGAGCCTAGCTGGAGAAGAATGAAAATATATCAACTAGTTGTACCAATTCATAATCAATAAAAAGCTAAACACTTAAGCAGAAAATATATCACAGATTTGTTCCCTAGCAAAGCAGCTATTTTTGCCTTGCCATCATCATCAGAAGCCACATTCTGACAGAAATCATTTGCTCGAAGCAGCCGTGATATATACACCCTATGTGGTCTTGTGGTTCAGATTTAGGAATATCAGCCACAGAGGGTCTAAAGGCATTGTGCATTAGTATGTATTGAGACCTCATTCCAGGTGGCCAGCAGCTGGACTTTTTGAAAATAAAACTTCCAAAATAAATGTGAAGTGCTTGTTTCCAGGCAATAAGTGTTACATTTAATTGAATCATCCTCCAAAATGTTATAAATTAGGCAGAAAAGGGAGTTTGCATATTTAATATATTTGTTTTATATTTCCACTAGTCAACAGAATAATGAAATTCCTTAACTACTTCTCTTTAACTTGCATGAAGAAAGCACGGTATGTTGCTAAATCTCTTTTCACCAGCACCGCGGAGAAACAACTTTAATCCTTGTTAGAAAATTGCCGAGTCTGGGACTGACAAAGAGCTCATGCTTGTTCCATTGTTAGTGCTCCCCGGCCCCAAGAGCAGAGCCCTTTACAGCTGCGTGGATCCCGCCTGGCTCAGCTGCACTATTTAGGAGAGGAGGTTTGTCAATTTCTATTGACAATGGAGAGAGTTTTTCAGGGCCTGTAGCAGTGCTGACACAGTTGGGGATCAATGCCAGCCATTCAGACTGCACCCTCTTTCATTGCTTTGGTTTGTTAATTCAAGACTAAAGGTCCACTGAGGGGGTTCAGGGTGTTTAAGAAAGCTGATGAACTGTTTAAGAAAGCTGATGAACTGCAAGCATTTATAGCCCTGGTGTGGCAATTTCCATAGTCAGTGGCAACTCCTGGCACTGAGGGAGCTGTGTCCTTGTTGACCCTCTTGTTATTAAAAATGCACAAGTGCTGCGCTTCTCAATATTTCAACAATCTTTCATTGTCAATACCACCTTCTGAGCCCTTCAGCTTGTTGCTTGCTCTAAAGATCTTCTTAGATTGGGTTTGAAAACTTCACCTTAAACACTAGATTAGACTGATGTTCTGTTTTCCGTGCTCCTGTTGATTTGTTGAACCTTCCCAGGGCTGGAAAGCAAGTAGCAGCTTGATGGGGAGACGGGCTGCTAATATGATTTACCAGTCTACAGTCATGCACAATAAGTGTGAATAAATACAGGGGTCTCACAGAGTCAACCCTAGCCTTTCCTTTTCTTTTATTTTTGCTTTAAAAGAAATATCTCAAGAAAATGAAGTGAGTAATGCATGCCCTTACAGGAGTTGAATGAACCACAGAAAGAAAAAAAAAAGACATATTTTTTTGTTAAAGTGGTAGGCTGCTGTCATGGATTGATGTAGGAAAAATGTAGAATATACACTTACTGCTTTATTCCTAAGTAGACCAAAGCAAAGAAAGAAGCAGTAATGCCATACCCATGACTTCAGTGCAGACCACAGCGCCCCTTCCTTGTCGTCCCCTGAAGGGAAAAGTGAATCGTCCACCCAATTGTTTTATAAAATTAACTTTTCCAAAATGAAAGGACATTTTCTAACATTCACACTTTACTGGACATTCACCCTTTTTGAATGCTTTTTTTCCTCGTAATGTTAAAGGATTGGTTTTGTTTGGGGTGGGGGAAGATGCAGCCAAGCTACCTTTGACTTTTTTGTCAAGATATAAAAATGAGACCTACCATATTGCAGCACCCCAGAGAGGAACATGTCAATTCCAGCACCAGAAATAGGAAACTGCTGGAGATTTCCGTTTGGTTGTTTTGTTTGTTTGCTTATTTATTTACTTGGAGTGCGTGCATGTGTGTGCGTGCACACGTGCGTGTGTGTGTGTGTGTGTGTGTGTGTGTGTGTGTGTCTATTTCCTCATATACAAGAAAGAAGCAGTCCTAGTGGGTTTTTTGTTGTTAGCTTGTTCTTAGTAACAACATAAACTCTGAGCAAAAGTACTGCTTTCTCTTTATTATTTGTTTGTTTTAGCTGAAAATCTTCAAAATGCCTTGACTTGGAGACCAAAAAATAGGCATTTGTATCTGATAGAATTATTTTTTGTATAGAATTTTCCTTATAATTTGGTTGCCTTTAAAGCTAAGATGATGGTAAAGTAGCTTAAGCTTTTTTTACTTAAGAGTGGTTCTCTTTTTCTCTCTTTTTATAGTTAACTTCAGATCATTTGATTCCCAACTTATTTTTCTCTAAAGTTATAATTTTGGCATTGTGTTAAAGAAGTTATATTAATAATAAATTTCTGTGTTACATTAAATGCCCTTTTGATTATCACTTAATCATAAGTATCATTGATGTGTAATGGGAAAATGAGTTAAATTAATTTTAAATTGTGTAAGGATTTCTTAAAGATGCATAGGGAGTAATTTTAAGAAAGGATTTTCATTTCCCTCAAATTCATACAACTTACAATAAATATAGTAACTTTATAGTCTGACAGATTAGCTAGTATGTTATGCTAGACCATATATCATCTTTTGTTTCCCCCAACAAAAAAAATATATTATCTCTTGCAAAAGGACTATAATTTAAGAGTTATAACCATTGTGACTACATTTTAGCTTTCAAATTATCTGGAGAGTGGTGTGGAGGTGAGGGTCTTAATTTAGTATACTCATATTCAATATCACCAATACCTGGGAGTGTTTATGTGTATTAAAATAGAATTCAAGAGGTTGAGGCTATAAATAATTTGAAATAAGGAAGTATAGGATTTAAATACCAGTAGAAATTAATATGTCAGCTGAAGTACTGAATTCATTAGCAGTTTATTTTTTTAAGAATTTAGGAGTGTATCTTATTTTGTAAATCTTATTTCTGATACTTTTACAAAAATGTCCTGAAAATTAAGAAAGCAGTCATTAGGAAAGAGCAAAGTCGGGTACATGAATAATATTTTTTTTAGATCCTAGCCTATCTCACATTTTAAAAACCTGAAACTTCCATTCATCCATGTGATATAATATTTAGTAAATCAGTTACTCATTTTAATTACCTTATCTCATTTTATGCATGTGTGTTCAGTGTATTAAATTAACAGAAATAAGTCTAATGAAATGTGAAACTAATTCATGTTTAATTTATGCTTAAAATACCATTTCTTATACCAAATTTTGTCAGAACAAGGTTAATAAATACGAGTCCAGATGAATTTCAGACTTACTTATAACATGTGATGGTACTCTTAGAAATTGAATTTGTCATTTTAATACGGAAGAAAAATATTTTTTATGATTTTTTTCCTGTGTTTGAATACCTAAGACACATGTACCACACGTGCATGATGTATTGTGTCACTATGTTTGTGTTTACAAACAAGACACAAAATCCCTTTTCTCATGAAACTCTTGTTATTTCCTAAGTGCTGAATGGGCTTTGAGATTGATTTCTTACTGTTATTTGAATGAGTGGCATTATTAATTTTCCAGTACTACCTAAACCTAGTTCTAGTGTGTAGTGCTGAATCCCTTAAAATGTCACCACTAATGGCAGATTGCCTTTAAAACACAAAAACAAAAACAAACAGGAACAAATTTCTTCTTCTATACTCGTAGACATTATACAGGAGCAGGAAATTACATTGGAGAAGAATTTCAGTTTCCCTCTCCAGAAAGTGGTAATAAACAGAGGAAAAACTATGAACCCTCCAAAAACACTTGTAAAATGAAACCAGTTCTTTCCTTTCATAATTTGATCAACTGACATCTTTTTTATTCTTATAGACACAACAATTCCATCCTGAATAATGTTCCTTCCTCAGGCGTCCCATCTTTATTTTCAGTGGTTTTAAAACATCTTGGCAAATACTTAACGATACTAGGTAAAGGTGTGATTGAGGATGTCTTACCATCACTTCTGTAAAACGTTATTTCTAGGTATTGACTGCATGCGTCATGGCATAAATCTACTCTTTGATTTTTACATAACATGCGGGCTAATTAGAAATTTGCCTTTGTAAGTAATTTACCTACTTTTTCCTGCTGTTTGGGAGTCCATTCAGTCCCATACCATGTATTTAGTGCCCGTTGTTACCTACCAATTACAAAGCAGGCCTCTAGGCCTGCAAGTGCAAAAACACAGTTTCCCTTGAATATGTTACAGCTGAAAGACTAATGTTAATTCATGTAGAGAACAGCCTAGGTCAACTTAGCAGATTTTCTAGCAAAACATAGAATTCTGTTAACAGGAAATTATAGCATTATTGACTTCAAGTGCTGATCTGTGGTCATTTCAGAGTGTTTCATTACCCCCTCATTACCGAATCTGTTACATGAATACTGCAGAGGCTGTTTTCTTTTCTGTTCTCCTCCCCTCCGCCCCCATCCTTCTTTCCAGCAATGGTACAGCAGTTCCATGAAAGTCATTTGTGTCTGGTTGGCTGATAGATTAGACCTTCAGCTTCATATTTACCAACTGAAGACGCTCATCAAGATTGTGAAGGTAAACAAAATGTGTTGAGATGTGAATTGCCCACCAAGCTATAAAGAATAATGGCTAGATATTGACACACAAGAAAATTGTATGTGACACACCTGAATGGATGTAAGTACTTTAAAAACATCACTCTCAGCAGTGCTGTGCCACTGTTTACTTCCATTTTCAGTTAGATTATCAAGTAAATGTAAATTTTTCTGCACTAATAAATAAAAGATATTTTATCAGTAGTCAAATTTTAAGACAATGTACACAAAGCCTCTGGCACATTTACCTGATTGTAGTAGGTCCACAGTAATTTCGTCTTCATTTTCTTAGGTATAGAAATATTTTCTCCTCCTGATACGTTTGCTTCATGCTTATTAGAATCGCATATGATTATGAGGACTTTTTTTTTTTTGAACGTGCTCACATGCATGTACTCATGTGCAAGCTGGGGAGGGGAAGAGAGAGAGGGAGAGAGAATCCCAAGCAGGCTCCACACTGTCAGCATAGAGCCCACAGCCGGGCTTGATCTCACCAACCATGAGATCATAACCTGAACTGAAATCAGGAGTTGGTGCTTAACCAACTGAGCCACCCAGGTGCTCCATGAGGGCTTTGGAATTGTATTGGCCCACAGCATAAGGAGAGTGTCCGTTATTTTGTCATATCCTGACACAAAAGTAACATTGTCACTGCCTAACTTCTTTAGAAGCATGCCCCATCTGACATGTAAGAGATGATCAGTTTGAGTGTTGGGGAACATCCCAACCAACAACAGGTGTCACATCCCTTAAGGCCATTTTGTCTTTTGCTCTTCAAAAGAAAAGGTAATAACACAAGTATTATATTTATTGAGTATATTTATTTATTTACTTAATGTGATTTTATTAATATATATAATTATTTAACATGATTTTTCACGCTCCGTAATTCTAATGGAAACACAAAATTTGCTCCAAGTGTAACTTTTTCCTAAAATTGAGACAAATCCTACTTAATGACTAAAAACATAACTCTAAGCTATTGAGAATCAGCTGTTCTTTTGAAAAGATGACCTTCCATTTTAGTGCCATTTGTCAAATGCAATATATGTGTGTGTATATATATATATATATATATATATATATATATATATTTGGGTGTGTCTATATAGGCACAAATATGTATGTTTATATTTATGTGTATGTATGTGCATATGCGACACACAGTAGTTCTCAAAGTGTCATTTCTGACTTATATCAGCATCACCTGGGAACTCATTAGGCATACACATTATTGGGCCCTACCCCAGACCTGCTGAGTCAGAAATTCTGATTCTGGAGCCCAGCAGTTTATATATTAACAAGTCCTCCAGGTGATTCCGATGTTAAAGTTTGAGAGGAACTATTGCATTACATCATTAAGTTTTAACCACATTAAAATATTTTCCATCATTCTCTAGATTCCTGTAGTCTAATTAGAATACAAATTATTTTGTGCCATAGACACACAGGTTATCACAAATTAGACCCATAAATAGGAAAGTTCTGTTCTAAAGTGAGAAATTGGCAAATCTACCGGAACATAGAACCAGACCTATAATGTCACAGTAATAGCAATCATGATTAGTCATAAAGAACAAGTAAAATTATAGCCACCCACTAATTTTTAATACCTCTGAACATGACATTTCAATGGAAAAAATAACTTTGGTCCAGAACACTTCTTACCAGGTGTTATTTGTTTTACAAAGAAACCGAAAGTGCACAATAATACGTTCATATTTGCCTTCGATTCTGCAATGTTTCTTTCTTGTTCTATTAACGTGACTTGGAGAGCTTTCAAATGAAGTTTGTTTTTCATAAAAGAGATCAGAATCTGTGTATACCTTCTACATATATGTGTATGTTGAGGTTGCAGTCTGTACTGTGACTAATACTGGGATTAGCTGCTTACCTTACAATCAGTCATATTTTCAAGTTAACATCTATTGCATTCAACATGTCAGAAATTACGTATTCAGCTGATTGGCATTTTTGGCTGGATTGTTAAGCTCTCTACTTTGTTTTTAGAATAAAAATCTCTATTAGCCCATCATCTTTCAAAGTTCTTCCTCTTCTCATATTCACACGTCATTACAATTAAAGATCAAATACCAGTGAATATTTTAGCAGAATAAAATGATAATGTCACGAATTATGCGGTGGCATTTCCATTGTACTCTACACCAATCAATTTATCTTAGTTTAACATATTCTTCATTATGGCTACCAACAGTCAAGACTGATAAATATGGAAATAAGTTTCATGAATATATTTGACTTTCCATGCTTTGTTTTTCACGAGCAGGTCCCCAGACTCAGCCAATGCTTTCTTTGGCTGATACATTTAATCAAATTGTAGAGCTTTATGTAATAATTAAAAATTCTTATTTTCACAAAGAAAATCAGGATGAATTAATAATTTAATGTTTTGATTGTTTCCTACTTTGAGTATAAACAGACTTTAACCAGTTTCGTAGATAGATTCATAATTCTTCAGAACCTATATGGTTATATTTGTAATGTTCATTTTTCAGTGAATTTAAGAAGCTATTAAATAGCACACGTATATAGGGGTGCCTGGGTGGCTCAGTCGGTTAAGTGTCCAACTCTGGCTTTTGGCCCAGGTCATGATCTTACGGTCATGAGATCGAGTCCCATGTCAGGCTCCACAGCATGGAGCCTGCTTAAGATTCTCTCTCCCTCTCCCTTTCCCTCTCCCTCTGCCGCTCCCCTGTCCACTTGCATGCCTGCACGCTCTCTCTCTCTAAAATAAAAAATAATAATAAGTATAAAAGCACATGTATACAATTGTGAAGGCCCCTGAGTAGGCTTTCCTTCCGTCCACATCTCCCGGTGCTAGCCAGCATGTTACTACAGAGTAGTGCATTCTACCAAGGAGCCAAACTGCTAGTTGTTTGGTTTTTTTACTCTACAGGCATAGTCATTCTTCTCTGCCCACTGGAGACCCAGATGCCACCAAGATGTATATTACAGCCAACTTTGGCCCACAAAGACACTTAGATACTAATCAGTTCATTCATGTCACTCGCTGAGAAAAAAACAAATTCCACTAACAGATTCACAGAGAGTTTAGGGCTATGAAATTATTCGCAGTTTTAACATCGGAATGATTTATTGAAGGAGGGGGAGAAACAGAATCCTCAAACAATCAAAGTGGCGGACGGATTTGTGTTCTCCCGAGTGGCCCTATGACATTTAAAAGCAGTTAACGTAGATCAGCTGCTCTTACTAGGAGACAGGAAGACAAGTGAACAGCACCCCATGGCAGGCCCTTGTCTTAAATAAGAACTAAGCAGACCTTCCTTGCCAGCCACAGAGGATGTCCAAGGGCCAATAATATTTTATGAATTCTAAAGAGAGAGAGATCACAAGGATACCTGTCCTGCAGCTCCCCTAACTAACTACCTGTTGCTTGGTGATAAAATAAGGCAGTAGAGTCTTAATTACACATAAATTAGAAAGCCTTCAGGACTGCAGATCTACAACACAAATCTGTCCTGGCCAACTTACTGACAATTAAGCTAAGTCTAAGAAAAGTCAATTCTAATAAAACAAAAAAGCAGGACTTATAAACTCAGCATATAATTGTTAACGGAACAATATTTCATATCAGATGCATTATGCAATATTTCGTGTCAGGTACATGAGTAATTTGTGTACTTGACATAGTTTTAATCAAACTATTAAACAGTTACAGTCTTGAACACAAATCTCTGGGGTAATACTACTGTGTATATTAGTTACCAGATTTTCTGGATAAAACTTACCCTTCAGAGCCATTCCCATGTGTCTTGATGCAAGTTACCAGAGGTTTTGGTGTAAGAGAGTGCCACCTTAGTAATAATGAGATTAACACCTTAGAAAGAGAATATGAGGATAGTGGGGTGTAAGTATCTTAAAATATTAAAATGTAAGTAAAAATAGTTTTGATCATTTAAGAAACCACTCTCTGAATCAAATTTTTATGGGCTGTTAAGATACCTCTGATACTGCACAGCATTTCTCACAGTTCAGTTTATTTTTGGACAGGTGGTAGACTTTTCAAATATGAATTTTATTTATAACAAGTAATGATCCAAATGAGAAAAAAATTATTCACCCTCCATACTTGCTTTTGGCATATCACTTCTGAAACTTGTAATGATACTGTGGGGCATACATCAGATTAAAAAAGACAGGAAAATAAAATGTGAAAATACCAATGGCCCCCACAACCTTGTAATGATTTTGCTCCTTCCCCGAAATCTGTTAGTAAACCAGGTGTGTATATCAAGGGGATTAAGGTGCTATTCATCAGCATTTCCTACCTGATATGAATAAGTACCTTCAATGAAACTGTGTGAATATTAAAAGTTTCCTTCCATATATTCTGTTGAACGAAATCAAGCATGCCTTCATGTTAATGTCCAGCTATTGGAGTTGTAATATTGGGCCAGAAAGTACAACATTCCTTCTTACTTGACTTTTTTCATCTATTAAGTGTAAAGCAGACAACAACAAAAGTACCTACTAGAAACATTTAGAACAATGGTGGCATGTTGATACTGATACTTGAGGCCAGTCCATTAAAATCTGAATGTTTAATATTCTAAATCTAACACAAGACAGTAAACAAAATCTGGAAAGATATTTAGCATTAAAAACAGCCTTAGAAGTGACTCTACACAATGGGATATCTTCATTTGTGTTTTGTTTCCACACTGAACTAATTCTAGATTTTTCCCACAATTAAAAAAAAAAACAGTAATAAAATTCCAGTCCTGTTTAGTCTCAGAAAAAAATCTTATATGAGGAAAATTGCACATAAGGGGATCAGTGAAATAAGCGATGCTTTCTAGGTGACATATCTTAAGTGCCACAGAACCCAGAATTCTGTTGTTCCTGTCATTGTTCTTAGGATTCATGTTATAAACATTAACGTGACGTTTGTTCTATTTTTGACATATAATACATCAAATAATAGGCTTTTCACAGAAAATATAAATACATGTTGTATTTATCATCTGTGGAAGCTTTCTACCAGAATTTTGACACTTCACATTCCAAGGGAATTTCAAAAGGAAAGGGCAGAATTCATCCAGACTTCTGGGTGTACACAAATTTTTAACCGGTGGTACATATAAATAAATGTTGTAATTCACAATTGCTGAAAATGCAAACTTCTTTTACTGATAATAGGATTAATTATCTCCCTCCACACTTCCCCCAGAAAGCTAATACATTGCATAAAATGTGTTTTTCAGTATTAAAGGAAAGACATGTCAACTGAAAAACTAAGAATTCCTTCATTTAAAAATGTACATAAGTGCCTATCATTTTACCTTGTCGCAAGCTATTCAAATAGCAAAGTCTGTGCCATTAGCAATATTTTTCACTTGTCATCTGTCAGAACATTTTGATCTATTCAGAGTGATTCTACTTTGAAAAGCAGGATCCGAGGTCTCATTTCTTTTTCTCCCCAGAAATATACCAACAGGTTGACTGACATGGGCAGCTACAATCTGAGTCCATTAGTGAATTGTCCCACATTATTTTTGAAATGCTAACTGAGGATACATACGGACGTCCATCCATACAACTCGTGAGCTATCTAAGCAAAGTCTTTCTTCTTCTTCCAGAAAACCTATAGGGACTTCCGACTTCAGGGTGTGTTAGAAGGCACACTGAACAGTAAGACCTACGATACTCTGCACAGACGTCTAACAGTCGAGGAGGCTACAGCCTCCGTCTCGGAAGGAGGAGGACTTCAGGGCATCACCATGAAAGACAGTGATGAAGAAGAAGGCTAATAACTCCCAGCTCTGTGGGAGGAAGGAGGACCTTGACATTATTTTGTACCCTGTCCTTGTAATTACATTGATTGGTTGGACCAAATAAAAAATGCTTGTATTTCACTCCGCATTGTAAAGAGTGAACCTGGAAGCAGAGTTAAAGGGGAAAATGGCAAGTTTCTTGGTTTGGGGGGATTTTTAAAGATGAGTCTCTTTTGTGTAGTTTGACCTAAAATGAGCTTTGGCTTTGTGATTGGAACATAACTTTTTGGTTTTTTTGGAAGATTTGACTTTTCCGTCTGTAATTACATCAAAGTAGTGTCCTGTGTGTGCAATGAGATATGTATTTCTCATAATGTGACATTGTGAGAAGAAGCTACTTGGATCACTGTGCCAGCTCTATCGTGCCCTTGTTAAAGTGGTGTGTATTTAATAGTTTATCATTTATGTGTGAGGGGTTTTTTTTTTGTAGTTAATTTGCCATTGTTGTGATGTGTATAAAAACTTTAACCTCTGTTCTTAGTATTCTGAGTTCATCTGCAGGCTTCAAGGACTGCCAAACCCAAATATAGACTAGATTATCCATCAGCTTGTGTCTTGTTTTATTCTGAACATTCCTTCTTTCAAGTGTAAGAAAAAAATCCCAAAGTGTAAGGTAGTAAATGTGCTGCCTTCAACATACCCTATTCTCCTACTTCTAAGTGTAAGAGCTTGCAGGCAATAAAAATCTCTTTGGTCGAAACCACTCCTGTATTTATTAGACTTGTGTAAATTAAATGCAGTAAAAAAAAAATGTTTGCAGTATTATAAAAACCCCCAACAATTTGTCTCTGTGTTTTTGTGTTTTTGTTTGTTTACAATCAAATGAGTAAAAGATATCAACAGTGCTTTTGCACCTGGAAGGCACACACATTTGTTAAAAGAGTAAGTTACTCCGACAGTCTATTTCCATAGCAAAGGTAATGTTGACTACATACTCATATGTGTTATTATCGTTAGCAGTGTTAACTAACGAAGAGTAATATAGGAATGCTGGTAATTTAACTAGCAATTGACAGGTTAGTTAACTATTATATCTTCTTCCAAAATATTTTCTTGCTATGATTTTGAAAAATAATAGTGTTACACTTTGTAATTTCTCTGTGAGTTTTAATTGTGTATTTTTTCCTAAAATTCATATTGTGCTACTGCATCCATTCATAAATAATCTTTAAATGAGGTAAGTTAATGCAGAATAAGCAGAGGTATCCCTGAATTTATGTAAACTGTAGTTCTGGAATTTTGGAAGTGAAACCGACTTCTTAGACCTCCAAATTCATTCTCCTGTGTTGTTATAAATGGTGTCTCAGTAGCTGGACTAGCCCACAAAAATCCATTTAATTCAGTTATTATATACTACTGGTTTGGGCTCAAATCTGGGTCCTGGGGGTAAGACACCCTACGATACAGGACAAACATGAAAGTAGATGTCTTCCCCTTTCCTGGATTAGAAACTAACTCTACCAACTCGGTGTTGTGGAAAGTCAGTTTTTCGTGAAATGTCCTCTTTCCCTGTCTTCACCTTCACATCCAGTATCATCCTCTCTTTGGGCCCCTACGTGTCCAGTTGTGCCACCCTAAACTCCTCGGTGGTACCCTCTCCACGGTTGCTGCCGCACAGCTCAAAAGGCTGGCTACTTGCAAATTACCCACCCTTGTTTTCTTCTAAATGTCTGTGTCTTTGATTCAGCTCATCTCTAAGTAATTGGCCCATATTGTCCTGAAGTATGAGTGATGGATGACTGATCCCTTCGCCCCCCTGCAGCCCGATGAAAGGAAATATCTAGCTGACCCAATTCAGAAATGCAGGGGAAAGCCCTTGGGGCCAGGCGGATCTTCCTGCTGATCTAGTTCACCTGCCTGCTGGCTCTCTTGGCTGGTCAGCCTCTTGTAGCTTCTCTCTAGATTTGCGGGTTCTCTGCGCCTTCCCTTCTGTACTCAGGAGATTTCTAAAACCCCTACTCCCCACTCCAACCTTCAGTGGCTTCCACAGGGAGAACAGCAGAGCCAAAGGCAGGTAGTGGGGATGCTCAGAAGTTTATGATGACTATGTGGACTAACCTTTTAGCCACAAAGAGGCGTAGAAGAGAAATCTATAAAGTAACTGAAAGAGAATGAAATCCCACTTTTGGGTTTTTGCCCAGAAATTCTCTCCAACATAACTGCAAATTGCTTGAGACGACTTAATAATTGTTCATCGGTGTGTGTAACTGTTAGGGTGAATACCCAAGCATCTGTCTATTAAAGGAAGCCAAGTGTCACTATTTTTTAAAAAAGTATTATTTAAAGGAATTTAATTGAACGACGAACAAGTTTTAACAAAATTTCTGAAGTGAAAATCATTTTTAACTCAAAGAAATAGTCCTGTCCTCCTAAATGGTTTTGGGCAAGGGCCAAAAAGTGCGTTTTGGGGGCAGTTTGGTGAGTGTTGCAGGAGAAAATAACTAATGCAGTCCAATATCCAGCTGGAATGGATCTGTTAAATAACACGTCTAAAAGGAAAGTTTCTCCGAACGCATGGAGAAAAAAATAATAATGCCTTTTCCCGGAAAGGGAAAGAACCACACAGAGCTTAACGGAAACCTCTCAGCTCCAGCTGTGGGTCGTTCTTGCATTCACGGGTTTTTCCACCTGAATTCCCCTTAGTTCTTGTTCATTGTCCCTCGCTCTGCAGAAAGGACTTCCTGCTACTTTTGCAGTAAGCGCCCGTGCAAAGTGTCTTGGGGCACCCACCCCGCCCCCCACGGTCATAGCCCGGCCTGGCCTAGCGCCGCCCTCCTTCGCCCGCGAAGAGTTCGGGTCCCTGAGCTCCGGGAAGGTGCGCTTGGTGGGAAGGAGGTCACACGGCCATCGCTACTCATGGAGCCCCTCCCTGCTGCGACCTCCTGCAGTCCGAGAGGCGCGCGCCTCCAACCCTCCCTGCCCGCTCCCTGCAAACGCGCGGAGACGCGGGGTCAGCGCCCGGCGTACGGGACTAGGGCGCTGGCGGTCGGCAGGATCCCCGCGAGCCGGAGCTCAGAGCCTGCCTTCCCATCCCCTCCCGCCTGGCGTTTGGTAGAAAGACCTGAGCGTGGAGATTCGAGCATGAGCCTGGTCGCTTTTATTTTTTACTCCCCAAACAGAAAATGGAAATTTCCCGGTCCGGGTCCCTAAAGGGAGGTGATAGATCGATGGTCCTGAGAGATGTTCACGCGCCGCTGGTGGCGGGGTAAACACTCGCCCAAAGAGCAAGCAGATCGGCCCCCGCGCGCTCTGCGCCTCTGCCTTGGCCGCAAGGCCCAGCCCCCACCGACTGCCCTCGACCCATCCCACCCCCGTTAGTTTTGCGCGGAATTGGAGGCCTGGTCTGTGGGAGTTCGGGAAGACCGTGTTCGTCCTATCCTTACATGGGGTCCTCCTAACTCACCCCCCTGCCCCAGTGCTATGCGGCGAGCGCGGTGGAGAGCGGGTCTCCTTTCCCCCTTCAAACTCTGCTCGCTGGACGGGCAGGAACCTTCGGGGAAAGCGGACGTCTGAGTTGGCTCCAGTACTTTGCTGCAGACGGAGTGGAGCCCAGGGGCCTGGGCAGCCGGGCGGAGGCGAAGAGGAGCTGAGACCCCGCAGTGCCCGAAGCGCGCGGCTGGCAGTTGCCCCCCCCTTCCCCTTCCAAGGGTGAGGCTTTCCCCCAGCGTTGACTGAAGGAAGGGGTGCAGAGATGCCTTAATCTGCTCTTCTCTGTGACACTGAAGAAAGATACTTAGAGGAGTAGAAGCGGATAGAGACTGAGCGCAAAGCGCTGAGCCTGCGTTCCCGAAGTCACGACCGACAGTCAGTCGCGCCCTTCGTCCGTGTGCAAGATGTGATTGTTTTAAGGGAATAGGCAGTGGAGTGTGAGAGTGTAGTGCCGAGAAAAGAAGAATTCGATGTGGTTCCCAAATGAAGACCCCTGATTTAATACCAAGAAACCGGTGCACAGGACACCGCTTGGAGATCGTAGTAAGCAAGGCCTTGGGGCCAGAGAAGCCTGGGTTTGAGTCTTTTGAGTCCTAACAGCTACGCCTCTTCCCCGCGTCTGAGCTCTGTGTCCTTGGGCAAGTCACTGAACCTCACTGTAAAATGAGGACTTAATAAGGCAGGTGGTTGTAAGAATTAGAGACAGGTGATAAGTTGTGGCCAATACTAACTAGTTCTTTGTGAGGAATGGATTCAAAAGAAATCGTGGCAGTCCTGCCTCTGCCAATGCGCACCACCATTCTCCAGCCATTGTCCCCGCGGTGGTTTCAGGGTCCTTCTGCATCACAGCCAGCTCAGCGGATCTTCAGCCTCGCCCCCGGCGTGTCAGTGGACTGGAGGGTTCCGGGGTTATATATAGGGCCAGCCTAGTGGGAGGAGAGGAGAAGACGGGGAGGGGCAAACCTTGTCGGGTCTCCAGAAAGGGCCGGCTTCGCCTGGAGCAGCCCCCGGAGAGGCCGGAGGGAGGGGAGGCAGCTGGAGACGTGCCTTTGGGGGATGGAGTTGGTCAGAGGCTCAGAAACTAGACAGGTGTGATCCCGGGGTGCTAGACCACAAGTGAGGAATCTCAGACCTCGGCCTCTGCCCAGTAGGTTCTAAGTGCAAGAGAATTTAAGGGGCAAATTGGTGTTCATTAATGTTTTCCAAAGTTTAAGGAGGCCTAGAATGGCGTCCTGCGTCTCAGACCGGAGATGCGCACACAGTAAGCGCTTGGAAAATTCGAAGCGGAACCGAAAGAGCAGAGGAGGCCGCAAACCGCCCCAGCGCGCCCCACGGAAGTCGAGCGAAAACGGCTGACACTGAGGGCAACAGTCAGCACCGAGTCCTGGCCCAGAGTGCGGAACTGCCAGCCCTTGTAGGCTGTCGTGAAAACGCCAATAACTGGGAGGCCCAGCGTGGGCCGAGGGCAAGCCCCAGGGGCTCATCCCAGCGTGTCCGTGGCGAGGGAGACACGTGCCCTGGTGATGCTGGGGCCAGGCACTCGGCGGCCCTGGAGACGAAGACACTCACCACTTAGCAAAGGGGAAGATACTCCCCCTGCTTTGGGCTGGGACTAGAGCTACTTTTATAACTGGAGGGATGTTCCCCACCTTCATCATTCCTGTAAAGTAGCCTGCCTGCAGCTATTGGGTTCCAGATAGAGGAAGCAGAATGCCACAGATGCCTTTAACTCCCAGGACTTCATAACTTTACATCAAAAGTGACTGTATTTATGTGCTTATTTGTGGGTGATTGTTAAAATTTAGCAAATAGGGGCACCTGGCTGGCTCAGTCCGTTAAAGGGCGGGAGGAGGGGGGGAGGGTTGATTTCAACTCAGGTCATGAATGTAAGGTTTGTGGGATCCAGCCCAGGAAGCAGGGTCCAAGCTGAGAGCACCGAGCCTGTTTGGGATTCTCTCTCTCCCTCTCTTCCTGCTCCTCCCCTGCTCACTCTCATTTTCTCTCTCTCTCTCTCAGAATAAATAAACTTAAAAAAAAATTTTTATATAAAATTTAGTAAATAAACATATTCTAGACATATTCGTCTAAAATCTTTTTCCATCCCGAGGCGCCTAGGTGGCTCAGTTGGTTGACCACCTCACTCCAGCTCAAGTCATGATCTTGTGGTTCTTGAGTCAGAGCCCCACATTGGACTTGCTGCTCTCAGCACAGAGCCAGCTTGGGATCCTGTATCTACCCCTCCCCCCCCCCCACTCTCCCCTGCTTGGGTGTGCTCTCTCTCTTTAATAAAACACTAAAAGATATTTTTAAAAAATCAATAAAATAAAATCTTTGGCCATCCCTAAGATCAGTGGTTCTCAAGTCAGAGAGGAAGTGAAGAGTTTATTTTGAATTCAAGAATCATCAGGCAGAGGAGTTACCCTTTCCTGGGCTCAGACACAGACTTGTTTCTGGGTCCCCTACACACAATTTGTACCTTTGAAAAAATTAAGTGGTGTGTCAAATCTTTTCTGCTTCAAATCAATTCTGACTTGCCTCTTAACACTGCTTCCTTGCTAACAGCCAACCAACAAGTAACACCTCTCGTGGATGTGATTGGTGGAAAGAAACATTTAAATGCTGAAACTTTTTAGGGCATTTCTCTAAAATGCCAAGGAAGCACAACGAATTGTAACTTTGGAAGGAGATACTGCTAGGGAGGTAGAAAAAGTTTCATTAAAGAGGGGTTATATAGTAAAAGGTCAGAACCCAGCAGGACTGTACTTCAAAAACTGGAAAGTGAAACGTGGAAAGATGGGGGTAGCAGCTGATTGTGGCAAGAGAGAGCTTTGACAGGTTCCCCCCCCTCCCCAGAGCCGGGTAATAATTTTTTAAAACACACTTCAAAGTTGCTGTATTAAAGAATCTCATTTGTTGTCATTTGTTCAAACTGCCCAGGCTTTTTTGTTGTTGTTATATTGTGTGATTGCTGGGTGTATTCTTTCATATAACTAGGATAGTCTATCAAAAAGTTGATTAATTTTAGAAATGCATAAGTGCTTCTAAACAGATGAAATCTGCTTTAATCAAACTGGGATTTTTGAAAAGCTTTTGTGAAAGGTTAATTCATCATTCTACAGAAGAAAGTGTCCCCTGGAGACCTTAGGACTGAATGTGGGAGAGCAGGCCCCCAAGGATAAGGAAAACCCTCAAGGCTGTGAAAAATAATTTAACAAATGTGATTCTTTACGTGCATTTTAACATGTCCATGTATTTAACCAGAAATCAAATCGTTGAGCTGAAGGGGTGTTTTTTAAATACACATTTTCTGAAAAATATTTTGGAAAAGTTTGTAGCCTAACTTTTTAACAAGGTGATAGATAGCTTTTCATATGTAAAGTAGTTTTATTTTAAAATCCCTTTTCAGTCTCCAAGCCTCCCAAGAATGAAATAGGCTTTGATTTAGTCCCATTTCACAGAAAAACAATCCAAGGCAAAGGGTAACTGCCACCATCTGTTGTGGTTAACAAGGGGTCCACTAGCTGTGTGGCCTTCCCCAGATGAAGGCACTCTGCTTTAGGAGGCCAAAGCAAGGCAGGAAACTGGCATCATTTAATCCGGCCCTCAAAATGTGTGGGACAAATTGGTGATAGAAGTACATACGAAAAACTGTCTTAGAAAGGGGGAAAGGTTGTTGTCCATTTCAATGGACAATTGAAGAATCCAGCTTTAAAATGATAGTAAGGGGGGAGGGGTGCCTGAGTGGCTCAGTCCCTTAAGTATCCGACTTTGGCTCAGGTCATGATCTAGATATTGGTGGGTTCAAGCCCAGCATCAGGCTCTGTACTGACAGCGCAGAGCCTGATGGGGATTCTCTCTCCCTCTCTGTCTGCCCCTCCCCTGCTCGTGCTCTGCCTCTTTCTCAAAATAAGTAAATAAACATGAAAAAAAAATGGAAGGATAGTAAGGAACACGAAGGAAAGGGGATTATAATGGCTAGTTTTGCATACGGGTTTTGCAGAGGTAAGAGAAGCTGGAAGAACGGAAAGATGCAGGAGAAGGAGGAGGGGGGAAATGGTCTTTCCCGTTTGTGATTTCCAGTTACCACCACCCCCACGTCTAAACAATGAGGGAAGGGCTCCGATGCCCGCTCGCGCGCGGCTGGACGCGAGGCGCGTTGGCAGAGGCGGAGCGCGAGACCAAAGGCCACTCACACCAGTGCGGCCATCGTGGCTAACATAAGAGGACGCTGGGGTCCCACAGATCTTGCGGCTGGATTTGCCCCTGTCCCGCATTTGATTCCACATCACTAGGATGAATCATTAGGAAAATGTTTCAAGTAGGGCTCCGGATTTGGAATTTACTAGTGGTATCCAAGTTCAAATTCAGAAAAGAAAGAAAAAACACGAATCCTAGAAAGGCACCGACAGCAATCACGTGTACTTCCTAGCTGCCGCCTTTCCCTTTTCCATCTTATATGTGAATCGGCCGGTTGGAGCCCTCTCGACAGAGAAGGCATTCTGTCAGTAAATGTTGGGGCCTTCACTTGTCTAGAGAAATAATAAATTGGAATGTTCTGCTAATATTAAAGGCTAATGATTTTCTTCTTCAAATAAAACGTCGATATCTGCCAAATAAAAGGGGAAGAGATCCTTTGGAAAGTAAGGAACCCCAATTATTATCATGCCTGCTGCCTTTTGAACGCAGCATATGCTCTTAATTTTTAAAATTGTTTTGCTTTCCGTAAGAACTCTAAATCAGCGTCATTAAAGCCAATTTCTCCTTCTTTCCCTTTTTTCTCCCTCTCCGCCTCTTCTTTCAACAGTGGTGTGAAAGTTCAGTTATTCTCCGTCATGAGTGTAAAGCTTTGGAAATCAGCTCATGTGCCAACACCGGGAACTTTTCCAGGCCCACGGTGCGAAAATGGAATATGTGCTGTGGAATTATTATTTTTGTCCTTTAGGTTTACATCTACGCCTTTGTATTATGTAAATTTATGAGAAGCTGTGAATCACAGGGTTAGGTAGAGGAGGGGTTTCTTTCCGCTCCACAGGCAGCGGGAACCGACCCCATTCAGTCTTTGAATGATGCACAGCCTTCTTATCCTTCCGAGGTTTTTTTTGTTTGTTTGTTTGTTTTGTGTTGTGTTTGTTTTTTTTTTTTTTTACCCAGACCCAGCTTCTCTCCCCACCGTCGACCCCGCGGGCCGGCAGGGGCTCAGGGCTGACACCCAGGCCCCAGGAGCCTCGGCAGACACGTTCGTGACAGCAGCCGGCCGGCCCCACGAGGTCGCCGGGGGCCGCGGGATGCTGTTCCCCTGTTGCCAGCGTCAGCACTGACGCGGGGCGCTGAACGCTTCGCGCTCTTTCCAGTACCCTCGTCCCCTGTGAGTCTAACTGGAAGCTATGAGGGCGGACCCACTGTCAGCGAAAGTCAAAGAGTTAACAACTCCAAGAGGACACAGAGGGAAGAGAAAAAGAAAAAAAGACTTCCAAACTAATTCAAACTAAGACGGCAGTAATTTTACCTAACATCGTAAAAGTTGGAGAGATTCCTTAAAGCCTGGGATTCACAGTTCAACTTTTGAAACATGTGCAATGCCTACAGGATCAGGTCTGAGAGAGGCCTAGGGTGGTGGGGGCAGGTGTCGCAGAAGAACGTCCACCTCCACCAAGAGAGGGGGCCCCGGCCAGTGGCTGAGCGTCCCCTCTCCGTCCTTCAGGGATTGTGAAAGTAGCTGGAGGTGGCTGTGGGGGTATTGTGCTCCGTTCACAGACATGCCCTCTCCTTTAGCAAGGAAGAAGGGCTTGGCAGGGGGAGCTCAGGAACCGGAATGAAAGTTCAGGTTGGAGGGTGGGGCCCAAAGGGGAAGGCAGAAGGAAACTCTTCCACCGAAGAATCGAGTTAGAAAACTCCCTCGCTTTCCCCGAGACCGTCAGGAGACACCCAACAATTGGCAGCCCAAGCCGAACGGCTCCGAAGGCAGGATTCGCGCGGCTGGGGCGGGCACTGAAACAGAGCGCAATGGACACGAAAGGTTTTCGGAGGAGAGCTCACAGGTGCCCCCACCACCCCGTTTAAAAGTGGCTTAAGGAAGTGTTTTCGGGAAACTGAAAGTGACAGGCAAAACTTATAAAAAGATGCTCCGGTTCTCTCTTGGGCGTGCCACAGCGTCAGGCCTGTTTTCTTTCTCTTGACATCTAGATTAAATGACCCTTCAGTTACACCCGGAGTCGTCAAAGCAAGTCTATTAGCGACTGTTCTGTTCAGAAACTTTTCAAACGGGAGTTCTCCGCCATCTGTTACTTGGTCTCTAAACCCGATCCGGCACCCCCGCCCGAAACCCTTTGGTGACTGCCCCCATCTCCCACCAGCCTTGGGGGTGGGGAGGGGAGGGACGGAGCCGCCGCTGGATCCGCGGGGGTGCAGCGGGGAGAGGGAGGAGCGAGATCGCGCCCCAAAGGAGCGCGGGGCGCGAAGGTGTGGTGGAGGCCCCGAGGCCAGAGGTCAGAGGGACCCGAGCGACGACCGCGCGGCGCGGGCAGGGGGGGTGGGGGCGCGGGAGCCCCGCCGGACGCGCAGCGCGCGGGGGGCGGGCGGGGAGGTCTGGCTGGCGGCGGGCGGTGGGAGTAGCGCCCCGGCTCCCAGTCGCCTCTAAGCCGCTCCAGCCTCCCTAGCCGGCCCCTCCAAGGCAGGGTCAGAGAGCCCGGTCGCCCCCGGCCTTGCCGACGTCATTTTTAACCGTTCGGGACTCGTGAGCAAGAACCAATAAGTGGAGATCCCAGCCCGGGAGTGTTGTCAGCTTTTCGGTTTCACTTCGGGCTTCTTTTTAAATGGCTCTGCTCCGGCAAACGAATCGTGAGTGAGGCCGGGCACCTCAGCTCCGGCGCCCGCAGCGGGAACGCAGTTCCCGTCCGAGGCCAGGGCCGTGGGGGGGGCGCCGAGGTCGCCGCCGTTATGGACACCCAGGCGGCCGAGGGCAGCGGGTCGGCGCGGGGCGCTCCCGGCCGGGAGCCACCGACGGCCGGGGTCCGGGAGGTAACTACGTTGATAAAAGGCTCTCGGATTTTCATTTACTTCTGTTGCTTCTCCATTTCTCTAAGCTCCTTCTCTGCTCTGTATTATTTGATTTTCTATTATAGACATTTATTTCATGGGAAATCAGAAAGTTTGCAAAGAACATCACAACTGCTCTAACCCTCGTGGGTAGTATCAAGGAAAGAATCGGGCGGTGTCGAATGTAGGTTTTATTTTGACCACAAAAATGACTCGTAAAAAATTATCTGGGGACTGCTGTTGAAAAGCTATCATCAGCCAGTTGCACAACCAGCGATCAGTGCAGAACAAAAGAGCGTGTTTGGGGCGTCCTCTTCTAATTGTTCACTTCCCAGGCTTCCAGAACTACCTTGTAAATTGCAAGCAAAACTTGTCTGACTTTTGTAGTTAGACTTGTAGGCAGCTTCTCGAATGAGTTGGAAACATTGGGTTGCTTGTTTCTGAACTTCTTTTTCCCCCAAGTCCGGCTCTGAGTCGCAGTCTGTAGGGAACACACCTCACAGGCCTGTGGGAACGGGTGAGAAAAACCCCAGCATTAGTGGAGAGGCAGAAACAAACCCGCCGCAGGTGATCCTTGTCTGTAATGCTTGCCGGCTCATTAACAGCCCTCACCTTTGGGGCTCTTCCTTTACTTTTACAAACCGATTTAATATGTAAATGCTGTTTTTAGGACAATAATTCCACTAGGTTGAACCGGGACCCCCAATAAAAAGAAATAAGTAGTAACAACAAAGGTCTAAACAACAAACCACGCTCCGTCCTCCCCTCCCCCAGAAGAAAGGAGAGCTCGGTGAGTTAACTGACCCCTCCTTCACAACCAACCGAGGACACTGCCCTTCACACGCTCTACAAAATTAGCAAAAATTCTTTATTTGCTGCCAAACTAAAAGCACACTAGTAGCCTCAAATCGGAACTCGTAGCTCTTGTGTTTGTTGATGTGCTGGAAAGTTAGTTCCCACTGTGTATTCATTAACTTAATCTGAGGTACTCAACAAGACTCTTCCTTTGAACCTTGCAGATCCCCCTCTTTGGGGCCTACTCCAACGCTCCACCTCCATCACACAGTACAGGAAGTAACAAAAGACAAGTCAGAGATAAAGACTGAGTAAAACTGTAGAAGAATTTAGGAATGTTTTTCCTCCTCCAGAAGGCAGGTAGGTTGCTATTTATTAAACAGGAAGACTTGTGGATGGGTCCTAGTGCCTGGGGAGGCAGGGTGGTCGGAATAATAATCTAGTCTCTTCCATTGAGCTCATAGTAGCTACTAAGAAGCAAAGGGAAAGCAGGCTGTTACTTCTGATGATGAGGCAGGGGCCATGGATGTTGGAGAGGCCTGAAAATCCTTAAAACATGAGCAGGGATGAATTCATGCACTTGGCAGAAGGTTGGATAAGTTATAATAGTTTCTGATCCATGTGTTCCTTTTTAAAAACTCAACAGTACTTTGTGGCTTATTAAAGAAGAAGAGGGGAAAGATTGTGGATTATAATCAATGGCTCCATTATATTGCCTTTTATTTCAGATTGCAATAGTCTTGACCAAAAACTGCATTTGCTTGTGATAGGAATGTAAATGTAAAAACCTGTGAAAATTATGCAAGTTCTTGAACAATGAAGAACAAAGTTGAGGAAGCACTGAAATAAAAATTGGGCTCCCGAGGCAAAAAAAAAAAAAAAAAATGAGAATTTGAAATTATTTTAGAAGAGTAGAAATTTTTCGTATTTTCTCAGGAGGTCTTCAGAGTTGATCAGGTCTCTTCATATCAAGGACTGCTCTGCTTCCCTCAGTACATCTCAGGCGGGATAAACCACACACTTAATACTCCCCTTCCACAAGGATTTAAATACTGGCCTTCTGTGATTGGGAAGGAGTGGGACACTTAAATCACTGGCTCTGACCAAAAAGGGGATTAGCAGAGTCTCAAAGAAAGTCCAAAGAAACTATAACTGTTTCTATTTGCCATTAATGAAACGAACAAGGCTGTCTTGCATTCTTTTAATAAACAATTTTTAAGTGATGAACGGTTTTAGAAGCTTCTGAATTTGCCAAATATGCTCTTCTTTTCTTTTTTGTTTTGTTATCTTTCAAATGTGGGGAAGAAAACCCAAAGTACTGGACAGATTTGACAAGACGATGAAAGCCCTTCCTAAATGCATGTTGCATTTTGTTTACGGCAGTTCTAACTGAATAGAGATATATTTTTTTAAGTAAGAGCTTTAAGTTAGGTTTTGAATAGAAGATGCTCATTAACAAATGTTGGAATATCAAGACCTTGATTTCATAAAAGCACCTCTGCAGTCTTTAGGATTAGCAAACTCAGGTCTGATGTTTTAAAGGGAGGGCATAATTGCTACTTTGCAATATTTGTGTTAACTCGCATGACACCTTACTTTCAAACACTTGTCAAAAAGGCAAATCCCGAAAAGACCAGTGAAAAGCAAACAGTGGAAATATTAACTATACAAATAAGTATACCCCTTAGCCAATAATTCTCCTTGTTAGTTCGGTGTCCACCGAAGGAGAAATGTACCGAGGTCAAAAACAGGACTCTGGCCGTTAAGGAGGAGGGAGTGGGGGAGGGGGAGAGGGGAGTGCGGAGGGACACGCGACGAACGTAAAACAAACTGGTGGCATTCAGTCCAGAAGGCAGGTAACGCTCCGGAAGCGGATGAGGTGTACCAGTCAGCTGGGCGCTCCGAAGCTTTCCAGAGCCAGGCTGTTTCGTGCTTCTTTGCCTTTTCCTTCAAACCTGGCCCTATGTTGGAGGGGTGCAGCGTGAGGGGGATTTTTCGATGTTGGGAAGTGGCAGGTAGGAAAGGAAACCTGACCTCCCCCAAAAGGCAGCAATTAAAGTCTTAACGGCGACCCATCTGTCGTGGGACGCCACCGCCCCCACCCCCACCCCGCCTTTCCCCTAGCAAAGCCGTCCCCGAGCTCTTTGTCTGAGCCGGGAAGAAGAGGAGACAGGGTCTGAGGCCCCAACAGCAAAAGGAAAGGAAATTTCCAGCTTGGGTGCACCCTGGGTGACTGAGCCCGGGCCCAAATCCGCTGCGAAGGCGCTTCTCTCTGGACTCGGCTCTAGAGCCCTAAGCTCGCCTCACCCTGCACCTGTGTACGGCTGCAGCCTCCCAGCCCGAAGCCACCCCGAGACCCGAAAGGAGGCATTTCCCAGGCCTAGTTGTTAAGGCCGGTCGCATCCAGACTTTCTCCCCATTTAGCCCTTTGGCTGCCTCCAACTTCCAATAGGACTCACGTCTCCTCCCCCACATCCTTAGCAATTGCGTGTCCCCACCACCCATCCCGCTGCTCTGCTCCGCCGCTGGACACAAGGCGCGCGTCCCCAGCCCTGGCTCTCTGCAGTGTCCACCCCTCTCGGCTCGCACGGCCGGGGCGGGGCAGACCCTCACGAAAGCCAGAGTGAGTGGCCTGTGCTGAGCATTGTGGTAGGGAGGAGGGATTATTTTGAGGCAAATTTCCTCCGTTTGGGGTCCAACTTCTCATTTTGGGGTGACATTGCTCAGAGGCTCAACAATCCCAGGTTTTATAGTCTGCATCCAGGCTCCCACTGCTGACCCTTTCCAGGCCTCTTGCAAGAAGTCACCCACACCCACCCGTCACCACCCGTTCTACACGCACTCACTGAGGGTAACTCACCAGGTAGATGGCACCCTGGGCTGCAGCGGGTGGCCGCTCCCAGGGGCTTGCGGGCCGCAGGGTTCTGAACTGGCACGTTTGCGCTCTTCCTCCACTTCGTGGCTCGGGCTCGCGGCCGCCGATCTCTCGCCGTGCAGCCGCTAGTCCCACGGCTAAGCTCTGAGGGATCGCAGGCTTGCAAAGGGGAGCAACCAGGAGCGAGAGCGCTGCAGTGGTCGGCGCGCTCCGGACCGCGCCTGCCTAGGCGGCGGGAACCCGCGCAGCAAGGAGGAGCAGCCACCGGAGGCTTCCAGGAACACCCCTTACGCTCTACCGCTCCTCGCCGAGTTTTGACAGAGGCGCCAGACCCGAGAGCGCCGGCATATTGGGGCGTTGCAGGGACTAGGTCTCCGCGCGCTCGCGTGCCCGCAGGTCCCGGTGCTCGCCGCCGCGCGGTGAGCACACGCACCCAGGCTGCCTCCTGCGCTGCTATGACAAGTGGTGGGGACTCCAGCAGTAGGGACATGGAGGGCTGGGGGTGGAATCATAGGTTGTTTCCTTTCTCTGCTTAACTTTCAGTGTCTAAAATGCTCCGAGAGAGCTCTGAGAGCAGGTACTTAACATAAATATTTTTTCTGGGCTCTCAATGGAAACGTATAAAAGCGCGCGTGTGTGTGTTCGTGTATATCGGGGGTGGGGTCGGGCCGTAGCCGAGGTTTCTTGTCGTGTGATACCCGCCTATTCCTTGCAACTCCTTCTCAACTTTGTGGATGGAGTGCGGCTTTCCCAAACTTCTGTCAAGGTACCACATTTACAAAACCACAAATACATAACAAGCCTCCCAAGGCCTTTAATTCTCAGGGACGTTTTGTGAGGCCAGTTACCTGCTGGCGTCTTCCAAGTGGTCCAGATTCGGCTTGGGCCGCAGAGACTCCGGGATGCCAGGAGTCCTCAGCCCCGGGCCCCAGAGGAGCCCTAGAAAGAGGGCTGCGGAGGAGGCGGCGCGGCTTTGACCTGGGCCCGGTGTCGGCCCGGCGGAACCGTGCAGAGAAAGCTCGGATTTCGCTGCGGTCGGCTTCCTGGCCGTGGCTTTCTGGAGCCTGGCGTTTCATAAATATAGCCGGGCGTTTGCCCCTGAATTAGACTCCGTTTCCTTATTTAGCCTTTGCACAATGATTTTAGATGATGTCACTTAGAGCTAAACGAGAAAATTGATCTCAGATTTGCTTGGCCTTTAAAGCCTGGTTAAGCAGATTGAGAATTAAAAAGACAGAGGAAAAAGCAAAGGGGCGGGGGAGTTCGGCGAGGTGTGCGCCCGAAAGACTGCGCGCAGAGGGGAGGGCGTGCCGCGCGGCGAAGAGCGCCCCCGCCTCTTTTGGGCGGGGGAACTTCACTCACCAATGAAAAGTAGTCACTGACTGCGGAGAAAAAAAAAGTTTTCCTGTTGACTGTTGGAAGCGAATTGAGCAATTATCTAGTTTACCTTCTCCTCTTGGAAGTTAACGATTGGCGAGATCTTGGCTGCGTTATTGACACAACACTTTCTATTGATAGAAATAAGTAGTGATTGTCCTCGAGTCATTGGTGCGCCAAGAACTCTGCGATGGGCTGGCAGGAGTCCATTGGGCTGGGCAGGCAGGTTCGGCTGGTGATGCTGGGGAGGAGGAGGAGGAGGCTGTTGGTGGTGATGGTGCCCGTCCTCCTCTCCGCAGGTCTGTGACAAGCAGGGAACAAGGCAACGACGGCGCAGCCTGGCCCCGGCTGACGGACGCTGGCGACTCAGAGATGGACAGTAGCTGCCACAACGCGACTGCCAAAATGTTAGCTACTGCTCCGGCCCGGGGCAACATGATGAGCACCTCCAAACCCTTGGCTTTCTCCATCGAACGAATCATGGCGCGCACCCCAGAGCCCAAGGCCCTGCCCGTCCCCCACTTCCTTCAGGGAGCCGTGCCCAAGGGGGACCCCAAGCACTCTTTGCATCTTAACTCGTCGATCCCTTGCATGATCCCCTTCGTGCCTGTGGCGTACGATACGAGCTCCAAGGCTGGAATGACGGGCTCGGAGCCGCGGAAGGCGAGTCTGGAGGCTCCGGCGGCACCCGCAGCGGCGCCCGCAGCGCCCGCGTTCAGCTGCAGCGATCTGCTCAACTGCGCGCTGAGTCTCAAGGGCGACCTGGCCCGGGACGCGCTGCCGCTGCAGCAGTACAAGCTGGTAAGGCCCCGTGTGGTCAACCATTCTTCCTTCCACGCCATGGGAGCCCTGTGCTACCTGAATCGAGGTGACGGCCCCTGCCACCCGGCAGCCGGCGTTAACATCCACCCGGTGGCCTCCTACTTCCTCAGTTCCCCTCTGCACCCTCAGCCAAAAACGTATTTAGCTGAAAGAAATAAACTGGTGGTCCCGGCGGTGGAGAAGTACCCCTCGGGAGTAGCTTTCAAAGACTTGTCCCAGGCTCAACTGCAGCATTATATGAAAGAAAGCGCCCAGCTTCTGTCGGAAAAAATCGCGTTCAAAACCTCTGACTTCAGCCGAGGCTCTCCTAACACCAAGCCCAAAGTTTTCACTTGCGAAGTGTGTGGAAAGGCAAGTACTATGCAGGAGGGAGGTCTCCCTTCCTTCCTTCCTTCCTTCCTTCCTTCCTTCCTTCCTTCCTTCCTTCCTTCCTCCCTCCTTTCCTCCTTCTTTCCTTCCCTCCTTCCCTCCTTTCTTTCAAATTTCATTTTAATTTGTAATTATTTGTATACATTTTCTATAAGGTTATTTCCTCCCTCCCCCTGCTCTGCCGCGCTTAATTTCAAAGTACTTGTTGGGCTAACCTGTTCTCCATGTGTTTAACTTTAAGGTCTTTAACGCACACTATAACTTAACCCGTCACATGCCAGTGCACACAGGAGCCAGACCCTTCGTTTGCAAAGTGTGTGGAAAGGGCTTCCGGCAAGCCAGCACCCTGTGCAGGCACAAGATCATTCATACCCAGGTGCGGAACGGTTGGTAGAAAAATAGCCGCTAAACCCTGTTTAGCAAAAGGTTTAAAATGTGCTAGCTGGACAGGAGGAAATGCCATGTTTTTGCCTTTGTTCTGCTTAAAAACACGGGAGACAGCATTACTGTGTTTCTGAGTTTGCAGGACTCCACAAAATACCTTAACTTCTCTGCTTTTCTTCCCTTCCCCTTAGGAAAAACCTCACAAATGTAACCAGTGTGGCAAAGCATTTAATAGAAGTTCCACTTTAAACACGCATACCCGAATACACGCAGGCTACAAACCGTTTGTGTGTGAATTCTGTGGCAAAGGATTTCATCAAAAAGGTATAGAACGCAGGAGGCATTGCCTTTAACCAGTAGTCTTACTGAAAGTTCCAATCTTTTCCGGGTATTTTGGAAAAATGATTTTTAAAGTGCACCTAGTTACTGGTGCATCTGTTGCCATTCCAACCTCCTGCCCTTGCATCTGATCAGTAATAGAGAAAGACATGGTTTATACACTGAGGGGTATTTCCGAGCGGCTTGTTCTCGTTTTATATAACTGGGTTAATAAATATGTTTTAAAATGTGGAGGGGATGGCCTCATTGCTGATATTTACAAGTAAACGTGGGGAGAGAAGTGCAGGTGCCCAGCGCAGCCCGGCACCTGCTGTCCGAGCTGTGGCAGCTCTTCCTCTCGCTTTGCAATAGTCCACTCCTCTCTTTTCAAGCTCTCAACTTAGACCCACGTCCCTGTCATCTGTCTGTTTCAGGGAATTACAAAAACCACAAGTTGACCCACAGCGGGGAGAAGCAGTTCAAGTGCAGTATCTGCAACAAGGCTTTCCACCAGGTTTACAACCTCACCTTTCACATGCACACTCACAACGACAAGAAGCCGTTCACGTGCCCCACGTGTGGCAAAGGCTTCTGCAGGAACTTTGACCTCAAGAAGCACGTCCGCAAGCTACACGACAGCAGCCTGGGGCTGGCCCGCACGTCCGCTGGGGAGCCCGGCACGGACCCGTCGCCCCCTCTACAGCAGATGCCGCCTGCCACCCTGCCGCCGCTGCCGCCGCCGCTGCCGCCCCCCGGTCCCCTGCAGCCCGGGCTCCACCCGGCCCACCAGTGATCAAGGCCAAAGTCCCTTCCCAGCCGCATTCGGGCCCCACTACCGAGGCAGCGGGGGAATAGAGCTGGTCCTGCAGACCCAAGCTCGTCTGCAGACCCCAGGGCGTGTTGGGCCCCACGTTAGCGCCTACCAGAAGCCTCTGCATTTCCCCCGCTTTTAGCCTCTTGCATGCACCTGCTAAATGGTTCTGTGTATTATATCCTATATACGCACTAACGATTATGAGAAAATTGGGGGTTTTGTTTTCTGATTTTTTTTTAAACAAAATTCTGCTGTATTTATTGAGATCTGTATTATCCTACCCGGGAATGCTGCACCATTTTAATTTTATTATTGTATATATTTCCATTGTGTTATTCTGCAGTCTCAAGATGCCTGCCGATTGTTTATCATTTCCTCTTTCCCTGAGGTAACAAGACACTGTGTGTATGTTATATATACACGCATAGATGTGTGTGCCTGTAAAGGCACATTTCACAGTCGTGAGCACACACACACACACACACACACACACACACACTAGAAAAAGGTGGTTCATTATGGATGAATTTGAATTTTGGTTTTGATTCTTGCACGTGAAAATTGATTCATTGACTGTTGGAAATAAATACTTGGAACATGCTTATTTAATCAACAAACGTAAGGGCTCTGTTCATATTATTCAGCTAGAGATCACTATTCTGACCCCCTCATCCTTCCACATTCTTTGAAAGTTCAACCCTGGGTTAGTACCACCTAATGTTTGTTCTGAGAAATTCACCAAGAACAAAATAATAGTCTCTTTACACAGTTACAACTTCGGCCCAAAGCAATGAAATTTGACAAAGTTCAGAGGCAGAAGATGTGAAGTTTTCTAACAAACGTCTTTGTCCTGGGCCATCTGATCTGTTTGAAGTGCTGGTTAAATGGAAACAACGTATCTAGGGGATGTGTGTAATATACATCCCAAACGTGCATCAGGACAATACCATGCAGAAAGGTATCTATTGTTTGCATCCTGAGTGCACACAGGCACTTGTACACAGCTGGCAAAAAGATCCTCCGTGTTTTTATGTGTATATATGTTTATAGACGAATATACTTCCAATCAAGGAGGGAACATGGATGAAAACCAAACTGTGTCGGGTGCCAGGTCCTTGAAATGCTTCAAGTGTTAATCAGCAGCTCCACTGTGAGCTCGGGCTCTGGTGTTTTCTAACTGCAAGTCTCTCCTGTTTTCTTGCCAAAACAGTGAAACAACTGCTAAAGACTTTAATTAAGAGGGGTAATTAGTTCAGATTTATCAAAGCCGGGTTGTTATACTATTAGCTGCTCAGTAGAAGCTGCCAGACAAACTCGCAGAGCAGCACAGCCATCCCACCGCAGCGGGACCACATCCGGGGAGAGATGCAGGGGACAGCGGGCCGCAGGGGTCCCCGCCTCGCCACCGCGGTCCCGGCACCCCTGCCCGCCCGCAGGGTGCGTCTCGGCCCCTCCCCTCGGCCTGGCGCTATCTGCAGTCCTGGCGGTGGCGAACAATCCACCGCAGATCCACACCGCGGGCACAGGCTCCAGAGAAGCCTAGATTCTCTTCCCGCGCCTGGGGCAGCGCTGCCTCACTAGCTCTTGGAGCGCCCCGATGGTTGCATGAGAGAGGCGCGGGGAACGAGTTTAAAAATGTGCTGTGCCGCCTCACTTTTGCAAGTCTTTGTGGCGCTCCTGGCAAAGTGGCGCCTTCAGCCAGAGGCGGGACGAAGAACGAACCTGGGCCGGGGGCACCGCGGGGGCAAGGCGGCGATTTCCTTGGCAACCAGAATCTGCATTTCAAGGCCGGGAAGGATTGGCGCGGGCGCGGCGAGCCCTCGACCCGAGGGGCTCCTCTGCGGCCCAAAGGGCAGGGAGACGACAGCCCCGGAGAGGACCGCGGGCGAGCGGGTGAGCGGGCCCCGCTGGACACCCTCACCCAGTCCACTCGGGGCCCCTTTCGGGTTCGGGGAGCCCCAGACGCGTGGCGCGGAGTTGCACCCGAGGGTTCCGAGAACGGGGAATTACTGATTCCACGTGCAGACATGGGGTCCAGCCTCCCCTCTGCTCTTACCCAAAGACGCTCGCCCTACGGCATCCCACCGCCCTCGCGCACTGGGAGTTTTTTAAGTCCCGGCCCCGCAATCATTAGATGGAATCCCCACGTTTTTCTTTTCCTGGCCTCCCCACACCCCATCTTAAACTTTGGTGCGCCCAGATCCATGTTGGGGTTGCCTCAGAAAGAGATGGAGAGGTTTGGAATCCCGTAGAGTTGGGTGGTTTCTGAATCTACGCGGCAGGTGGAATTGTGGTCGCTCCCTAAATGTAGAGGCCGATTGAAAAATCTTGTCCCAGGCGCTAGCTGCAATCGTTTTCACAGTTGCCCACGCCATAGAGGGAGTTTTGGGAAATGTCTCAGAGTTTAGAAGTAACTACCTTTTGGAGGTGGTTTCGGCGCATCTTGAAAGCATTTGTTCCCTTTGAGTAAACATAATGAGGTCAGGGGTCATTTTAAAGGGCAGAAAATGGCCTTTGCTTCGTGAACTTATTCTCAGTCAGTATTTGAACTTATTCTCAAAACCCCGGGAAGTAGTTCTTCCAGACTTTCAACGTGACACGATTTTACTGGTGAAAAACAAGTTGAACAACGTTGAGGAAAATTACTAAACCATAAAATACTTGCAGCGAGAAAGCACTTCTATGTGGTAGTATCCCCACCCTCTACCCCATGCCAGTGTGCTTTGACTTATATTAAAAATAGACATCTCTGGAAGGAAAAATTAGGTTGGGGGGTGGGAGAATGAGAGAGGGAGAGAGAGAGAGAGAGAGAATGGGTGTGTGTGTGTGTGTGTGTGTGTGTGTGGAGTGGGAGGGGGGTCTGTTACTGTAATCTGGAATGACTGTATAGGTCTAATTTGGGGAGGTACAATGGTTCCAGAGAAGGCAGGCAAAAGGAAACGTTGTCTACCTGCTCACAGGTTTGAGTAGCCTGAAGCGGTGGTGATTAAGTAGGCGAAGCCAGAAGGAAATTCTCTAAAATAAGCACTCAAGAGGACTACTTGTCTGGAGGCGAATTATGGATGAACTTTGATTTATGACACAGCTGGTAGAGCTTACTAAACATCAAGGACAATCTCCTTAAAGATAGGATGAGTTTAGAGATTAAGAGGGAGGGGCAGGTAAAAATTGATGAAGAGGGATACTTAGCTAATAGTTGATGGAAGACTTTACAATTCTACCCCCTCCGACAAATATTAAAAGGTGTTTTTCCCCTAACTGTTCAACCTGTGTATGTCTGTATGTGCTTACATAAATGTTTATGTTCATTCATGAAACGCGTACCATAAAAGTATAAATCGCAAATTGGCTTATCCCAGTCCACCTTCTTTTTACCAGCAAACTCAGTTCTTTGGTCAGTTTTGGAAATCAGAATATAGTACAAAGCGAATAATGTAAGTAGTTAATTCCTACCAGTTTTAACACAGAATGCAAATCCTGATTTCCAAAAATATCTTCCCAAAGGATATAATTTGTTCAGACTTTCAAAATTTTAGTTGGAGAACGAGTTATTGTGCAAGATTAGAACTAAAGTGACCATTTTTCACTAGTAAACAAAAGCATTATTTAGGGGCCTCATCAAAGAAGTTACTTGTTAGTGAAGTTTGAAGGTTTATGAATTTTGTGTAGAACTTCGATCCTTTACAAATGTGAAAGAAATGAATCAAAAAATGAAATGGAGTCATGATTCCCAGAATCTGTGCACCCTGTTTGATAGATGCTTCTTTTATTAGTAGTAGTTAGCAATGTCAGAAATCATAATACGACTCAAAGCATTGACTGAATTATAACTATAATGGGTATGTTTTGTCTTTGTAAAATACTCATCCTAAAATAGACAATATAAAATATAAATTACTTCAAATTCAAAATCGGTGAAGAAACAAAAATATTTTTGTCATCACTTGTAAACCCCTGTAATGGGTAGATTTTTGTTATACTTTGTTTATGATTTTAAGAGATCATAACTTACTCTGTTACCAAACAGTGTATATTTAATTTTTTTTTTTCAACGTTTATTTATTTTTGGGACAGAGAGAGACAGAGCATGAACGGGGGAGGGGCAGAGAGAGAGGGAGACACAGAATCTGAAACAGGCTCCAGGCTCTGAGCCATCAGCCCAGAGCCCGACGCGGGGCTCGAACTCACAGACCGCGAGATGGTGACCTGGCTGAAGTTGGACGCTTAACCGACTGCGCCACCCAGGCGCCCCTATTTAAATTTGTTTAATGTTTATTTATTTTTGAGAGACAGAGACAGAGCGTGAGCAGGGGAGGGACAGAGAGAGAGGGAGACACAGAATCCGAAGCAAGCTCCATGCTCAGAGCTGTCAGCACAGAGCCCGACGCGGGGCTCGAACTCACAGACCGGAGATCATGACCTGAGCTGAAGTGGACGCTCAAGCAACTGAGCCACCCAGGCGCCCCTAAACAGCGCATATTTAAAAGCATGAAAATTAAAGACAAGACTGAACTTCAATGGGTAAGAATATGAAGTTGTTGACTGGTCCTGAAAAAAAATTTTGAACCAGATAAAACATTGCCTTTTTGCTATATTTTTGCCAAACCCCAGATTACTTTCACACAAGAAATTATATACTACCACTAGGTTAATTAAAAACCAAAAAACCATATTTGTAAGGAGAACATACTTTATTATGAATTTCATTGTTTCTAGAAATCAAAGCATATGTTCATTCCAGCTCCGGGGCATACCAACTGAAAACAAATATTGTAAAGATACATTAACACACTGGTCATTTGTGTACTCTTAGTGTTGAAGCAATTGCCAGTTCAAGCCAGAGTAGGGTCTTTCACTCCAGGCAATAGAGAAGAGGAGGAGGCCTGGTGTTTAAATGACCTTGGTAGGAAAACCTGCCTCTGTTATATTTTTCTGCTTCTATTGTGATATGTTGCTCACAATGAACTTTAAGCAAAAGTCAGAATCCATCATGCACTTGAATGGGCACAAAGTTATTCCAAAAACCCATGTACATTTTCTGTTCAAGTTTGAGGTGACGTTGGTATCAGATGAAATCATACTGCTTTGGTCTTATGGAGATTAAGTTACTAAATAAAGATGAAATAAAATTCTGTCAATACAAGTCTCCAGGGCTAATATTTTGCTGTCAAACAAATGTTGCTCAAGGGTACAAAGGTGAGAGTGGGGAGAGAAAGCATCATGTATCAGTTCCTAACGAGCTAGAAATCTATACAAAGTGAAGAACAGATCTCCAGTTTGATTTAACTGTGTCCTTCTTGATAACCATAATATAGACTTTTTGTGTGTAAAAAATCTAAAAGTTCATACCTTTCTGATACAGAGCCCTCTGATGGCAGTAACAAATATGGTGATGTCTTTTGATAACCCACCACAGAAATGTAATTTTTCAGTTAAATGTAAACCAAATCTGGAGGATAGGTGCGACATTCCACAACATTTTTTTTACGCAAATCTCTGGATGAGAGCTGTATCTTTAAAATTTCCGCCACAGACTTCGGAACAAACCTCTACAGGACAAAGAACCTAGTTTCTTCAACAAATAATAGTGAGGGAGGGACTCCTGGGGGGCTCAGTCAGTTAAGCGGCTGACTTCAACTCAAGTCATAATCCTGTGGTGGTGGTTCCTGGGTTCGAACCCCACTTGGGGCTCTGTGCTGACAGCTCGGAGCCTGGAGCCTGCTTCAGATTCTGTGTCTCCTTCTCTCTCTGCCCCTCCCCCACGCGGGCTCTGTTCTCTCTCTCTCTCAAAAATAGACATTAAAAAATTAAAAAAAATAATAATAGGAAGAGGAAGAGGAGAAACAGGAGGAAGGAGGGGGCCAGGTCAGGGATAACAAGAAAACCTATCAGTTAAAAGAGATTGGAAAAACAAAATAAACATTTGTTATGTATGGCTCTCATTTAAATCCCAACTGCATCAAATGAACCTTACAAATAAAAGTCAGTATGACACCTTAAACTACTGGAAATTTCAATGCTGACTGGGTGTTTAATGAAATTAAGGAATTATGTTGACTCCTTAAGATGTGGAAAAAATTATTTTGGTTTTGTTTAAAAAATAGTGTTTTTAGAGCTATGCATTCAACTCTCTAAGGGTGAAGTGATAATATGTCCAGGACATGCTTAAAAATAATACAGAAAAAGGGAAGTGGATTTAGGGGCAGATCAACAAGATTGGCCATGAATTTATAATTGTTGAAGCTGGGCGATGGTAAACAAGATTATAATATATATCTTGAAAACTTTTGATTAAATTTGCAATTTCACATAAACAGTGTTTAAATATCTTTCATATTAAGTTGCATCGTGTCACAAAACAGTTTCCCAATGAAGACTCAGAATCCTGCCACCTTAAAATCATTAATTGTATTTTTTACGTTGTTCATTTTAGTCTGATTCCAGGACTACTACCATTACAATACACAGCTCTAAATATTTTGTAGAAATGTTTAAAAGTTAAGGTAAAATAAGATATGTAGAAGGATTTGAAGCGGGGAGATGGACTTTAAGACACATAAAAATTCTAGTGATTGTCAGTTTATGATGTAAAGGAAGAGAACCAGTGAATCTGTTACTTTCCTGAGGAGACAGAGTTGAGAACAAATGACAATAAGAAACTTCCATTGGCTAGGCGATTTCAGGTAGTGAGGAAGAAAAGCAATACATAAAAGGGAAACCACCTCAGCATTGTATAGTCACTCCGGGTCCTAAGAAAAGCAGAACTAAAACTCAGTATTCATTCACCATTTCATCGATTCATTCAAAGTACAAGGGGCATCAGCCTAGCTGCTGGTTATGCAATAGGATCTAAGACGATTATTATGTTATCTTCCTGGAATTTATATTCTAGCAATGGAAATAGAAGTCAGCAGTGAGTTTATGTTATTTTAAGTGTGAACAGAGTGCTTATGTATTCAGACACAAGAGTCATCTTTGGGGTAGCCTGAAATTCAGCTATTTTTCTTCATTTGCTTCATGCCAGGGCTATGGTTTCAAAGGGGGTGGGGGAGAGTTTTCTCCCTGAGGGCATTTGGCAATGTCTGGAGACATCGCAGTTTTCATAACTGTGAAGGGAGTACAATGGGCATCTACTGAGTAGAAGCCAGGGGTGCTACTAAATATCCTAAAAACGCGTAGGACAGTTCCCTACAACAAAGAAGTACCTGGTCCAAGATGTTGATAGTGCCAAAATTGAGAAACTGACTTAGAGGCTCTAATTCCTCAGATAGGTTCTGATGGGGTCAGTTTGGTCTTTTCATTTGACCTGTTCATTTGGGTACTGATTCACGGTCCACATGAATACCTTGTGGCCCAGAGTATCCATTTTTCTCCCACAGTGTCCAATATGCTAGTGGGCTCATTCAGTGAAAATTTTATTTCAGATATTATATTTTCAGTTCTAGAATATCCATTTATTCTTCTTTTATAGTATCCTTTTCTTTTTTAAAAGTTTATTTGTTTACTTATTTTGAGAGAGAAGGAGACAATGAGTGGGGGAGGGGCAGAGAGAGAGGGGGGCGGACAGAGGATCCAAAGCAGGTTCTGCACTGACAGCAGAGAACCCAAGGTGGGGTTCAAACTCATGAACTGTGAGATCATGACCTGAACCTAAATTGAACACTTAACTGACTGAACCACACAGGTGTCCCTTATAGTATCCTTTTCTTTTTGACTGAGATTCCCCATCTATTTGCTCATTATATCTGATAATTTCCCTTGAATTATTGAAGACTTTTATAATAGTTGTTTCAAAGTCCTTGCCTGCTAATGCCAACATCTCTGTCATCTTGGGATATGTTTCTATTGCTTATTCTCCAGATCATGTCACATTTTTTTTTGCTTCTTTCTATGTCTGTTAATTTTTTTATTCTATGCTAGATATGTAATATGAGTTACTGTATTATTGTTTTCATATCCTTTAAATAGTGATAAGTATCTTTTAAAGCAGGCAGTTAATTTGCTGGGGAATCAGTGTGATCCTGTTGGAGATTGGATTTAGGTTGTGTTAGCACAGTCTGTAGTGGCATAGTTAAGATATAGCTTTTCTGGGGTCTCTGCTGAATGATTTGTATTCGGCAAGTCTTTCTACCCTTGCTGGTCAGAATTCCAGTATCTCCCAGCATTGGCAAACTCTAAAATATCTGTTTAGCTCAGAGTCCCCAGTTATTCTCTGCCAGGCTTCATATAATTTCTCCCTATGCATATAGAGTTTAATATTCTACCAAAGACTCATGGGGACCCCATTCATACTTCTGCCCCCCCCCCCCCCCCGTACAATTCATTCCTCTCCCATAAGCTATCCTACAATTTGCAGCCACTTCAGCAATCCCACAGTCTGGATTTCTCCATCCAGCGAGATGGTTCCTTTCTGTTTGGACTCACTTCTTTGTACCTTGCTTTGTAAAGTTTAAGAGACTACATCGCTAAAAGTAGAAAATGGAATACCACGTGATTTGGGTGGTTGGATATTTTTAGCTTTGAGGAAATGTAGTCTTTCATTTATATGATCATTTATATAAAAATGTTAGAAAATTAATATGAGAAGTGGATCAGAAGTCAGGACTATCCTTAATCTCACACAAATTGGCAGAAAATATTGCATAATCCTTGGTGCATTGTGGCACATATTTATACAGTATACATGCATATTTATTGCTGTTCAATTAAGCACAAACATTTTATAGAGTGAACTTAAAATATGAGAAACCATATATATAATTAGAAATAACTAAAAATAATTAAAAGTATGAAAAGTACAGTGGAAAAGAACTGAGCACCTCTCAAAGAAGATTTAATGAAGTCTTGGAGTGAGAGAGGTAGATATTTGAAAAGGTTTTCCTGAGGAAGTGATTTCAATGGGAGCATTTTTACCACCATCTGGATCCTTCTTTGTCTATAAGGCAGTCTTTTTTGGCAAGAGACTAATATTAGAGAATAAAAGAAAATACAAATTCTAGAAAAAAAAAAGGTTACCGTTCTACTTTGAGCCTCAGAGTTGACTTTTATGGTGCGATAAGTCTTATCTATGATGAGACAAGTCTTAAAATCTAGGCTTTTTAAAGAGACAAATGATTTTTCTTAGTTTCAAAACCCACACTTAGTCCTTCTAGATATCTTCTGGGCAGTTTTAAGTATTAGCCTCAAACTAGTTAGTATCTTTTATATAAAAGATAAAGAATATAATTGTTTGTATAACACCTGTTTGGCTTGTGCCTAAGGTAAGGTGATCTTGGAGAATGACACTTGAATTATGAAACTGAATCAGGGGCTGGTTCTAATTACAGCTGCCGTCCGTCTATGGTCTCTCTTCTGGAGTGTGTGAACATGCACCCTGGGCAGGCATACTGTTGTCCATCTGCTGAATGCTCCTTTCCTCTGTAATGAGGAGTAAAGACTGCCTGAAGCCACTTGTTTTCACTTGGAAAGGACAGCAATACACTTTGTCTTACCTCTGAGTTATGTGATTTCTCATGCTTTCTGCACAACCTGAACTGCTAGAAACTTGAGTCTCGCTGTCCCTCAGGAAGTCATGTCGATCCGCTGTACTGATTATATCATGCTGACTGGCTTTGTTTAGCAGGGAATTGCAAGTCTATTAGAGGCCTGGGTAAGGCACAAGTGTGTCAGAAGTTTAGAGATAAACCAAATGAAAATTCAGGAGAGTGTCATTTTAGCGATGTTTGAGGGGTCTGGAGGTCTGGGGTGTGTTGAGATAGCACCTCCAAAGTGAAAATATTGCTGCATCTCATCTCACACTGCCTATCTTTAAGATAAGTGTCACAACACATGGTGGTTTTGATTATGCCATAACAAACACGGCTGACCTTGCTCCTGGGACTGACTTACTGAGGGGCCTGAAAGGCTAAAAGTTTTGAGTGGGGTCAAGAGCAAAATAAGTCTTCAGAAATGGTACGGCTACAGTTCAAAGAGCTGTGCAACAAATTCAATAGTGTTGTAAATGTCAGTGGCAGATCGGAATGCTGAATGAATACTCTTTCAAAACTCAGTAGGAGAATGTCTGAGCATATCCTTGGGTTTTAAAGCAAAGAAGTATCTTCTTTTTTTCAAATACTTAACGCTCTATTTCAGAAAAAACTTTTGACTTGTACCGAGCCCTGGAGGAGATTTGGTGCCTGACAATGGATGTCAAATAGCTTTAAAACCTAGTATTGCTAATGTGAAACTGGGTGTCTCTGGTCCACCATGTCACAGAGTTGAGTTTATGAAGCATGATTCCTTTACCAAGAGAAAGTGGTAGACTTGAAGTTGGGCCCCATTACATTCTAAAGGCATAAGTAAGTTGCAAGAGGAGATGCCTCAGGCTTTTGTGTCACTTCTGTTTTAACCCATACTTATGGTCTTCTGTGGGGTGTTCTTTATAATTGAGAGAAGAACATGAGCCTAGTTTAAAGATTGCTCCACATGATATGCTGAAACCAGTCAGAAGTGAAACCTGGAACATTATAATCCCAAATAGAGGACAATTTCAGAGACAAGTAAGGGAAATACGCCCTTGGGAAAGAACTTTTGAGTAACATATCTGATTGCCCATTTGAAGGAGAGATGGCAAGAAGTATAGATATACATATGTTCTTAATCAGTAGCTAATTGTTCCCCCAGAAGGAACATGATTGGAAAATTTATGAAGACGAGATCTGGAAAAACAAATATGTGAATGGACCTTTCTGTATGGCCCAACATCAGGATGTTTCTAGCTTATATGATTGCGACAATCAACCCCCGTGATGAAATGTAATTTTATCAGGTGGACAAGATTACCTGTTCTCTTTCCCCAGTCATCCCATACTCGCCCAATGGGTTCATAAACAAGGTGGCCTTGGTGACAAGGGTGAAAATTATGTGTGGGCTCAATGGACTTCCCTGTCACTAAGATTGATGTGGCTTTCATGGGTGAATGACATCCTTACGAATAGTAAGATCTAATGCAGAGCCTTTGGTATGGTATTACGGGACCAGCTGACTACCTGGTGGTACACTGATCACATTGGACTCCTTCCTCACGGAGGATAGCATGTTGTCTTTGTTGGAGTAGACATTTATCATGTATATAGATTTGTCTTTTTTGTACACAGGTGGGTTTTTTTTTGTTGTTGTTTTTTGGGTTTGTTTTTTTTTTTCCAGAACTTCCATCCGTGGATTCTCTAAATTCCTCATTTACCTTCATGCCACATGAAGTTTTTAGAGCAAGAAATATTATAGCAAGAAAATTCACTCACTGTGAATATGCAGTGAGTTTACAGAAAGTATTTGCAATGAGTAAAATGACTAAAACATTCAACACACGTAATTGACTAATAGTATCCAGCATATATAAAGAAATTTGTACATTAAAAAGAAATGACAAAACAAAACTAATAGAAAAACAGGCAAAAAACTGACAAGGAATTACAAAGGAAGAAACCAAAAATGTTCATATACATGTGAAAAGATGCCTCATCCTCTGAGTGATCATCATAATTCAAATTATCACCCCAGTGAGATCCATTTTCATACTTAACCAATTAGACCAAGTTTTACAATAGCAAGAGTGGTGAACACCTAGAGCATCCACAACAACTATATGCCCTCTGCCCTCGATAGGAAAGGAACTCATAATGGTTTTAGAAATCGTTTTAGAAAATGTGGGCATTATCAAGCAAATTTGTCTATACACTTTCCCTGTCACCTAGAAACTCCTCCATTAGCTGTATAACTTAAAGAGCTTCTTGTACACGGGACATATAGGTACAAGGTAGAAGACCTCATATTTGCACCGTTATAATTATAAAAAATTGGAAACCACCCAAATGTCTATGAACAGGAAAAGAAATAAATAGCGGTATGCTTATACAATGGAGTAGTATACAGGAGTGAAAATAAATGGATTACTATTACATGCAAAAACATGGGACAAATCTCAGGAAGATAATTTGAGTAAATATGCAGGTTACCTAAGGATGTACTCTATGTGAATCCATTAAAAACATCTTAAAACCGTCTGTGGCAAAATTACCAATAAAACCCAGAAACGAAGAATAAAAAATTTAGAATAATGGTTACCCATGAGCATGAAATAAGCGAATGAGATAGGATACACAGGAGGCATCAGTGATCATATTTATGGTCTTTTTGTTAAAACAAACTGTGTGTAGGGGTGCCTGGGTGTCTCAGTTGGCTGAGAGTTGGGCTCTGGACTTTGGCTCAGGTCATGATCTCAAGGTTTTTGGGTTCCAGCTGTGCATCCAGCTCTGGCCTGTCAGTACAGAGCCTGCTTGGGATTCATTCTCTCCCTCTCTGCATCTCGCTCTCTTTCTCCATCTCCTTCTCCCTTTCAAGAATAAATTAATTAATTAAAAAACTTCAAAATAGATTGTGTGTATACAGATGTTTGTTGTGATGATTCCTAACAGATTTTATAGCTATTATTTTCTGATTAACACTTAATAAAAAAAAGTTTAGAAAAAATACTATATTTTGGAACCTCTAGTATACAACTAAACCACTAAACCAGAAGAAAATACAAGTCCTTAAATACAGAATGTGGGTAGAATTGTCTTTAAGATAGTTTTTCTGTTTGTTTGTTTGTTTTGTTTTGTTTTGTTTTCTAACATTTATTTCTTTTGAGAGACAGAATATGCGCCTGGGGGCTTGAGTAGGGGAGAGCCAGAGAGCTAGAGGGAGAGACAGAATCTCAGGCAAGCTCTGCATTGTCAGTGTGGAGCCTGATATGGGGCTCGAACCCACGAGTGAGATCATGATCTGAGCCAAAATCAAGAGTCTGACGCTTAACTGAGCTGCCCAGGCACCCTAGGATAGTCTGGTTTTTTTTTTTTTTTTTTTTTTAGCTTTATTTATTTAAATAATCTCTACACCCATGTGGGGCTCAAACCCATGACCCAGAGATCAAGAGTCACATGCTCCTTAGACTGAGCCAGCCAGGCCCCCCTTCAATATAGTTTTAACCAACTAAATAAAACCAAACCAAGGTTTTATAGCAGTGTAGCAGTATGCTATCATTGTGTGAGAGAGAGAAAAATGTCTTCTGCTTGTACGAGAACGTAATATTCCTAGGAGGATATGCAAGAAACTGGTAACTTTGGTTACCCAATCTGAGAACTGGTAGCTGGAAGGGTGGGAAAGTTGAGGGTCTGAGGCAAGGGGTGGTCGGGGGAGGGAAGATTCTACCTACAATAACCCTCCCCCTCACCCGCAGTTTTGCTATAGGCAGTCTTCTCAAAGGCAGTGCGGAAGCGGATGATCCTCCTGACGAATCTGCAGAAGGTCAATAGTAGCCTAACCTTACGTCAAGATGCTACGTGATTCACGTCCCTTCATCTTATCACGTACCGTGTCTCATCATCACAAGAAGGGTGAGTACAGCCCAATAAGATGCTTACAGAGAGAGAATATTCACACAACTTTCATTATAGTCTGTTGTTAAAATTGTTTTATTTTACTAGTTGTTGTTAAACACTTTGCCTAATTTATGAATTAAATGTTATCATGGATGTGTATATATAGGAAAAAACATAGTATATATGGTGTTTAATACCATCTGCAGTTTTGGGCATCCACTGGAGGGTCTTGAATCCTATCCCCTGAGGATAAGAGGGGGGGGGGGACTACGGTATATCCTTTTACTACATACTCTTTTGAATTGTGAATCAGTATATATGTGTGGCAGACACTGTTACTAGCCTATCTCCTAACCATTTAACTTTCTTCGCGCTGGAAGAGACCTGATTTGGTTCAGGTGTTCACATTTTGACTTGTAACTCACGTATATTTTGCTTAGTTTGTGCCTATCATTGTGTTTTTTACCCTTGTCGGGGGGCTGTTGAAAATGAGCAGTGGGGTATTGGTAAATATTTAACAACTGGCTCTCAAAAAAAGTCCTGATTTGTAGCAATCAACAATATCTCTGGTGTAACTACTCCCACTGTGACTGATTCAAATCACCGGGCTCATAAAATTCCCGAAAATTTAACAATTGACTCTCGCGAGCCAATATGAGCTAGTTACAACACGCCCCTGAGAGTGAACATCTGATTGCTTCTGCCAATGAGAAATGAGGGAAATTATTCTGCGAATTATTTGGGGGAAAACTTTTATTATTCATAAAAAAAGATTCAGAAGAACAAAACAATCCTTTTTCTTCTGGCTGGTTTTTCCTAGCTTTTTATTATAAAAAATTCTTTAGCAAAGATGAAAGATTTTTATAGTAAAGGTATATATATATATTTATCACCTGGATTCTACTATTAATATATTACTATGTTTGATTTATCCCATATCTATCCATCTATAATTCCATTGATCCATCTTGTTTCTTAATGCACTTCAGGGCAAATTACAGATGTCAATACTCTTCTCACTAGATACTTAAGCATGTATAATATTAAGTAGAGTTCACTATATGTTTATAATTTTTTTCTTTTGAAGTAAAATTTGCAAATGAAATGTAAAAATCTTAAGTGATAAATGCATACACTGTGTAACCCAAATCGCCCCCAATATACAGAACGTTGTTCTTACTCTAGAAAGTTTCCTTATTCTCCTTCTAAGTCAATCCTTACCTCTTGCCCCAAGAAGCACCTATTCTGGTTTTTTTTCTATCATAGATTAATGTTGCCTATTCTACAATTTTATATAAATAGAATCATACAATATGTACTCTTTTGTGTAAAACTCTTTTCAGTCAGCATTGATTGGGCTTTTGAGATTTATCCACATTGTTGCATGTATCAGTGATTTTTTCCTTTTTAAATTAAGTAGTAATATTGCATTGTATGAATATACCACCGTTTGTGCATTCTTCTACTAGTGGACATCTGGGATTTTTCCAATTTTTGACTATTCTGAGTAAAGTTGCTATAAACATTTTATACAGTCTTTTCAGAAGCCTATTTTTATTTCTCTTGAGTAACCACCTAGAAGTGGGATTGTTGGGTCAAAGGGAAAGTGTTTTAATTTTATAAGAAAGCTTTCCAATGTGATTGTAAAATTTTACACTCAACAAAAAATATATCCAAGTTCCAGGTACTCCACATTTGGCATTGTGGTGGTCGTATAGTGGTATCTCATTTCCTTGATGACCAATGATGTTGAGCACTTTTTCATGTGCCTATTAGCTATTCATTCTTTTAAATGAAATATTTGTTAAAATGTTTTATCTGTTTGTTTAATTGGGTTGCTCATCTTTAGATCATTAAGTTGTAGGAGTTATTTATTTATCCTACATACCAGTCTTTTATCAGAAATACATTTTGCAAATGTTTCTCTACAGCTGCAAGTCTATAGCCTCCATATCCACTTTCTTAATGACGTTTGATAAGCAGTTTTTAATTTTGATGAAATTTATCAGTCTATTTTCTTTTATTCATCCTCTCTAAGAAATGTATTCTTACCTCAAAGTCACAAATGTTTTCTTCCGTTTTTCTTTAAAAGTATTATGGTTTTAGCTTTTATGTTGAGGTCTAGAATCCATCTTGATTTAATTTTGGAGTAGGTATGGAGCAGGGGTTGAGGATCATTTCTTTTCCGTATGCGTATTTAGTTTTCCCAGAACTATTTGTCAAAACCTTTCTTTTTCCCACTGGATTTCTTTGGTGCTTTTGTTGAGAATAAGATAACCATATAATATGGATAACCAGTCTATAGCTGGAATTAGTATGCTATTCCATTGATTTAAAAATTATCTTTATTCTAATAGTATATTATCTTGATTATTGTAGCTTTATAGTAAGTATTTATTATTATTTTTTAAGTTTATTTTTATTTATTTTGAGACAGAGCTAGAGAGCAATTTGGGGAAGGGCAGAGAGGGAAGGAGACAGAATCCCAAACAGGCTCTGTGCCATTAGCGCGGAGGCCACACGGGGATCAAACTCATGAACTGTGAATTGACATATTAAAAATGCCAAGTTTTCCGATCCATGAATATGGTTTATCTCTTTATTTATAAATTATCTAGTTTCTCTGGGAAATGTTTTATAGTTTTCAGTGTAGAGGTTTTATATATTTTGTTGAATTTATGCCTAAATATTTCATGCTTTTTTTGGTCCTATTATAGATTTAATTATTTCTGAATTTAATTTTTTAATTGTTTCCTTGTAGTTTATAAAAACACAGTGGAGTTTTGTACATTCACCTCATATCCTGTGACCTTGCTAAATTTATTAACTTGTGTAATTGTTTAGTAGATTCCATTGAGTTTTCTGAGTAATATCTGAGTAGTATCATAATCTGCCAATAAAAACAGTTCTTTCTTTCCTATCCTTTTGCCTTTTATTTCTTTTTACTTGCCTTATTGGAATGGCCAGTGTCTTCTGGATATTTTAGTGTTTTTATTTGTTGCCTAGAACTTTAGCAGCCATCTTGTAATATGAAGGAAGATAACTTGAAAATAACATGCTGGAGATGGCAGAGCATAAATCTGCAGGGAACCTGCACCTTAATGACTTCATCAAGCTACTGAATTAATTACCTATTTCAAATTTACTTCCAGACTTTTGGTGAGGGGAGGTAGAAATCATTTTTGGAGGTAGATTTAACATAAAGCTTAAAAATCAAGGTGTTTCTTGTGCTCAGGGGTTTCTGAGACCTGGAGAGTGGCCTAGCAGTATTGAATTTATATCTGGACATTTTTTTTGCTTGAAGAGATCCTCAAAAATGGTCGAAGCCTCAGGTTTCGTAATGCTTGAATCTGCCTGAGATCTTCCATTGTTGAAGCCATTTTGAGTTGTGATCTCTGTTATTTGGAGCGAAAAGCATCCTAAAAAATAAAGAGGTAGTATGGCATTTGTGTCCTTTAGCATCTTCTGACAGAAAATAAATTCTGTTGTTTCTTTGTTTTTCCTTCTTTCGTCAGAGCGTATCTCAAGATTGGGATCGCTTGCCAGATATCATCATCATAGTATTTACATTTGAATCAGAAAGTGGGGCCTCTCCCCTTAAGAAATAATGACCCTGTGTACTAATTAGGATTTCTGAGGACAACCCACAAAACTGGATTTGTATATCTGAAAAAAAAAAAGGAATTTATTGAATGGAAATTGTTTGTTTCACAGATACAGTTGCTCACAGTTTGGATCCCAAAGCTTTAAACGGAACTCAGAAACAGAGGGAGGGAATAGCCGTGATCCTGCCCAGGATGATGCCACAGACTCCCTTGCTACTGGATACTAGACAGCAGCACAGCCATGGGGCCTGGTGCTAATATCTCAGAACAAAGAATTCTGGCCAGAAATACTACACTGACCTTTCAGAGAATGGTGCTTGGATGTTCTCTGTAGTCATCCTCCTGAGCTTCCCCAGATTATAGTTTCAAGGCTCGTTACAAAGTCTTCAAAAATGAGTTACAGAACATCCTTTCTTTCTTCCCCCATGGCGACATTCTATGCAGGCTGGTAGTGTAGGTTGAAGAGTAGCATTTAAAGGAGGACCTCTGTAATGAAATACAATATTTTTTCCTACTTGGCTACCTGAAATGCCTTGAGATTTTTTTTTTTTCTGAAAAAAATTTCAGTAGGGGCACTAAAAATGATTTTCTTTGCTTCGGGAGGAATTTAAAATAGATTACTAGAACATATAAATACAATAAGAAAATAAAGTCTAAAGTTAACAGGTGAGAAAATGAAGGCAGGAAAGATGAAATCAAGCCTGGACTAGATTTAGGACATGAAACTGTGTTGGCAGATCTTGTCAGTTTACTGGCACTGAGACACAAATTATGTTTTACGCTTTCGAAAAGCAAACATGAAAAGGGAGAAATCATCAGTGGTGTGATTGACTGTACAAAGATTTGCTGCAAAGAAATAAAACTGTACTAGGAGTGAGACGCAGCAGAAATCTTTACACCGGGTCTTCCTAGAGAAGACCCTGACAGGATGGAACGAATTTCATCCTCAAAGATTTCCATACAGTAAACTTTGAAAAATTGTGTCATATAGATTTGCTTAGCCTGGGCCACTGGTGAGCTATGAAAGTAAAACTTAACAAAAACAACCACCGACGGGCCTAGCAGTTTGGGTCAGGAATTCAGTTCTTCATTTTTTTCCCCTAACAATAGAGATTCTATGGGTATAGTTAGACTGTATTTCAGGTACTTTTTTATGAATGTTGGGTTTCCTCTAATGGAGATTTAAAAATTTGGGGGCATCACCAGTGAGTTAAGGTAATATAATCTGGGATATAAATTGCTAGGTAATCAATAAGCAATGTTTTAAAAATCAACAGAGATGGGAGATTGAATCAAAATCCCATTATGAAAATTGAGGAATCAGGTTAGGTTATGTGCCAGAATACATTGCTATACTACAGTGGTATACAGGAGGTCTGAGGGATACCTTTATATAGTATAGGGCCAAGATTCCTGGAAGATGTAATTTTGACTTTGCTCTTACCAACAATGAATCATTGAAATCTACGGGCTTTTTTGTTCGTTTGTTTTGTTTTGGTTTTGGTTTTGGTTTTTCTGTTGTAGGGCAGAGCTGCAATGAGTTTAGCCTGGAGAAATTTCAAAGCAGTTGTAAGCAAATACCTCAACCATAAAAAACCACCACCACCACCACCACCACAACAACATCCCAAACCTCAGGTTATTCTATAATATATAACATTGTGTGATGTAACTTTGCTCATTGAGGAACTTTTTCCAGGATAAACTGTAGCCAAGTAGGACAGTAAGTTGACCATACTGTTAGTTTGGGAGGCTGTACATCCTCACCTTGTAGCAAGTTGTTACTGTATAAGGGAGAGAAAACAAGTCTTTATTTTGCATACCTACCACCCAGCATGACCCTGAAGTTTGGCAATGAACTTAATGGGTTTGAGAGTCCTGTAACTTGTTTTAAAATAATTTCCTTTCCATAAATTTAAAACACGAAAAAAAAAAGATCAGTAAAAGCCCACAGAAAAATTTTAAACAGTTTTATTGAGGTATAATTTATGTATCAGACAAAACACCCATTTAAAGTATACAACCTAGGGTGCCTGGGTGGCTACGTGGGTTAAGCATCCACATCTTGATTTTGGCTCAGGTCATGATCTCATGATTCATGAGATCGAGCTTCACGTTGGGCTCCACGCTGACAGTGCACAGCTTGCTTGGGATTCTCTCCTCTCCTCTCTCTGCCTCTCCCCCTCTCAAAAAAAAAAAAACACAAAAAACAACAAACAAACAAACAAACAAAAACCCAACAACTTAAAAAAAAGTGTATAACCTAATTTTTAAAAGTAAGCCCACAGAGTTGTGCAATCATTACTAAAATCTAACTTTAGAACACTTTTATCCTGATTTAGATATAGATATATAGATGTAGATATTCTGGAAGTCCCCAAAACAATTTTTTTGGGTTATTCTTAACAAATTTCTTCACCAAATCAAAGGCGGAATAATCATGCCTAAATCTTTTGCCACATCCTCTGTCATTTACTCCATAATTCCTACACTTTCTCTTAGCTTCTTCAATGTGAAGAGAAACGAGATGACATAGCAAAGCCCTTCCCACATCAGGGCTTCTGCTTATGCTGTTTGCTATTTGTTCTGATTTAACAGTCACTCTTCTCTGCAGGAAGTCACCTCCTCACATTCGACTTTTTGAATCTCAAGTTAAAATATCAATTCCTTGAGGAATGAAGTTTTTCCTGATTCACTAAGGCTACATCAGCAACTCCCTTATAGTTTCATAGCTTCTTATAATTTTTCCCAATAGCACTTATTGCAGAGTGAAGTGATACATTTCTGTGATTATTTGATTAATTTCTCTATTCCCCACTACACTATAAGCTTCTAATGGAAAGGTTAATGGATAGTGCTGACTTTAGTACCTGTCACAGGGCACACAATAAAAACTGTGGAATTAATGAGTGAATGCATGTATTCTGTATTCCATATATATATATATATATATATATATATATATATATATAAATAATATAGAATATATATATAATATAGAATATATATATATGATAACTGAACTGCTTTTCAGAGGTGTTTCCCCTCATGCTCTCACCAGCACCCTATCAAGCATCAAGTACCATCCTCATAAAGGTTAGAACTAAAGTGACAGAATAAAAATCATTTTAGTGTCCTTTTATTGATAATGAGCTTGAATAGTTTCTGCATGTTAATTAACCACTTACATATTTGTGTCATCAGTACCTTGTCTCCTTATGTCCTTTGTCCATTTTTTGAAGTCTCATTTTCAGTAGAACTTCCAGCTTTTGGGGGCTTGCTGGTCTTGCTGAAGTTTCCTGAGGACAGCCTCTGCCAGAGGGTGGGACTCTTGCCTCTGACTTTCCTCCCAAACCAGCGGTGATTTGCAATCTTTGCCATAGTCCATTTGGCCAGTCTTACTAGGACTGATGTTCTCCTGAGTTAGTGAAGAATCAAGTCAGGAGCAGCACGTTCTTCCCTGTCAGGCTTCTTTTTTGTGTGGCTAGCTCTTTCCATCTGCATGCTTGTTTCTAGTTTCCAGCACATTCCAATTCCTGTCAGTCTCCTGCTTTCTGCATATTTGCATGGATTTGGGGTTTGCTGTTCTCTTGGTTTCTGTTGGAGTCTCTGCCTTCTGCCTCTCCTTCACTAAGCACCAGTCTCTCATGAGCTCTGCAGTTCTTTGTCTAGGCTTCTTGCTTCCTTTTCCTTGATTGGCTGCTGCCAAGAACCCACTTGGACAATAGCATTGGTGGCATTCAACCTTGGGGCTAGAGCAGAGGAAGCAACAATATATGATCACGGTAGGTACTGCATTGGGCAGGTCACAAAATCAAGAAACCTTGAAGAGGTATAGTCAAGGGTAATATTTTGTGTAGTATTAGTCTTCTGTCTAATTAATAAATGTCAGTAGAGTCAATTCAATTAAAATAGTACAGTACAGGCTAAATTCCTAGCATAAATATAGAGAGGGGCTTTGGATGGCGTCCTGTGGCCAGGCCCCACTTAAAAATTCTTATTTGGTTCCTCATTATTGGCATTTGGAATTGGTAGTTGTGGTTGAAAAATTAGTGATCTGAAATTCCCCTACTGTGAGTCTAGTCAGCATTGACTTCCACTTTGGACTGTGCTCCTTAACTAGTCTTCCTCATGATTAGCAATGATCTCAAACCCTCTTTCAGTGCACACTTCTCTTATTTGGGAAGTTTCAAATCTGCTTTGTTCTCACTTAACAGCGATCACTTCTGTGGCCTGAAGTGCTCAGAAATACTTCTTCCAAATTTATACCTGACTGAGATCAGACTCCTAAATAATACCAGGAAATTCTAGAGCAATATTATAGGACATTGATCTGCAGCTCTTGGGGAAAAGTTGGACAAGTGTGTCATTCTTAATACCTTTATTTCATATATACTAGTTGAACATTTACTACTGTGGTAAATAAAAATTAGGACAAATGTGAATTTTGCCTTTATAGAAATTTTAGCTTAATATTTATAGAATAGACTAAAATCGAACATATACCATGACTTATTCTGTGAAAGAAGTTTAATCAAAGGCTTATTTAATTGAATATTATTGAGTGCCTATAACAAAATGGAGATACTGCTGTGAATAGGTAAGACAAAAGCTTTTTCCATAAGTCTTATAAGTAAGGGAGAGGTTGTTTTGCATTTGGGGAAATCAAAGAGAACTTCATTGAAGAGATAGTATTCAGGAGGGTCCTTAAAGCACAGGTAACATTTATCCATGTTTATCCACCCAGTCATTCATCTATCCATCCATCCATCCATCCATCCATCCATTCATCCATCCATGCATTTAATACAGAGTCTGGTATGAAGCTCCCATCAAAGAAGCTCAAATTCCAAAGTGGCAAAAGAACCAGGCCCGTGGTAGAATAGACTGAGAATGTTTTAGAAGATATAGCTTGAATTTGCATTTAGATGGGTACTACTGATTTTTTCAAGGGACACAATTTCCTGCCTTTGCTTCTTTGGGGCCTGGATGCACCTCACTCCTGAAAGTGAAAGTCTCCAAAAAGACAATTGCTGGAAGGATGTGGAGAAAAGGAAACCCTTCTGCACTACTGATGTCAATTTAAATTGGCGTAGCCAATATGGAGGTGCCACAAAAAGTTAGAAATAGAATTAATAGAACTAATGACCCAGCAGTTTCACTTCTGGGTGTATATCCAAAGGAAATGAAATCACTATCTCAAAGAGATATCTGCACTCCTATGTTCACTGGAACATTATTCATAATAGCCAAGATATGGAAACAAGCTAGTGTCCATCAGCAGATGATGAATGGATAAAGAATATTATATATATATAATATATATATATATTATATATAAAGAATATTATATATATATATATATATATATATATATATATATATATGCAATGGAGTATTATTCAGCCCTCCCCCCTCCAAAAGAGGGAAATCCTATCATTTGTAACGACATGGATGAAGCTAGAGGACCTTATGCTAAGTGAAATAAGCCAGAAACAGAAAGACAAATACTGAATGGTGTCATTTATATGTGGAATCTGAAGGAAAAAGTTAAATTCACATTAGCAGAGAAGAGAATGATGGTTACTAGGGGCAAAAGGATGGGGAAGAAGGAGGGATATTGATCAGAGGGTACAGACTTTCAATTATAAGATGAGTACCTTCTGGAGACATAAGGTACAGCATGGTGATCATAGTTAATCATAATGTATTGCATACTTGAAATTTGGTAAGAGAGTAGATCTCAAGTGTTCTCACCACACACAAAAAAGAGTAACTATATGAGGTGATGGATATGTCAATTAGCTTGATTGTGGTAACCATTTCACAATGTGTATGTTTATCAAAACATTACATTGTACAACCTAAATGTATACAATTTTGTCAACCATACTTCAGTAAAGGCTAGAGAAAAAAAAAGACTCAGACTCATAGTCAATGAAGGACACTACCAATGCTTTTGAGAAATAAGCAGCTTCTCAGAGGTGGATAAAAAATTGGCAGTCTCCAATTTCAGCCTTTCAAAAGCAGCCAGATAAGTTTCTTACTACCCTTTCATTTGTGACATTAAACAGCCAAGGCAATATGCTCGGTTAGGGAGAATACAGTTGCTGACACCCTTCAAGACTTCCAGTGAGCTGCTTAAAGTCTGAGACTTAAAACCATTTGATCCTGCTGCCTTCTCATCCCTGAATCCCCTGCCACACTCAAAATGCAGGTCTCCCTGGTCAATTTTGCTCTTATACAAAGTAATTGCCATCTTTCAAGCCATTCATGAATGCCATTGCTAACCTCTCTTCAATACACTTCTCTGAGACCTCTTTATTCTTTTTCATCTAGATCACTGCCACTCCAGGGTCTTGCCTCCTTCCCTAGTTAGCCTACACTTCACAGCGCGTGATGTCAGCCACTTCCTTGCCAGTATTTTCAGCATCCTAATCTTCTAATTTTACTGCAAGCCTCACCTTAAGCTCCAGTCTTGAATCAATTCATGTACCTGCTTACTTTCTTACTGTACACAGGTTGCTAATGTGCTACTGGAGAAAATCACAAAACTGTATCTAACTGGTTTCAACCTCAGGTGGGGAGTTCTACCTCCCTGAAGGCAGAGCTTCTACATAAATTATTTGGAATTCTTCTGCACGGGAGATTTGCCTTTTCTCCACTTGTTTATTTATCTGTTTAAGCATTTATGTATATCAGTGTTGACTCATAGATGTTCACTTTATACTTTGAGTTATAATATAATTCTAGTTTATTTTTTTGCTCCAATTATTCCAGCTTTGGCAACTGAGATCTTTTTCAGTTGGCTCCTATGTCCCTTTGACATAACCCTATCATTGTCAGTGCATGTGCGTGTGCATGTTCGTGTGTGTGTGTGTGTGTGTGTGTGTGTGTGTGTGTGTTTGAGTGCTGCCTTACATGCTGGCACTAGAAGATGTTCCAGGCTCATCTTATAAATTTACTGTCCGAGTCATAGATTTCACTGTTTTTCCAAGAATCCCTGGTTCTTTTTATTGGAGAATGATAGTAGAAATCAAGATTTGGTCACTAGGTATGCTCTTTGCTACTGGGCATTCATTGCTTCCAGGCCCTCAGAGCTGTCAGAGCAGGGATATATACATGTGTATAATAACTGGCATATGTATATATATATATGCACATATATGTTTATGAAAACATTACATTGTACAACCTGAATGTATACAATTTTGTCAACCATACTTCAGTAAAGGCTGGGGAAAAAAGGACTCAGACTCATAGTCAATGAAGGACATTACCAATGCTTTTGGGAAATAAACAGCTTCTCAGAGGTGGATAAAAAATTGGCTATACACACACACACACCCCTATATATATACATACATACATACATACATATATACATACATGTATACATATATAAACATATACACACACAAATATGTCTATGTATCTATATGAACCTAAACATGAGTTCATATTGCTGTCTCAGACTTCACTCAAGTAATACATGGATCATTCTAGCCCTCCTCTCTTTCTTATTTTTAATCTCCCACTCAAAGAGTGAGAAATCTCATTCCTGCCGTCCACTATCCATTTACTTATTTGTTCACATAGAGTGGTTTCTGAATTGGTAACCTGTACACCTATGGGGAAAAGCTTCATCAGCTAGAATATCATGCTTGTGGACAGTTCATTTTGTCTGACATTGTCCATTTATTTCCAACGTGACTTAGATAAGCAACATTTATCTCATCCCTCCCAGTGAGGTTGTTTTACATATTTGTAATACAGTTAGATCTTGTTCCAGTCTGCCTTCCTTCCTGGGATTCTAAGAACTTCTAAGTAACTTTTTAAAAATTTTGCACACATTAAACTTTACTCCTTGCGCTGTAAAGTTCCAAGGGCTTTGGCAAACATATAATATCATAAATCCACCACTGCTGCACCATACAGAATTATTTCACCCCCACCCCCAAATCTATGCCTCATCTGTTCAGCCCCTCTCCCCTTGAACCTCTGGCAAAAACTCACTGGTTTCTAATCCATGGGTACACACTGTCTCTCCATTTCTTTAGATTTCTTTCATTGATGTTTTATAGTTTTCCACACATGGGTTCTGCATATATTATGCTAGATTTATACCAGAGTATATCATATTTTGGTGTTATTATAAATAGTATTAAGAAACATTTTCAGGTTACAAATGTTCATTACTGGTGTATAAAAACACAGTCTTCCTTTTCACATTGACATTATATCCTGTGAACATGCTATATAAGCTTATTAGTTCCAGAAGTTCTTTGTTGGGGATTTCTCTATATACTATCATGCCATCTATCACTAAAAGTATTTTTATTTCTTCCTTTCAAATCTGTAAATCTTTCTATTTATTTTTCTTGTCTTAGTGCATTAGCTAAGATTTCTGGTATAATGTTGAATAGGAGTAAAGAGAACATCTTTGTCTTGTTTCCAATCTTGGGAGGAAAGGGTCCAGTCTCTCACCAGTCAATTTGATGGTAGCTGTAGATTTTTTGTAAATGTTATTTTTTTAAGTTTTGTTTAAAAATTCTATTTAACTCATGTATATGTATATGTTATTTATCAAGTTGAGACAGTTCTCCTGTCTTCCTGGTTTGCTGAGAGTTTTTATCACTAATGGTGTTTCTGCTTTCTTCCTAAAGCAGAAAATTGATGCTTTTTCTGCATCAATTGATATGTTCATGTGACTTTTCTTCTTTAGGCTACTGATATGGTGGGTTAAACTAATTGATTTTTGTTTTTTTTTAAATTTTTTTTGATGTTTATTTATTTTTGGGACAGAGAGAGACAGAGCATGAACGGGGGAGGGTCAGAGAGATAGACAGAGACACAGAATCCGAAACAGGCCCCAGGCTCCAAGCTGTCAGCACAGAGCCCAAGGTGGGGCTTGAACTCACGAACCGCGAGATCATGACCCGAGGGGCAGTCGGACGGTTAACCAACTGAGCCACCCAGGTGCCCCAAACTAATTGATTTTTAAATGTTGAACCAGATTTGGACATTTGGAATAAATCCCACTTGGCTGTGGTGTTTAATTCTTTCTATACATTGTTGGATTATGTAAATATGAGTTAAAAAATCTCCTCCCTTAAACGATCTTATAGTCAATTAGAGGGAAATAAAGAGATGAGCACATACTTAACTATAGAATCCAAGGTGGAGCATATCAAGTGTTCTAAAAGAGGGGGAAATCCTACAGGTTTTCAATGGAGGGAAAAACCATATCTGGCTTGGAGGAGTTAGGAGACACTGCTGTATAAAATGTGGCTAATGTAGTATCAGAATTTGAGACCTGGAAGAAACTTTTGATCATATAATTCAAGCCCTCTCCTTTTCTGATAAATGAGGTGGAACACAGTCTATCTCTCCCTAAGTAAGGAGCTGGGATCTGATCTGAGTCATCCCATCCTTATGTCAATAAGCTTTCCTCTGCCTCACACAACCACCTACTAAAATAAGTCACATAAATCTCAACTTTTAAGTAGCTGATTTAGAAAATGAGCATGGCTGTTCCTTTGAATTTCCTCATTCCTTCAATAGAAAGAAAACTGGAGGCACTAGGTGGGTATGGAATTGCCTAATTCTGCAATTGTGTTCCATCGTGTTCTTGTGCCTCAGACCGAGAAAGCCAAACAAAGAAAACATAATCCCCATCTGCTACAATCTGTAGCTACCTTGCTCCTCCCTGAGGGAGGTGATTCCCGGCTGGTGCAGCCATTACTGTATATTCTCTGCACAGACTTGTCTTTAACGTGTGAGTTAGCTCTTTTTTCTAAACTTGGGCCAATTTCTTTCCCACAGAAAATTTACAGAGAAACTTAAGTTGAAGTTCACCTGTGTTTATTCTTTGTAATTTAAAGAGATAAAATTCACTTTGCCCTAAGGACATTTTAAATAAGGAATTTGTTATAGCTTATTCCAAGAAAGGCACATTCTTAAGGTTATTCAAAATAAAAACTGTCACTTTATATAATTGCTGATAATTGGGTTCTTTCTATCATAGCCATGTGCAACAGAGGATGGATATTTCTACTCATCTCATATAGAGAATTAATTTTCCTGAAATGATAATTATGATAATGAAGATAACAATGATAGTTTCTGCTATGTATACTGAATCTTCCAAGATGTCCAATACATTCTATAGGTGATTTTTTAATTCTCTCAACCATCCCATGAATTAGGACTTGTTAATATCATCCCCATTTTAGAGAGGAAGTAGTTTTAACTTAGACAAGGTAAGTAACTTGCCCAAGATGGTGGAGTTATGAAGTAACTCTGGTGGTTGGTCTGACATCAGTTCTTTGGTTTTTACTGCAGTGATCTACTTACTGGCATTTACAGCCTCTCCCTTGTTAGCCTAAGTCCTTGGCTGGCACCCATTCCCCCCCCCCCCCCCACATACACATTCCCTCTTCCTTATTCACCCCAGTGGCCTCTGTGGCTTCCAATTATCCTGACATTCAAATCCATCCACAAACAGCCTCCTCCTCTACAGCCAACCACTTCCCCACATGAACCCTTCAATCCAGCTAAAGGAGTCACTTTTTTTTTTTTCCCCCTCTCCATATAGTCTCACCTTTGCTCAAGCAGCTCCCTTCAGCTGCAGTGCCCATTCCCACCTCCTCACCACCTGTCTACATTCTGGCTGGGTCAGCTGAAAAGAAAAATTTCCAAGGATGGAGAGAAGATAGGCAGTGGGTGGCTGAGCCCAAGGTGAAGTAAAATAATGTTTTCTTTTATTGATTTACCAATGTTTGTCTTTTAATTTCTGGAGAGCCTCAATTGCATGCAAAAATGTTAATAGGAGTTGAAGGTCTCTTATTCATACAGTTCCAATCTATTCTGCAAATAAAAAGCAGTGAAAATGATTCATATGTGAATAATTCCTCCAAACCTTTGCTTATTGAAATGGATCAGAGATAATTACCAGGTTGGAGAATTTGCATCCACACAATTTTCTAGTCTCACAAACATAATTTTCTTTAGAATGAATAGAAAATATTTGCTCTTTTAAAAGCTGCTGTGAATGGTGGAACTGTATTCTTTCCGTATCTGCAGAAATGTGGCTGCACTGTCCACTGCTGCCACCCGTTTGAGCAGGGGACTTCTTTCTCCCAGCCGGCCTCCAGCGCTGTGGAGCTCAGATCATTTTAAATTCCCATCTGCATTCATCTCTGGGTGGAAACCTGTGTTTTCTGTTGGTCATTACATCCACAAAAAAGAAGTTCATGTAACCTTGTAGTTTGGGTGTTTGTAATTTCTTCTTCAAGATGACTTCACATGCACACCACTGGTCGGGAGACAAGGATAACCTGTCACATCCTTGGGGTTTATTAACTTTGAGTGTTTAGTGGAGACTAGGAGGAAATTTTAATTGGAGTTGCTCTGAGAAGGGGGTGGGGACAAACGCTTTTTGTCTGTGATCCTTCAGAACCATCTGGAATACACATGAGATTCGTTTTCTGCCATTGTGTCTCCAAAGCATCAGGCTGTTGTTCCAGGTGTGTGAAGTGCCAGTATGGCTTAGGTTTAATACTTGATTTTCATTATGCCCAACAGCTTGGTCCTTTATTCTCTGGGGATGTGTTTTCAATACCACAGGAGATTTCTTTATGCCCAACCAAATGAATCTTTACAAACAGCTCAACTGGTATAAGGCCTCAGGTGGGCTTAAGGGACCCACAAGAACAAGGTTTATGTGTAGGCACAGGGCATATTCAAATGTGGCATTATATAAAAGGCATTTTAAATTTCTCTATTCTGGTTTTTTAGAAAAACAAGCACCCTTCCTTCTGAGACTAAAGAACAGATTCCAGGGTTCCTTGAAACTATGTTGGAAAAAGAAAAAGCAAGGCATGTACGAGATACTGAGTAAAATAAATGAGGATATTGTGGAAAAAGAAAGGAAATAAAAAACAAAAATTTAATGTTTTTAAAGGAGCAGATGAGAAAAAAAGGTGACGTCCATAGATGAATTTCCAGGAATGGATTAGGTTTTTTTTTGTGTTGCTCCGAGTTAACACATTATCTTTAAAATGGAAAAGGAAGTCAGTAAACAAAATGAATGAACATTGCTACATAGGGTAATATGGGTGAATGTTAGGAATATAATTTTAAATGAAAAGTCCCCAGAGATTACATCCTGCATGATACCTTTAAATAGCCCTTTTTATTGTGAAATATAACATACTAAAAGTGTATAGAGATGCCCTTCTTATAAGTTTAAAAACAGCCAAACCAAAAGTATATGCTATTAATAAATACAGATAAACCTAATATAATTGTATGCAAAGGAAAGCAAGGTAACAATGAACTCAGGTTTCAAGGTGAGAGACAGGGAGATAGGATGGGCAAGGATCTCATGTGGATATCAGTTATCATCATCATTTTGATTTTTGTTGGGTGATGATTTCATAATTGTTTGTTTTTAAAATCAACAAACCAAAAATGAACAACAAATAAAGGAGAACTTTTTATGTATAAATAATGGAAGGCTGTTACGGATTTAGGATTATGATTAAAGCAATTCTGTGCACCTGAGGTCCAGTTTTAAAAATCTGACAAAGGAAAAGGGGAAAGAAATAGTTCTCCTTTGAGTAGCATATTCTAAGCATAGCTGTTCCTATACAGTATATTTCTTTCCCCCAGAATTGGTTATTAATTATTCTTCTTGCCTTTAAATACATATATGTTTATATATGTATATATTATTATATACATATATATGTATGTATATGTATATACACATGCATATATACATATATATGTATACATATTATTGTATGTATATACATATATATAACATGTATGTATATATACATATTATTATATACATATATATGTATGTGTATGTATATACACATACATATATATGTATGTGTATGTATATGTATATATACACCATATGTATATACATATATGTATGTATATATGTATATATTATATATAAACATATATGTATTTAAAAAGAAGAATAATTAATATATACATATATATATGAATTCATATATTCACCCATATTACCATATGTAGCAATGTTCATTCATTTTGTTTATTGACTTCCTTTTCCGTTTTAAAAATAATGTGTTAACTCGGAGCAACACAAAAACACCTAATCCATTTCTGGAAATTCATCTATGGATGTCACCTTTTTTTTCTCAACTGCTCCTTTAAAAACATTAAATTTTTGTCTTTATTTCTTCTCTTTTTACACAAAATCCTCATATATATACACACACACACACACACACACACACACACACATATATATATATACACATGTATATACACACACACACACACACACACACGTGTGTATATATATACACATACCTGTGAAGATTTCTCAATTCCACCAGCAAGTATTAGTCTCTTGGGAGATACTCTCCCCTTGCTGCAGAAAAATAATTTGTTGGTACATGTTTCAGGCAAAAGCGCCCTCTGCTATCAGGTAGTGGTATGACACTTCTATGAACACCACCAGATCTGTAGTGGAGCTCAAGGTATAGGTAGGTCTCCACCAGAACTGAAAAACCTAAGTGTCAAAATGGATAACTTGAATTTCCAAGCAGAACTAATATTCCTCCATGCATCCCCAAAACTATAAATGCAGAACTTTTAATCCTAACTTATTATACTGATTCTTTGTATTAATTGTTGCTAGTTGGGTTTCCTGGGAAGCAGATTGAATTGGAGAAAAACATCTGTAATCATGTGAAGGAAGCAGGATTGGGCAGAAGGAGAAGTTGAATTGTGATGCAGTCATAAGAGAAGCCCCAGCTGATCCCATAGTGTACTAAATAGCTGGGAGAGTTCTGAAGAAATGTCTCCAACTGAGGCAAGGGGCCTGAGCCTTTGAACTCCCCTTCTCCAGGGGAAATCCACATCCAAGACTGCCTTTGGGGAGGATTTTCCTGATGATACCTCTCCGCCCCCAAGTCAGGATATAGTGCAATTGCAGCCAATTTTTGGCTTGCATATAAATACTGAGCCAACCCACCTGTGAACTAACTCAGCATGGCCTTTTCTCACCTCTGGACTATGGGTCTAAGGTAGTATTTGCGATAGGTGTGAGCAGAGGGGGAGGCATACTTGCAATAATAATGGATGTGATAGGAATCTGGATCATCAACTCATGCAGTTATTTGTGCCCTCTGGTCTTGCTTATGACTCATCTCCGATGTACCACTTCTGTGTTACTATAGCCAGTTCTCTGCTGCAGATGCCATGGCCTTACTCCAGAACTTTAGGTGTCTAATGTTATAACTCTCCTATGAGAACTTGCCATAACCCCCTACAACATCTCTTCTCATCACAGATTCCTCTAGGGTCTGTTAGATTATACAGCCAGGGCTAACTTGTGCTACAGCCATAGAGTCCTTTGCATGTCTGGATCTCATTACAAGTTGTCAATCTCCCATGTCACTCAGTAAATAGGTTGGAGTAGTATTTACAAGTATAAAATGTGTTGTCTCCAGAGCCTCATGTGTGATAATCCTGGTGTACCTCAGACCACTGAAATCCTAAACAAAACAAAACAAAACAAAACAAAACAAAACAAAACAGAAATCTACTGAAAGTCTCCAACATACTAGCTGTGTTTGCTCAACTGATCCAATTTACATGATACCATTGGTATAGTGGGCCAATGTTATGTCATGCTAAATGTCAACGTCCAGATGGTCTAGGCCTTTTTGGACTATATTGTGACAGAGAGCAGGAATAATATAACCTTCAGAGAAGACTCTAAATGTATACTGCTGTCCATCTTACATGGATGTGAATTGTTTCTGGTCTTCCTTGAGAGAGATGGAAAAGAAAGCATTTGCCAGACGAATAGCTACATATCATGTATCTGGAATCATGTTAATCTGCTCTAGAAAATATTTCATATCTGGCATCTTAATTGCAATTGGGACTACTGTTGAATTGAACTTAACACTTCCACCCTTGCAACCTTTAGATTTCTAAGGGTGCTATAAATCTGTATCCTTTTTCAAGAGCAAGATATATGCAATTAATTAATTAATTAATTAATTAATGTGGTTGGTTGGTTTTCACTGAAGTATAATTCATTACAATAAAATCTTAAGTGTATGTCGTCCAGTGAAATATGACAGTCGTGTGCAACTATGTAACCTAACACAGTCAAAATAGAAAACATTTTTACATCCAAAAATGTTTTCATATACCATTTTCAGGTTAATTTTACCTGCTTTCTCAGCCCTGACCCCAGGCAGGCATTGATCCACTTTCTGCTTGTATATTATATTTGGCTTTTCTAGGGTTTTATATAAATAGAATCATACAGTATGATTTTTGTTTTGTTTTGTTTTGTTTTGTTTTTGGCTTCTTTCACCATACTATTTTGAGATTCATTCATATTGTTCATGGTATCACTTGTTTGTTCCTTTTAAGATTGAGTAGTATTCCAGTAAATGCATATGTCATAATTCATTTATACATTCTCCTATTAATGGATACTTGAATTATTTTCTAGTTATGGCTATTAAGAGTAAAACTGCTATTAACACTAATGTCAAGTTTTTTCGTGTGTGTGTGTGTGAACATATATTTTCATTTATCATGAGTAAATTTTTAGGAGTAGAATTGTTGGGTTATAGAGGAGATGTTTATCTTTTTAAGAAACTTTGTAAAGTGTTCTCAAAAAAGGTTATACTAATTTTTCACTCCCACTGGCAATATATGAGGTGTAGATCCTCATCAACACGGGGAACTAGCATAGTTTTGGCTTAAGCCGCTCTAAGAGGTGTGAAATGGTGGTTTCATTCACTTCAACCACTTCCTTGTGGTTTTAGTTTGCATTTTCCTGATTAATGATTTTGAGCACCTTTTCACATGATGTTGGCTATACCTGGTCTTCTCTTACTGTCTCTTTAACCCTTTTGCCCGTTAAAATTTTTTTTAATAATTGATTTGTAGCAGTTTTTAAAAGTATATTCCAGCTATAAGTTCTTTCTTAAGGATATACTGTGAATATTTTCCCCAGGGGTTGACTTTTCTTTTCTTTTTTTTTTAAGTTTTATTTATTTAAGTAATCTCTACACCCAACGTGGGTCTCGAACTACAACCCCAATATCGAGAGTTGACTGAGCCAGCCAGGTGCCCCAACTTTTCATTTTTTTTAATTGAAGTATAGTTTACCTATAATGTTATATTCGTTTCAGGTACAACATAGTGACCTGATAATTCTATACATTATTCAGTGCTTACCACCCATTAGTATAGTCATCATCTGACACCATACAGTGTTACTATAATATTATTGACTGTGTTTCCTATGCTGTACTCTTCATGTCCATGATTTATTTATTCTGTAACTGGAAGTTTGTATCTTTTAATTCCCTTTCTCCTATTTCACCCATTCCCCCACCCACCTCCCCTCTGGCAGCCACTAGTTCTCCATATATAAGAGGCTGTTTGTTCTTTTGTTTGTTTGTTTTGGCTGTTCACTTTTTCAGGTGTCTTTGATGAGCAGAATTTATTCTTTTGTGGTTAATGCTTTTTGTGATTTAAGAAACCTTTTCTTGGGGCGCCTGGGTGGCGCAGTCGGTTAAGCGTCCGACTTCAGCCAGGTCACGATCTCGCACTCCGTGAGTTCGAGCCCCGCGTCGGGCTCTGGGCTGATGGCTCAGAGCCTGGAGCCTGTTTCTGATTCTGTGTCTCCCTCTCTCTCTGCCCCTCCCCCGTTCATGCTCTGTCTCTCTCTGTCCCAAAAATAAATAAACTTTGAAAAAAAAAAAAAAAAAGAAACCTTTTCTTACCTCAAAGTCACGAAGATATATACTTATATTTTCTGCTAAAAGCTTTATGAATCTAGCTTCTACATTTAGGCTATGATACATCTCAAATTAAATTTTGTGTATGGTTGCATGGAGGCAGAGGTCCATTTTTTCCACATGCTTATCCAGTTCCAGAATCATTTGTTAGGGAAAAAAAAACTTTTCTTTTCCCCCTCAATTGACATATGTGTGTTGGTCTATTCTGGACTCTCTGTTCTGTTCCACTGATCTATTATTCATCTATGCTTAGGCCAACAACATTGTCTTAATTATTTTAGCTGTAAAATCATTAAATCAATGCAAATATTTTACTTTGTCCGTCTTTTTCAATATTGCTTTGGATATTCTAAGTGCTTTGCATTTTTATGTAAGTTTTAGAATAAGCTTATACATTTCTATGCAAATCCTTACTGGAATTTTGACTGGGATTGCATGGCATTTGGAGAGACAGGAAATACAATATTGAGTCTTTTAATTCATGAATGACATATATCTTTTCATTAGTTTATGTCTTCTTCAGTTTCTTTAAGCAATACTTTGTAGTTTTCAAGGTAGATGTATTACATGCCCTTTCTTGGATTTATTCTTAATTGTATGATGTTTGCTATTGAATTATAAACTTATTTTAAAACATTTTTAAATGTAATTTTAAAGTGTTTTGGATTACAGTTTTTGCATACTTTGATTTTTGCATACTGATCTTGTATTCGATCACCTTAAAAATTCATTAGGATTAGTAGTTTTATTACTAGTGTTATTTATTTATGTTTTATTTTATTAGTTATTTTATAAGTGTTTTTGAAGATTCATTTGGGTTTTCTATGTATGTTTGCATGTAGTTGGACTGTAGCAATCAAGGGTTATACTTCCTAATATTTCTTTTTTCTTTCTTTTTTTCTTGCTTTATTACATTAGCTGGGACTTGCATTATAATGTTGAATGGAATAAGTGACAGCAGACACGTTTGCATTATTTCCAGTGTTAATGAAAAAGAGTTCAGTGTTTTGCCATTATGTATGTTAGCTATAGTTTTACGAGGATTCACTTTATCAGAAAGAAGTTTTCTTCTCTTCCTAGTTTGCTAAGTTTTTATGATGAATACATTTTTTTCTATTAACATGTGAAATACTTTTCCTCCATCTATTAAAATAATAATGATTCCCCTCCTTATGCTGTTAATTAATTGGGTGAATTACATAGATTGATGTAGAAATGTTAAGCCAACCTTGAATTTTTGGATTAAACCCCATTTGATCATGTTGTATTATCTTATATAGTATATATGCTGCTGAGTTTGATTTGCTCATGTTTTGTTAAGATTATTTTGTTCCTGTGTTCAGAATACAGGACACAGAATAATAATTCTGAATCTTTCATCTCTTGTTTGTGTCTTTTCAGGTCTAATTTCTTAAATTGATTTGGGAAGTATTCCCTCCTCTTACATTTTCTTTTTTTTTTAATTTTCTTTTTTATTTTTTAAATTTACATCCAAATTAGTTAGCATATAGTGCAACAATGATTTCAGGAGTAGATTCCTTAGTGCCCCTTACCCATTTAGCCCATCCCCCCCCCAAGACCCCTCCAGTAACCCTCAGTTTGTTCTCCATATTTATGAGTCTCTTCTGTTTTATCCCCCTCCCTGTTTTTATATTATTTTTGTTTCCCTTCCCTTATGTTCACCTGTTTTGTGTCTTAAAGTCCTCATATGAGTGAAGTCATGATTTTTGTCTTTCTCTGACTCATTTCACTTAGCATAATACCCTCCAGTTCCATCCATGTAGTTGCAAATGGCAAGATTTCATTCTAAAATGGTTTGTGTGAGATTAGAATTATTTCTTCCTTAAATGTTTAACAGAATTCACTGGTAGTGCTATCTGGGCCCGTAGTTATTTTTGTTACAAGATTTTAGTTGGAAATACACTTTCTTTAATAGATAGAAAGCTATTTGATTTTCTAATTTTTTTCCTGTCCACTTTATTATTTTTTTTTTAATTTTTTTTCAACGTTTTTTATTTATTTTTGGGACAGAGAGAGGCAGAGCATGAACGGGGGAGGGGCAGAGAGAGAGGGAGACACAGAATCGGAAACAGGCTCCAGGCTCCGACCCATCAGCCCAGAGCCCGACGCGGGGCTCGAACTCACAGACTGCGAGATCGTGACCTGGCTGAAGTCGGACGCTTAACCGACTGCGCCACCCAGGCGCCCCTCCTGTCCACTTTAAAAAGTTGTATTTTTCAAGGAATTTGTTCATTTCCTTTATCCATCAAATTCATTGGCATGAACTTGTTCAAAATATCCACTTATTATCTTTTTAATATTTGTAGCATCTGTAGTGATGTCCCCATTTCATCTTCAGAAGGGTCCCCATTTCAGCCTTCAGAAGGCTATTAGTAATTTGTGCCTTCTATTTTTTTTTTTGATAAGTCTTTACTAGAGGATTATAAAGTCAATTAAACTTTTAAAACATTTTGTTGATTTTTTTCTGTTGTCTATTTGCTATCGTATTGATTTCCATCCTTTTTATTGTTTTCTTTCTTTATTTTGGACTTAATTTACTCTACTTAAAAAATAAGGTTTTAGGCCATCTTGCGTCCCCACGTGTGTGCGCCTAATCTCAGCTGGTCCACCCGAGACCGCCTGAGCGCCAACCCTAGTCCCCTGCGCGCGTTCCCATTTCCGCCCCAACAAGATGAAAGAAACTATCATGAACCAGGAGAAACTCACCAAACTGCAAGCCCAAGTGCGCATTGGTGGGAAAGGAAGTGCCCCCCGAAAGAAGAAGGTGGTTCATAGAACAGCTACAGCAGATGATAAAAAACTTCAGTTCTCCTTAAAGAAGTGAGGAGTAAACAATATCTCTGGTATTGAAGAAGTGAGTATGTTCACAAACCAAGGAACAGTGATCCATTTTAACAACCCTAAAGTTCAGGCATCCCTGGCAGCCAACAGGCCATGCTGAGACAAAGCAGCTGACAGAAATGCTACCCAGTATCTTAAACCAACTTGGTGCAGACAGTCTGACGAGTTTAAGAAGGCTGGCTGAAGCTCTGCCCAAACAATCTGTGGATGGAAAGGCACCACTTGCTACCGGAGAGGATGATGATGATGAAGTTCCAGATTTTGTGGAGAATTTTGATGAAGCTTCCAAGAATGAAGCAGACTGGATTGAGCCAACTTCTGAAGAAGAAAAAACTTGAAGCAGTTACTGGGAGCTGCTGTTTTATATTATGACTGCTTTCTAAAAATTTTGTTCATGGATCTGATAAAACCTAGGTCTCTAATATTTTTAAGCCCAAGCCCTTGGACACTGCAGCTCTTTTCAGTTTTTGCTTATACACAATTCATTCTTTGCAGCTAAATTAAGCTGAAGAAGCCTGGGAATAAAGTTTGAAACAAGATTAATAAAGTTCTTTGCCTAGTAAAAAAAGAAAAATAAGTTTTAAGGTGGAAGCTTAGATAATTGACTTTATGCTTTTTTGTTCTAATGTAAATATCTAGACCAATAAATTTTTTCTTGAAGCACTACTTTTTGCTGTGTCTTGCAAATTTTGATATGCTAATATACTACAACCTTTTAATGACCTTCCAGTACAAAATATTTTCTAGCATTATAATTTTTTTTTGACTCATGGGTTATTTAGAAGTGTGTTACTTAATTTACAAATATTAGGGATTTTCTAGATGCCTTGATTTTTATTGATTTCTGATCTAAAGCCACCATGGTTAGAGAACATACTTTGTTATACATTTATGATTTTAAATGCTGACATTTAAATATTGACATTTTAAATGCTTAATTTTTTATTTTTATTTTTTTTAAGATTTTATTTTTAAGTAATCTCTACACCCAATGAGGGGCTTGAACTCAACCCCGAGATCAAGAGTTGCATCCTCTGACTGAGCCAGCCAGGTGCCCCTTAAGTACTTTAAATACTGACTTTAAATACTGGCAAATGGTCCTTATGCATTTGAAAAGAATGTGTATTATGAAATTTTAATTGTGATTTTTTTCCTCAATGTTAATTAAGTGAAGTTGGTTGATAGTGTCATTCAAATATTATATATCCTTAGTGATTGGGGAGAAGCTTAATTTTTCTACCAGTTACTGAGAGAAACCTGTTAAAATCTCCAACTATAATTGTGGATTTGTCTACTTTCCTCTTCTAATTTTACCATCTGCATTTTGTTTTCTTTTATCCCCTGTTATCTTATTTTTGATGAAGTAATGTTTTAGGACCCTAGTTTATCTCCTCTATTGTATTTTTAGCTGTATCTCATTTGACTTTAGTGTTTTCTCTAGAGATTATGATATATATTTTGTCACAAAATATCTTCAAATAATAGTCTATTACCTCACGAGGAGTATAATAACCTTAAAATACAATGCAAGTGTTTTTATTCCTTTTCCTGACTTCTGTTTTCTTATTCTTATATATTTTACTTCTGTATATGCTATAAACTTTACATTACTAATGTTACTTGTTTTTCTTTTTCATAATCAATAATCTTTTAAATAATCTTTTAAATTTTTAAAATATATATATTTTGGTGCTTTTTTTCCTTTTCTCATATCTAGTATTTGATAGCATTTTTCTTCAGTCTTAAATTCTTTTAGTGTTTCTTGTACAGATCTCCTGGAGACAAAATCTTTCAGGTTGCTAATGAGAATGTCTTTATCTCATCTTCATTTTTGAAGAAAAGTTTGCTGGATATGGGATTTTAGGTTGGCTTTTCCTTTTTCTTACAGCACTTTAAAATATTTTTCCATTCTCTTTTGGCCTTTTCCATTAGCTTTCTTATTGTTTCTGATGAGAAGTGATGCCAGTTTTCCTCGGTGTATAATGTGTTTTATCTTCTTTCTGCTTTTTTAGATCTTTTCCTACCTTTGTTTTTCAGAAGTTTGGCTATGTTGCGCATAAGTGTGTGTGTGTGTTTCCACTTGTGGTTCACTGAAACTTTTGTATTCATGGGATGATGTATTTTTATCGCTTTGGGGGAAATTGCATTATCTCTTTGAATATTTCTTTTGTTCCATTTTCTTACTCCCTTACTTCTGGCATTCCATGTATATGTGTACCAGACTCTTGAATATTTGTCTCAGAAATTTAAGATGTTCTGTTTCATTTTTCATTCCTTTTCCCCTTTATATTTCAATTTGAGTAATTTTTATTACTTCTCTTTAAGTTTACTTATTTTTCCTCTGCCGTATCCAATGTGCAGTTAAGCCTATTGCTTGAATTCCTAATTTTGATACCATATTTTTCTTTTATAGTAATTTCTTTTAACTTTGTGTATGATTTTCATCTCTCTTCTAAAATTCTCCATCTGTTTTCACATTTTGTCTGTCTTTTCCAGTATTTCTTTTAATGTTCATAATTACTTTAAAATCACTATCTTTTAATTATGGGATATTTTACAGTCTGAGATATAGAGATAGCTATATAGAGAAAGAGAGAATCTGCTTCATGGTTTTCCTCTCTTGGTCATGAGCCAGATTCTCTTGCTTCTTCTTATATCCTATATTGTTTGACTATATGGCCCAATATTATGTGTAAGAGAATAGTAGAGACTGAAGTAGATAATATGGCGATCCTTCTTCTGGCAGGTCACCAGTATAGGACACTAAGACTATCATATCTGGACTTTGAACTGAATCTGGACTTTGTTGTAGCTTTAGTTAAATTCAGTTCACCTCTGGTTTGAATTTTGTGTGGGGTTGTTTTGTTTTTGTTTTTGGTTTTGGGTTTTTTTGGCAGTATCAGAACTTTTCATTCGTCAGTGCTTGGAATCTGGGCTCTGCCCAGATTCTGGAGTCTTTGTGCTCCATAGCCTAGTTGCCAGCTTTTAGTGTTCCTGAAGAGTGCTTCAGGCAGTGTTTTTTGTTTTTTTGTTCGGTTCTGCCACATTGTAACCGATCTTTGGTACATAATCCTTGTGTACTTGGTGAAAACTTATGGGAAATGTTAGACTAAGGTAGATGCAGACTTGCTCTTGGCTGGGGACTCCTTGGGATTCCAATCCACATGTTCTGCTCTCAGAGGCTTATTAAATGTTTGGTTGGTTTCCCCTTTCCATTGTCAAGGCTGTATTCCTCCTCTTCCCAGTGCTCTGCCAGAAGTAGAAGCATCTCATCATTTTCTGGTTTTTAGTTTGGTTTTAGTTTTTAGTTTTTAGTTTTTAGTTTACTTTGGTTTGTGTCCTAAGCCCTCTCATCAGTTAAATAAAGCCATGATTTAGGTTTTTGGTGTTTTTTTTTTTAAGCTTTTTTAGCTTGTTGGCAGTAGTGTTGGAGTAATAGTCTCATTACTGTATATATTCTAACTGGAAGTGGAATTCTCTCGTTTATTCACTATCTCACATAAGGTAAGGCAAGATTCAGAAGCTTCCGTTTGGTTTCCTTCACTGCAACATCTCTTATCCCACATGTCAAGGAATTAATGTGTTAATTCTGCCAACCACTAAATATATTCATTCATGGCCCAGAAAAATGACCATTGGATGACTCTATGAATTAACTGGATCCAGTGGATCTACCCAGAATCAAATCTAGGCCAGAAAACCATTTATTATTTCGTTCCTATATGCTTTCACTTTAACAATTAGGCTCTAATGGCACGTCAAGTCCCTGGGTATCAATTTCAACTTAGACTGTTTGTCCAGGAGTCCTAAAATAAAACAAAAACAAGAAATAAAACTGTGTATTTCCTCTCCCCAGTTTACTGTTACCCAGGTATCTGGGGTTCTGAGCCTTTGGGGAAGGATTAGAATAATTAATATCATACATACTTGCCAGAAAGGCTCTTTCTCACGGCACTTCTCTCTAGGCTACATTATTCTGTAACTCTTTCGAGTGACAATAAAATGGAAAATTGAAGGACACCAAGAGACAGAACATGCTAATGATCTTTTCAATCCATTTATGCCCTGCTAGATAGAAAACTGATCAATACTGAGATGTTTCATTGTTGCTTCCAGTCCTTTGCCTGGAGGTAGGATTCTTCAGTTATTGAAGAATTCTGGGCCATGAGTTCTCATTACCCTCTCCTTATTGGGAATGGACCATGAACAGAGAGGTTCTTGAAACTTCCAAGTAAATCTCTTCTATATTGAAGTACTATCTCCCAAAGGAGATATTATGACCCCCTTTTTAAAATTTTCTTTGGGGTGCCAAATTCCAGCAAATGCTTTAGGTAACTTGGAATCTACTCATCACTCATTTTCTCTTGATAATTTCTACTAAACAGGACACTAGAGGGTAAGTTTCTTCCTATTCTCCAGAAGAAACACAAAGACTGGGTTTGCATAATTTCTAAACAAAGAGGGACTTATAGTAGGAAATTTGCAAATGTCATTTATTCTTTTTCTTTGTTGCATTATGTAGTCTATCTTCTGGGAAAGAAGCCCACAAATCTTAAAGCCATGGACCCTAGTCTAGTTCCAATCTGTTAATTCCATCTCCTTCCCATGGGTGGAATGGTAGTTGTATATTGCTTATTAACAAATATTTAATGAGCATCTGCAATCATCCATGCATTGTTCCTGGTGGAGGTACTTTGGTTAAAAGAGACAAAAGCTTTTATGGAGCTTACATTCTAGTGAGGGGAGGCAGTCAGTAAGTAAGTTAATGTGTGAGATGGTATTAAGTGCTATGGAGAAAAATAAAACAAGAACAGGGGAGAGAGCTGCTGGATTGGAGCTGGTAGTGGTTATAATTTTAACTAGGGTAGTTAGAAAAGACTTTACTAAAAAGGTGACATTAAAGATTATCTGTGGGAGGATGTCAAGGAGTCTGAAAGCCCAACGAAGGGAATTTTTCAAAGCATCTCCCATTTCACCTAAGTTAGCAGCAAACTGAGGCCCAAATCCAGGTATTAGTATCCTTTGTCTCCTGTGCTTTTCCATTCTGTGACACTGTTATAAGGCCCTATAAGGGATTCAGTGAAGCAGTATATCAAGCGATGTGGTGTAACTGTGAACTGTTGGCAAACAGGAGTGGCAAACAAATTAGCTAAACAAGTCCTCATTGATTCCCTACTGTTCAGAGAAGATCACAGGTTCCCTAGGGATCTCAGAGAAATACACACTGGATTTCCTGCCTTCAATAAGCTGACAACATGGGGTAGGAGTGGGGGCAAAGAACAAACAGATCAAGCAGGTGTTTTGATGATACAGTCTGAACAGTGCAGACACAGAACTACAACCAGGGATGTTCTTAGGGCAGTGTCTTTTGCCAAAATCCAAATGACGTTTTTCACAGGCTTGCTGTGAAGGAAGACAATTCCGTTCACTCACCTTCTTTTCAGCCTTGCTCACACACATGGATTATCATACTGTCAACAGCATAATCTAATAAGAAGGATGGCAATATATTGTCTTTTGTTAGCTGGCTGAAACCCAAGGACTGTGGTTGTTGAATACAGAAGGGCAGACAGATGGAAGTTTCACGCTGTCCTGTAATTGCAAAGTAGCTTTACCTTTGAGAGTCCTTTTCAGAACAGTGTCTATTACCTGTGGCTAAGTTGGGATGGTACATTTTAAAATAATATGGAATAGACCTACTGGTGAAATTTAATTGTTACCAATTAGATCTAGCAGAGGGAGAATTTATATCAAGCACTGTGACTTACCTAATTGGACTGCAGAATTGAAGTTGTCGTTATATTCAGAAAAGCAAGTACTTGTTTTAGATGTCGGTTTTTATACTGCATGGAAAATAGTGGCTAGAAACTAGGCATATATTGCCTCCCCGTGCTGTGTACCATGGTGCCGGAAGTAACAAATATGCAATTCAAAAGGTATTAGAAAGTAGTCCCAGTAAAAAGAAGAGAAATTCAGAAAGTCTAAGATATATCTACTTTGCAGCAAACGAGGGTGTGTATTTGATAAAAAAATTCCATTCAGGAAATATCAGCCAAACCAGTGATTGTCCTTACATTTTCGTTAAAACTTATAATATCATTAAAACAGCCTGGTGTTTGTCTTTGGTATCCTGAAGAGGACTCACTTGGTCTCAGTTGTTGTTGTTGTTGTTGTTGTTTTTTAATTTGTTTGACTTTACCTTCCTCAGTTTTAAAGAAAAAAAAATATTTACAATAGTTTAAGTTTTATGGCACATTTAAACATTTGCCCCTTTATCCTGTTATCTGTTAGATAGGAATTATCAAAAGAAAAAGAATGGTGGCTATATTTTAAGATACATAAAGCATTTGCTTGAAAAGTGATAAGAAATTAATATTTGGGGTTTTAAGCTTAACTCCATCCCTGATTTTGTGTTTATTTTTCCAGTTAACATAAAATGGGCCCCATGGGTCCTACTTTTAATATACACAACGCATACATACATATACATGCATAATTTCCCTCATATTACACATTTCTTAATCGAGAGACATTTGTGGTCTACTAGGTTTTCCTATTATTGAAATGTTATTAAGGACCTACCTTTTGGAGTTTGAATAAGTTAACTACTTAACATTTAAAAGTCATAAATACCTAGACTTGTCAGTTAAAATTAGTACAGCATTATTGGATTTTTTGGGGAAACTTTATTTCAATTGTTTCAAGATAATCTTCAACAGGTCACAGAAAAAGCAGCTTCTAACTGCATTCAGATCAGAATCCTCTGGGAAAAGGACTTGCCTCTGCTTCCTGGAGTCCGGCACCATCCAAAGATTTGGTTTATTCTAATTTTCTATAGGCTTAGAATTTGTAGGTAACTGAAAGGTCAGTTCATCACTCCTAAGGTTGTCTTAATGAACCACAGTGAATTGGAATAAAAGGTTCTTTTGGCCTCTCCCTTTGAGTCATTCTCTCTACTGAAGTAGTAGCAGAAGATGACCTGCTTACAAGCCAGGGCAAGTTAGAAGTACAATTGGGCTGTTTTGCAATTAATAGATTGTAAACAACAAGTTCAAATGTGGCACGTCACCAGTGGATAATGTGGTATGAGTTGGACAAACTATTCTTATGGTGGTGGTGGTGGTGGTGGTGGTGGTGGTGGTGGTGTGGGATCTGTGAACTGCAAAATTATTGCCAAAGGTGACTGGTGATTGCCTAGCAACTTTTCTCTTCCATCTCCCCCTCCCCACCTAAATACCTAGCATGGGAACGTGTGGTGAGCATAGGGTAGGGCGTATGGTATCACTGCAAAGAAAGAGACCTTATTAAGGCTCTGGAAAATAAATGTTGGGTTTCAAGCAATCTAAGGAACCAAGAACCCAGCTGAGGGCTTGAAAGAAATGGTGCGGTAGTTGGCAGGGAGCAAATCCAGGTGGGACCAGAAAAATCTGGATATGAAGGACATCCAGGAGAGGGAGATACTGACAGCATGGGGAGTTTTAGTTTCTGATGGCAGTAACTTAGTTAATGCTGTTACTTGTATTTTCTCTTAAAGAAACCTTTTGTTGTTGTTGTTCCCAATACACTTGTGTTCATAATGATAGCAGTATCATAGGGCAAGCTCTTCTGAGCCCATGTTTTATATCTTTTAGGGATGGTGGGATAAAGGTGGGGATAGAAAAGGGTTTGCACAGACTAGCACAGTAATGATTTCACAATGCTAATTTGGGCGCTGGTGGCCCACACTTATGTGGTTGGTTTAGAAGGTTGCTGATACACTAAGCCACTGGAGAAGTGTTATCACCAGCAGCATGAGTGAAAAGATGATGTTCAGCAGACGGAGAGACTTGTGCATGGTTTTCCTCACTGCTTGCCTTGTACAGTGTTATCTTACCAGCATTATCACATGGTTTAGTTCAAGAAATGGGCCTTTGGAAACTGTCTTTACTCTTCCTGTTTTTATAAGATGCAGTGGGGGAATTGCTCAGATGGAAGAATAAGAGGGGACAGGCTTCACCATATTTTAAGTTTCCTCCTTACACTCACAGCTTCCCAGCAGCACCTTAGCTAAGGCTACGAGTGCCTATATTGTTGGGGGGGGGCGGCGGAAAGAGAGGAGTAAAAAGCCCATAGAAGTTGACAGAAGAGGTTAGAGACCTAGGACAGAGAAGGAAGAGTGTGTATCAGGTAATAATTGCTAACAATTACTAAGCACCTGCCTGGCAGGCACTGGAAGGTAGAAGATGGAAATACAAAGTGCAAAGGAGCTGGTAAACAGGTGGGAAGTATGCGCTGAGGTGTTGGGTGAATCACAGAACATTGGTTCACAGAAGGCATATTCTCTCTCTGATGTACGTATTTTCTCTGCTATGCCTGGCAAGGGGGTGAGACACACCTGGAACAAACTTCGGGGAGCTCATTGCTCTCTGTTTCTCTGCAGAGCTCTAATGGTTCCTAAGTTCCTCTTCAACTAACAGTGATTGGTGTCTCAGAAAGCCCTGCTTCTCAGGACCCATCAGAGCAAACTTAATCTCTTGTCCACAGTAGGTTTTCAACCTTTGTTCCTTGTTTGTTTTATGGTGAATTCTTCCCAGTTTCTTCCATTTTCTTCTGAACATGAAATGACATGGGTCATTGATCATCCTGCTAATTTCTTCTGAGTAGACTTTGGTTTGGCAGGAGCCCTGGGGAATGTGATACCTGAATTGAACACCCTAGGTGTGGTCTGACCAGCTTGGAGGAGAGCTGGACAATCTCTGCTTTCGTCTTGGACTTCATTGACAAAGACTGCTATCTCATTAGCCCCCGGCCAGTCTCTTTATAGTTGACTGAAATGAGCTTATGGTCCATGAAAACCTACAAGTCATTTTTATTTTTATTTATTTTTATTTTTTTATTTTTTTTTATTTATTTTTTTTTAACATTTATTTATTTTTGGGACAGAGAGAGACAGAGCATGAACGGGGGAGGGGCAGAGAGAGAGGGAGACACAGAATCGGAAACAGGCTCCAGGCTCTGAGCCATCAGCCCAGAGCCCGACGCGGGGCTCGAACTCCCGGACCGCGAGAGCGTGACCTGGCTGAAGTCGGACGCTTAACCGACTGCGCCACCCAGGCGCCCCTACAAGTCATTTTTAATATATATTTATTTCTCGTCCTGTATTTAAACTTATTTTTGGGTTGCCTGGGCAGCTAGGTCGGTTAAGCATCCGACTTCAGCTCAGGTCATGATCTCGTGGTTCGTGAGTTCAAGCCCTGTGTTGGGGCTCTGTGCTGACAGCTTAGAGCCTGGAACCTGCTTCAGATTCTGTCTCCCTCTTTCTCTGCCCTTCCCCCGCTCATGCTCTGTCTCTCTCTCTTTCTCAAAAATAAACATTAAAAAATAAAATAAATGCACTTATTTTTAACAGAGGACATGATATTACATATTTCTGTGATGTATTTCATCATTTAGGTTTATCTTATTGTTTAATCTTTTTGGATATTGGTTCTGTCACACAAAATTAACTTCCTCCAAGGTCTGTTCTCCTCAAGGTTTGATTAACATGACATCAGTGTCTCATCTAAATGATTAAAACATGTGGTGAAAAGGCAGGTCAGAGCCTTGTAGTCTGACCCTAGGAGCTCTCATCAGAAGCAGTTTTTGTTCTCTTCGGAAAGCTAAAGGATTCCTACAAGTCAGAAGAATCTGCTGTTCTGAGAAAGGTCCTTTATGACTTCTACATCTTCCCTGTGCACCTGTGTATGGGTCTGCATCTGGGATGAACCACTGAGTTATACGTGGGTTTGTGGGTCTTGAGTGAGAACTTGTTTTCCCAGTGTGCATCTCTCCGAATTCCCCCTTGTGAGTCAGATTGGATTAAGGGCCCACTCTATTCCAGTGTGACCTCATCTTAAGTAACGAACTAACTACTTTGCAGTGACTGTATTTCCAAATAAGTTCACATTCTGAGGTCCTAGAGAATAGGGGTTCAACATACGGATTTTGGGAGATACAATTCAACCCATAACATGTGGTGAACCTGTGATGTGTGGCTCTGACCCCTTTCAGCTGCTGAAGATACTGTTGTAAGATGGTCTGCAGCTGTAACACCTTTTTGGCATGTCTTCAGCTGAAGAAAACTACCTCTCCCAAGATCTGGCTTCCTTCTAGAGCAGCCTCGAAAACCGAGCAATCAGTAGGTATAGTTTCCTAGCACCTTTGCCTCAACTTGGATATTGCTGAAGGGCCATCCCAGCTGCAGAGCTGCCTGTAGGGTCAGATGGGCCTTCATTGGGACTGTATCCCAGCCTACCTTCTCCCTTTGCCCCATCTTGCTTCTGATCCCTCCCTTCCACAGGGGCACTTCCTAGAAACCTTCTGCAGGCCAATCACTTTTTCAGAGTCAGCTTCCAATCTATGAAACAAGGTAGCATTTATCAAAGACTCCTAAAATGTCAAAGAATCTTGCTCTTGAGTCACTATCTGAGCCTATGTCTCAAGCTGGCCTATGCCACAGATAATTTTTTCTATCACCTTTCAAATTGCTGAAGGTATCAGTCTCTTATCTTGCTTTCTGGGTCATCCCTAATGTATTTCATAGCACTTGGTTTGATCATAAAGTTGTGTGGATAGGTGGATTTAAAATGTTGTATGAGGAGAGGAAGGAAGACTGATGGAGAGTTCAGTGGTAAGGAATAAAAATGCCAGTTTATTACAGATTGATTAGCTGCCCCAGTTTTTTAAGTGCCAATGTAAAATTAATTTAAATTTAAAAATTTAATTTAAAATTACAGTGAATGCTGATTTCCAACCCAGATGAAAAACTATGGTTTATATACAGAGACATGGGAGGATGCATCGGTCATTAAAGAGAGACTTTTAAGGTGGTTGAGCTCAGGTTATAGGCTATTGCTGCCATTTTCCTGCAGTGGGACCTTGAGTCACCTTTCATTTCCTCATCAAAGAATTGCAGAATTGTGTAGATTAGATAAGGCATCTAGTAGATTCTTTCTTTTTTTCTTTTTCTTTTTATGTTTATTTATTTTTGAGAGAGACAGAGACAGAATGAGAGTGGGTTAGGGGCAGAGAGAGAGGGAGACACAGAATCCGAAGCAGGCTCCAGGCTCTGAGCCATCAGCACAGAGCCCAACGCGGGGCTCGAACTCACAAGCTGTGAGATCATGACCTGAGCCAAAATCGGGCGCTCAAACCGACTGAGCCACCCAGGTGCCCCAAGGCATCTAGTAGATTCTTGGCATCTACTAGACCAACAATAAATTATATTCAAAGAACAGTAGCAATAATACAAATAATAACAGTGGTAACTGTTTGGAAGTAGAATGATACATTATTTCAAGTGGCTCCTATATGTATTTAAAATGTATTCTAAAATGAATGTAAAAATGTATAGATTATTCTAGAAACATGGCTTGTTGTTGGCTCATACTTTTAAGATCCTTCTGCTGAAATCACATCTGTGCCAGCAATGCCAAGATTATGCTGAAGGATATGTTTTTTATGTTTGTAGTGTTTCAAATAGCATCTTCACATCCAATTTCCTGAATTGTCATTTCAATAGTTTGTAGTGAAAGAAGTAAACTATCACTTGAAAAGAATGTATTATATAAAATGTATTTCTAAGAAACTTGAATTTATTTGAAAAATTTTGTTGGGGCTCAATTTGTTAATGAAAAACATTATTTCATGTAAGTAGCTTTCTCAAGAATTGAAACGTCTCCATTAAGTGCTAAAGATTTCATATGGTACCAGGTTTTTAAAGACTTAAAAGAACACCTAAAAGCACCAATAAACAGCTTATTCTGCCTGTGTGCTCAGAATTAGAATAAAGCTTTTGACAATATCATCAATGTGCTGACATTATTATTAAAGGTCCTTAACCTTATTATAGAACCGTTGAACAATACGTGCTTGTTCATCCCAGACTCATGTAGGAAAGATCGTTGGGTTCCAAGGTTTTTAGGCACTTTTTTCTTTTCTTCTTCTCCTTTCTCCTCCTCCTCCTCTTCTTCTTCTTCTCCTTCTTCTTCTTTCTTCTTCTTCTTCTTCTTCTTCTTCTTCTTCTTCTTCTTCTTCTCCTTCTCCTTCTCCTTCTCCTTCTCCTTCTCCTTCTTCTTCTTCTTTTAAAGCAAAAGTGATGTTGGCAAAGAAAAAGAGTAGAGTGACAAAAGCAGATAGTACCTGTGGAGACAAGTTCTCATGTTATTGTTAATAGTGATAAGAGTCTCTAGACATGGGTAATTTTTTTCATACACTTATTTTTTTAAGCAAAGCACTTGCATAAAATTGCTATTTTCCCTCTGAAATCCACTTGACCTTTGAGAGGTTATAAAATAACCTGTTAAATGAACTTACATTGGATATTTCACTGGTGTCTCACATTGTCTCCAGTGAGGAACATAGGGGTTTAACCTGGGCATTGCAAGGTTTAACATGCTCTCACATCCCCCTGTGTAACTGGGACTCAGAGCTCTTACATTTTTGAGAAGGTAACATTCTAATCCACCAATCCACTTTATTTTTTAGTTTATTAAAAAATATTTAGAAATTCATAAAGAATACAAAAGTGGTGTAGTTGTGCCATCCAAATACCTCCAGTTGAACTTTTTAATAAAAAAAAAATAAAGTACCAGATTCACATGATTAGAAAGTTACAGTAGAACTGAATTCTTGATGTATTGGTAATGTGTAGTGTTGGTAATATTCTAAGATGCGTAATTCACATGAATTTATTTTATTATGCTTCAAAATATTCCATTACATAGTTCCATTACATAGTTTTGTATATATCCAATGTTACATGAAGAACAATCTTTAACTCTTCCTCAAATAAATCAACAACAAAAATAGAGAGATTGAAATAAAAAGTAAACATTTCTTCATTCTGAGACACTCTTCCTAAAGGAAACTACTATTTTGCCAATTTCTAGTGTATCTTTCTTGAAAATGTTCTATGCATATAAAAATACATATTTTAAATATTTCTTTTATTGGACTGTAAAGACAGCATAGTACAGGCAGGACCTCAGACTCCAGAGCTAGAAAACCTGGGCTGGAATCCTGAATCCTCCAAAGACATTATGTGACTTTAAATAAATTAATCTCTTTGTGCCTCAGTTCTTTCATCTGTAAAATGGAGCTATTAAGCCTCAGAGGGTTGCTTTTAGAATTGGATGTGTTATGTTAAAAACACTCCTGGCACATAGCATTCAGTAAATGAGAACTACAATTACTGTTTATGCCAAACAGATTGTTTATTTTTCAGTTTTATAGAGATATAATTGACAAATAAAATTGTAAGATACATGACGTGTACAACTGATGATCTGACATATGTACATTGTGAATAGATTAATTAACACATCCATCACATTACATAATTGCCTTTTTTTTGGTAAGAGCATTTAAATTCTGGTCTTTAAGCAGATTTCTTTAAAAAATTTTTTTAATGTGTGTTTATTTTTGAGAGAGAGAGAGAGAGAGAGAGAGAGAGAGAGAGAGATTGGGAACGCGTATGCACACATAAGTTGGGGAGGAGCAGAGGGAGAGGGTGACACAGATCCGAAGCAGGCTCCAGGCTCCAGCTGTCAGCACAGAGCCTGATGGGGACTTAAACTCATGAACCAACTGAGCCACCCAGACACCGCTAAGCAAATTTCAATTATACAAAACAGCATTACCAACCTATGGTTACCATGGTATACATTAGATCCTCAGTCATTTATCTTATAATTTAAAGTTTATACCCCTTTACCAGCCTCTACTTATTTCCCTCATGCCCTAGCCCCTGGCAATCACTTTTCTATTCTGTGTGTTAGGAGTTTGACTTTTTTTTTCTTCTTCTTCTTTTTTTTAGATTTTATATATTAGTTATGCCATGCAGTATTTGTTTTCTCTGTAGGGCGCATTTCACTTAGCATTATGTCCTCCAGTTTCATCCATGTTTTTGCAAATGAAAGCATTTGCTTCTTTTTTTTAAGGTTGAATAATATTCCTTTATATATGTATATACCACATTATTTTTTGTTTATTTATTTATTTTTGAGAGGGAGGGGCAGAGAGGGAGACAGAGAATCCCAAGCAGGCTCCCCACTGTCAGCACAGAGCCTGAAGCAGGCTCTGTGAGATCATGACCTGGGCCTAAATCAAGAGTTGGATGCGTAACCGCCTGAGCCACCCAGGCATCCATGTACCACGTTTGTTTGATCCATTCATCCGTTAATGGGCACTTAGGTTGTTTCCATACCTTGGCTATTGTCAATAATGATGCAATGAACGTAGAAGTACAGATATCTCTTAGAGGAAATGTTTTTGTGTCCTTTGGATATATACCCAGAAGTGGGATTGCTAAATTACATGGTAGTTCTATTTTTAATTTCTTGAGGAACCTCCATACCATATTCCATAGTGGCTATACCAGTTTGTGTTCCCACCAACACTCCACACAGCTTCCCTTTTGTCCACATCCACACCAGCATTTGCTATCTCTGTCTTTTTGATAATAGCCAGCCTAACAAATATGAGGTAGTATCTCATTGTGGTTTTGATTTGCATTTCTCTGATGTTTAGTAATGCTGAGCACTTTTTCATGTACCTGCCACTCATTTGTATGTTTTCTTTGGAAAAATTTTGAGTTGATTTTTGTGTATAGTGTAAGATAGGAGTCCAGTTTCATTTTTTTGCAGGTGGCTATCCAGTTTTCACAACACTGTTTACTGAAGAGACTATCATTCCCCATTGTATATTCTTGGCTCCTTTGTTGAAAATGAATTGACCATATAAGCATAGGTTTATTTCTATGCTCTCTATACTGCTCCATTGATCTACATGCCTTTATGCCAATACCATACCTTTTTTTTAAAGATATTAGAACTTGGGTAAATTTATTTCTTTGACAAATTACTTATAAAAGTATACATTCCAAGGAAAAATTATTTCAAATATTAATGATAACATTTGTGCATGAATTTTCCTATTTCTATGTCTACTAAAAATAAATGGTTTATTAGCCAATATACAAATTAAAAAATTTTAATTCCAGTGTAGTTACCATACAGTGTTATATTAGTTTCAGGTGTACAATATAGTGATTCAACACTTCCATATATCACTCAGTGCTCGTCATGAGAGTGCACTCTGAATCCCCTTCACAAATTTCACTCATCCTCCCATTCACCTCCTCTCAGATAACCATCCATTTGTTCTCTGTAGTTAAGACTCTGGTTTGTACCTTTTTTTGTTGTTCTTCATTTGTTTTGTGTAATTTCACACATGAGTGGAATCATATAGTATTTGTCTTTCTCTGACTGGCTTATTTCACTTCGCATTATACTCTCTAGCTCTATCCATGTTGCCGAAAATGGCAAGATTTCATTATTTTTCATGGCCAGATATATTCCATTATATATATATATGTATTATGTATACATATGTACACATATATGTATACATATGTACACATACATACTATTATAAAAATATATAATATATATTAATGTGTGTATACATTAATTTTAATGTAATTATTATGTATTATATAATATATACATTAATATATATTAATGTATAATAATGGAATATATGTAATATATAATGCAGTATTATTTTGTATATATTCCATTATGCATGCGTATTGAAATATCTATCTATCTATCCATCTAGAGATTGCATTCCCACCAACAGTGAATGAGAGTTCCTTTTTTTCCACATCCTTACCAATACTTGTTGTTTCTTGTGTTTTTGATCTTAACCATTCATTCTGACAGGTGTGAGGTGATATCTAATGTGGTTTTGATTTGCATTTCCCTGGTGATGAGTGATGGTGAACATCTTTTCATGTGTCTGTTGGCCATATGTATGTGTTTTTTGGAGAAATTTCTGTTCCTGTCTTCTGCCCATTTTTAAATTGGATTATTTGGTTTTTTGGTGTTGAGTTATATTAGTTCTTTATATATTTTGGATACTAACGCTTTATTGGATATATCATTGCAAATATCTTCTCCCATTAAGTAGATTGACTTTTAGTTTTATGTGTTGTTTCCTTTGCTGTGCTGAAGTTTTTATTTTGATGTAGTCCCAATAGTTTATTTTTGCTTTTGTTTCCCTTGCCTAGGAGACATATCTAGAAAAATGTTGCCATGGCCAATGTCAAAGGAATTACTGCCTGTACTCTCTTAGTGTAGGTTTTTTATGGTTTCAGGTATCATATTTAAGTCCCCAACTTATTTTAAGTTTATTTTTCTGTGTGGTTTAAGAAAGTGGTACAGGGGCGCCTGGGTGGCGCAGTCGGTTAAGCGTCCGACTTCAGCCAGGTCACGATCTCGCAGTCCGTGAGTTCGAGCCCCGCATCGGGCTCTGGGCTGATGGCTCAGAGCCTGGAGCCTGTTTCCGATTCTGTGTCTCCCTCTCTCTCTGCCCCTCCCCCGTTCATGCTCTGCCTCTCTCTGTCCCAAAAATAAATAAACGTTGAAAAAAAAAATTAAAAAAAAAAAAAAAAAAGAAAGTGGTACAGTTTAATTCCTTTGCATGTAGCTGTGTAATTTTCCCAACACCATTTTGTTGAAGAGACTTTTTCTCATTGTATATTCTTGCCTCTTTTGCCATAGATTAATTGACCATATAATTGTGGGTTTATTTACAGGCTGTCTATTCTGTTCTTATGATCTGTATGTCTATTTTTGTGCCAGTACCATACTGTTTTGATTATTACAGTTTTTTTCTTTTATTTATTTATTTATTTATTTATTTATTTATTGATTGATTGATTATTACAGTTTTCAATAGAACTTGAAGTCTGAAATTGTGATACCTCCACTTTTGATTTTCTTTTTTCAAGGTTACTTTGCCTATTTAGGGTCTTTTGTGGTTCCGCACAATTTTTTGGATTGTTCTCGTTCTGTGAAAAATGCTATGTCATTTTGATGGGATTTCATTAAATCTATAGATTGCTTTGTGTAGTATAGACATTTTAACAATATTCGTTCTTCCAATCCATGAGCATAGACTATCTTTCCATGTATTTGTGTCATCTTCAATTTCTTTCATCAGTGTTTTATAGTTTTCCAAGTACAAGTCTTTCACCTTTTTGGTTAGGTTTATTTTTAAGTGTCTTATTTTTGGTGCAATTGTAAATGGGACTGTTTTCTTAAGTTATGTTTCTGCTGCTTCATTGTTAGTGTATAGAAATGCAGTGGATTTCTGTACATTGATTTTGAAAACTGCAACCTTACTGAATTCATTTATCAGTTCTAGCAGTTTTTTGGTGGAATCTATATGGTTTTCTATATGTAGGATCATGCCATTTGCAAATAGTGAAAGTTTTATCTCCTACTTGACAATTTGGATGCCTTTTATTCCTCTCTTTTGTCTGAGTGCTATGGCTAGGACTTTCAGTACTATGTTGAATAAAAGTAGTGAGAGTGGACATCCTTGTCTCGTTTCTGACTTTAGGGGAAAAGCTGTCAGTTTTTCACCATTGAGTATGATGTTAGCCGTGGATTTTTCATATCACATTTTTATTATATTGAGATATGTTCCCTCTAAACCTATTCTGTTGACAGTTTTTGTCATGAATGGATGTTGTACTCTGTCAGATGCTTTTTCTGCATCTATTGAAATGGTCATAAGGTTTTTATCCTATCTCTTATTGATGTGATATATCATGCTGGTTGATTTGCAAATATTGAACCACCTTTGCACCCCAGGAATAAATTCCATTTGATTGTGGTGAATGATTTTTTTAATGCATTGTTGGAAATGGTTTGCTAATTTTTTGGTGAGAATTTTTGCATCTGTGTTCATCAGAGATATTGGTCTGTAGTCCTTTTTTTGTGCTGTGCCTGTATCTGTCTTTGGGATAGGGGTATAGAATGAATTTGGAAGGTTCCTTCCCTTTCTATTTTTTGGAAAAATTTGAGAGGAATAGATACTAATTCTTCTTTAATGTTTGGTAGAATTCACCTGTTCACCTGGTCCCGGACTTCTGTTTGTTGGGAATTTTTGGTTACTGATTCAGTTTCACTGTTGGTAATCAGTCTGTTCAAGTTTTCTATTTCTTCCTGCTTCAGTTTTGGTAGGTTATGTTTCTAGGAACGTATCCATCTTATCTAGGTTGTCCAGTTTGTTGGCATATAATTTTTCATAATATTCTCTTAAAGTTTTTTGTATTTCTGTGGCATTGGTTTTTATTGTTCCTCTTTCATTTCTGATTTTGTTTATTTGAGTCCTCTTTCCCTCCCTCCCTCACCTGCCTCTCTTTTTATGAGTCTGGCTAGAGGTTTACCAATTTTGTTGATCTTTTCAAAGAACCAGCTATTGGTTTCATTGATCTGTCCTGTTGTTTTTTTAGTTTCTGTTTTGTTTATTTCTGCTTCAATCTTACTATTTCCTTCCTTCTACTGAGTTTTGGTATTGTTTGTTTTTCTTTTTCTAGCTCATTTAGGCATAAGGTTAAGCTGTTTATTTGAGATTTATGTTGCTTTTGAGGTAGGCCTGGATTGCTATAAATTTCCTTCTGAGAACCATTTTTGCTGCATCTCAAAGATTTGGGGCCATTGTGTTTTCATTTTCATTTGTTTTCCTGGAATTTTTGGTTTTTTTTATTTCTTAGTTGGCCGATTCATTGTTTATACCGTGTTTTTTACCTTCATGTATTTGTGCTCTTTCCAAATTTTCTCTTGTGGTTGATTTCTAGTTTCATAGCATGGTCAGAAAAGATGTGTGGTATGACTTTGATTTATTTTATTTTATTTTATTTTATTTTATTTTATTTTATTTTATTATGTTGAGACTTGTTTTGTGGCCTAATATGTAATCTATTCTAGAGAATGTTCCATGTGCACTTGAAATGAATGTGTATTCTGCTGCTTTAGGATGGAATGTTTGAAATATGTCCATGAAATCCATCTCATCTAGAGTGTCATTCAAAGCCACTGTTTCTGGGGTGCCTGCCTGACTTAGTTGGTAGAGCATGCGACTCTTGATCTCAGGGTCGTGAGCCACACTGTCTCTGCACAGAGCCTGACATGGGGCTTGAACTCACGAACTGTGAGATCATGACCTGAGCCAAATTAAGAATCAGATGCTTAGCTGACTGAGCCACCAAAGGTGCACCTGTTACTAACTGTTTTATGTATTTGAGTCCTCCCATGTTGTGTGCATGGATATTTACAATTCTTATGTCTTCTTGTTGATTTGCCTCTTAAAGATTACATAGCATCCTTCTTTGTCTTGTTAAAATCTCTTTTAAAGTCTATCTTGTCTATTGTAAGTATTGCTACCATGGCTCTTTTTTCACATCTGTCTGGGTGATAAATATTTCATCATCCTCTCACTTAAAAAAATTTTTTTTAATGTCTTCATTTATTTTTTTGAGACAGAGAGAGACAGAGCATGAGCAGGGGAGGGGCAGAGAGAGAGGGAGACATAGAATCAGAAGCAGGCTCCAGGCTCTGAGCTGTCAGCACAGAGCCCGATGCAGGGCTCGAACTCACGGACTGTGAGATCATGACCTGAGCCAAAGTCGGCCACTCAACCGACTGAGCCACCCAAGCGCCCCACCATCCTCTCACTTTTAATCTGCATGTGTCTTTAGGTCTGAGGTGAGTCTCTTGAAGGTAGCATATAGATGGGTCTTGTTTTTTTTTGGTCCATTCTGTCACTTTGTGTCTTTGGTTGGAGCATTTAGTCCATTTACATTCCAAGTAGTTACTGATAGGTATGTATTTACTGTGATTTTGTTTGTTTTGTGTTTTTCAATGCTTATTTATTTATTTTGAGAGAGAAAATGAATACACAAGGTGGGTGGCAGAGAGAGAGAGAGAGAGAGAGAGAGAGAGAGAATCCCAAGCAGGCTCCGCACTATCAAAAGCAGAGTCTGATGTGGGGCTCAAACTCACGAACCATAGATCATGACCTGAGCTGAAATCAAGAGTCAGATGCTTAACCAACTGAAGCACCCAGGTACCACTGTTTTCTGTTTTTGTGGATCTTCTCTTTTCCTTTCTTCCATTGCTCTCTTCTCTCACCATAGGTTGGCTTTCTTTAGTGATATACTAGGATTCCTTTATTTTTTTGCATATTTATTACTGTTTTTTTATTTGTGGTTACCACTAGGTTTATATACTACATCTTCTGTATATAGCAGTCTATGTTAAGCTGATGGTCACTTAAGTTTGAACCTATTTATTCCTCTCTTCCCCATGTTTTAGGTGTATGGTATCATACTTTACAGTTTTTTAAAAATTTTGATTGATCTTTAACATATATTTTTAACTTATTTAAAAATAAGCACTGCTTTTGTGCTTCCTGCTTTTCTTACCTTTGCTTATGGTCTTCCCTTTCCACTCAGAGAGTCCCCTTTATCATTTCTTATAGGGCTGGTTTAGTGGTCATTAACATCTTTAACTTTTGATTTGAAAACTCTTTATCTCTCCTTATATTCTTTTTTTTAATTTAATTTTTTATTTTTTTAAATTTACATCCCAATTAGTTAGCATATAGTGCAACAATGATTTCAGGAGTAGATTCCTTAGTGCCCCTTACCCATTTAGCCCATCCCCCCCTCCCACAACCCCTCCAGCAACCCTCAGTTTGTTCTCCATATTTATGAGTCTCTTCTGTTTTATCCCCCTCCCTGTTTTTATATTATTTTTGTTTCCCTTCCCTTATGTTCACCTGTTTTGTGTCTTAAAGTCCTCATATGAGTAAAGTCATATGATTTTTGTCTTTCTCTGACTAATTTCACTTAGCATGATACCCTCCAGTTCCATTCACATAATTGCAAATGGTAAGATTTCCTTCTATTTGATTGCCAAGTAATACTCTATTGTATATATATATACCATCTCTTCTTTATCCATTTATCCATCAGTGGACATTTGGGCTGTTTCCATACTTTGGCTATTGTTGATAGTGCTGCTATAAACATGGGGGTGTATGTGTCCCTTTGAAACAGCACACCTGTATCCCGTGGATAAATGCCTAGTAGTGCAATTGCTGGGTCGTAGGATAGTTCTATTTTTAGTTTTTTGAGGAACCTCCATACTGCTTTCCAGAGTGGCTGCACCAGCTTGCATTCCCACCAACAATGCAAAAGAGATCCTCTGTCTCCTTATATTCGTAATGACAGTCTTGCTGGATACAGTATTCTCAGCTGCAGATTTTTTTCCTTTCAACACTTTGAATATATCATGTCACTCTCTTCTGCCCTGCAAAGTTTCTGCTGAGAAATCTGCTGATATCCTTATGGGGTTTCCCTTGTATGTAACTTATTTCTCCTGCTGCTTTAAAAATTCTTTATCACTCACTACTTTTTGGCATTTTGATTACTATGTGTCTTGATGTGGACCTCATTGGGTTGATTTTGTTGAGGGATCTCTGTGCCTCCTGGATCTGAATTTCTGTTTCCTTCCCCAGATTTGGGAAGTTTTCAGTTACTGTTTCTTCAATAAATTTTCTTCCCACTTTCTCTCTTCTTCTAGGATCCCTATAATGAGATTTTTATTACGCTTGATGAAGTCACTGTGTTTCCTAAATATATTCTCATTTTGCATATTTGTTTTTTCTCACCTGCTCAGCTTGATTACTTTCCATAACTCTGTCCTCCAGGTTGCTAATTAGATCTGTATCTTCTAGCCTGCTATTTATTACATCTAGTGTATTTTTTATTTCAATTATTGTGTTCTTCATCTCCGATTTGTTCTTTTTAATCTCTTTGTTAAGAATTTCACTAATGTCCTCCACTCTTTTCTCAAGTCCACATCTTGAGATCATTGTGATCTTTATGATCATTACTTTATGATTATACTTTATGATCATTACTTTAAATTCTTTATGATCATTACTTTAAATTCTCTATCAGGCATATTACTCATCTCTGTTTCACAGGTTTCCTGCTGTTATTTTGTCCTGTTCTTTCATTTGGGATATATTCCTCTGTCTCCTCATTTTGTTTAACTATCTGTGTCTGTTTCTGTGTGTTAGGAAATTCAGCTATGTGTCTTATTCTTGCAAGTAGTGGGGAGGATGCACACTTTTAACAAGGTGGTCCTGGTCCTCTTCCATAGGGGATGTGCAGCCACCAGGGCCACCTTGCAAAATGGTTGGGGGTAGGGCTTGCAGTTTTAACAAGGTGCACACATCCTCCTTGGGAGGTACTGGCCACCAATGCTGCTGGACTGAGGCCCTGCAAAACTCAGAGTAGGGAGACGTAGTGTTGGCAAGGTTTTCACCTGTCTTCTGAGGGAGGGGGGACACATAGCACTGAGATTGAGACAGGCCCAGCAGGAGGGGGCAGGGCATAGTGTAAGCAAGTTAGGCAGGAAATGCTGGTGCAGGCTTGGTTTCCAGTAGGTGGCTGTGTGTTTATGCGGGGGGGCTGGGTAGGGAAATGACACCTGTCAGTTCCTTTGTTCCTTGAGAAGTCCCTCAAGGAACTCGGAGAGTAGTAAATAACTCCCTGCCATATGCCCAGGTGTATTTTCAAACTTCTGCTTCAGTGCTGTATCTCCATGGGCTATTTATTGTGCTGTCTCTTTCAGGGTGAGGAGTCAGTTTTCTATCACCCTCCCAGCTCTCCTAGAGTTGTGTCTGTTGCAGACTTTGCAGTCTGGAGTTGTCTCTTTTCCAGCAAGAGAGTGGACACAGAATTGAATATGAGAGAGGCTAATGTTCCGGAGGAGACAAGAGCCCTGAGTTAGGGTCCTTGCTCTGTATTTCTTAGCATCAGAAGGCTTACAAACATGACGGATGTGCAGAAAGAGACAATGAAACAGTGATCATTAACTCAAGTGTATGAGAGAAAGGGGGTTTTGAAGATATGTGGTGTTCAAGGTTTGGGTCAATACAAAACAAAATCCCGGCACCAAGCAGTTTATGGCAGTTTATGGCAGGCACAAGGTGCCATGTCTGTTTATCTTAACTTGCCTAGGGGATAAGATAGTATGCTACCTCAGGGTCAACAAGGCACTTTTTTTTTTTGCTAATTAGCCCCAGGCAATTTCACCCTTTTGTGGTGGTCTTTTGCCCCATTTACCTGTTTACTATTCTTGGATGCTTTCATCCTGTGGAAGCAGCTTCCTGCTCTACACTTTTGTTCTACTCTGGGGCACTTTTGTCCTGTGGCCACTTTCCACTCTAAGCCTTATTAACCCATTGGTGCAAGCTCGGGGATTTATTAAACTTATTCCCCACATGTGCCTACTGATTTTTTAAAGTTCCAGGGTTTACATCCTGCTGGTTGTAAGAGCTCATGAAATTCTGCCTCTCTGGTTTTCAAAGCCAAATGTTATGGAGATTTGTCCTCTTATGCAGGCTTTCCAATAGGATAGCCTGTTCCTCTCCCTTCTCCACACACTTGTCTCCCTCCCTGTGTCTCTGCCCTCCTACTCTCTTCAGTGTAACTTCTTAATTTTTTAAAAATGTTTATTTTTTTTGAGAGAGAGAGAGAGGAAGAGAATGAGTGGGGGAGGGGCAGGGAGAGGGAGATACAGAATCTGAAATAGGCTCCAGGCTCTGAGCTGTCAGCACAGAGCCCGATGCAGGGCTCAAACTCAGGAACCAGGAGATCATGACCTGAGCGGAAGTAGGATGCTTAACCATCTGAGCCACCCAGGTGCCTCTCTTCAGTGTAACTTCTTATCTACATTTAGTTGCAGAGTTTATTCTGCCAGTCATCAGATTGTTTTCTGTGTTATTTGTACTAATGTGAGTGTTATCTAGTTGTATCCATGGGAGGAAGTGAGCTTAGGGTTCTCCTACTCTGCCGTCTCCTTGGAAGTCTCAATACTATAATGTTTTGATTACTATAGCTTTGTAATATAGTTTGAAATCAGGAAATGTGACGACTCCAGGTTTATTCTTCTTTCGCAAGATTGTTTTGGCCATTTGGAGTATTGTGGTTCCACATACATTTTAGGATTATTTTTACTATTTCTGTGAAAAATGCCATTGGAATTTTGATAGATTGCATTGAATCTGTAGATTGCTTTGGGTAGCGTGAGCATTTTGACAATAGCAATCCATGAACATGGAATATCATTCCATTTACTTGTGTCTTTAGTTTCTTTCATCTGTGTCATAGTTTTGAATATATAGGTTTTTCACCCCCTTGTTTACATTTATTCCTGTTTTATTGTTGTTGATGTTTTATAAATGGAATTGTTTTCTTAATTTCTCTTTTGAATAGTTCATTGTCAAAACAGTATATTTTAATTCCTGCTTTACTTTATTTAGCTTTGTGTAACCATTTTTTATATATTCTCATTTTTAAACTTCTTCTGAATCACATTGTTTTCAATGTATTTCTTATAAATAATACATAATTTTAAAAAGTATGAAATATGAATTCTTCCTCTTAGCAGATGAATTTATGCTGTATTTATTGATAGAACAAATATATTGGGTTTTATTTATTTATATATTTTGTTATTTTATGTTAAGTTGTTAACGCATTCTCTATAGTCTTTCTGTTGTTGCATGGATTTTTTTCTGATGTATTCATGTTTTTCTTTGAATAATTTGGACAATTATTATCTATTTTTAAAATTCTACTTACATTTATAACTTTATATTATACTTGATCTTCTATCTTTATTTTTGAAATCTATTTCATTTTATTTATTTACTTTTTTTATTTTGGAGAGAGTGTGTGCAAGTTGGGGAGGAGGGTAGAGGGAGTGAGTGAGAGACAGAGAGACAGAGAGACAGAGAGAGAGAATCTTAAGCAGGCTCCATGCTCAGCACGGAGCCTGACACAGGGCTCAATTGCACAACCCAGGAATCATTACCTGAGCTGCAATCAAGAGTCAAACACTAAACCTACTGAGCCACTGAGGCCCCCTGATCCTTTAGCTTTAAATATAACAACTTTGGGGTGCCTAGGTGGCTCAATAAATTGAACACTGACTCTTGATTTGACTCAGGTGATGATCCCAAGGTTGTGGGACTCAGTCCTGCTCAAGATTCTCCTTCTCTCTCCCCTTGCCCCTCTCCTCCACTCACACACCCTCTCTAAGATACAATAAATCATAAATAAATAAACTTAACAATTTCAGACAATACTATTCCTTGCAGAAGGAAATAAGAAAATTAGCAATTTACACTTTTATTTAGCTCTTTCCTTATCCTCCATCTTCCAAATATTGTTAGTTACATTCTTATTTTCAGTCACTTTCAATAGTTTGGTAGAGTTTAAAAACATTTTTATATTGTTAAATCTTGATTTATCAAAATAGGAATATTTTTTATTTACTAAGAAAACTGCTAAAAGTATAAAGTTTATTTTTATTCCCATTTCCTGTCCAAATTTTTACTTGTTATAAGTGCCAAAATTTAAAAGCCTTATTTTCTGTAATCGTACTTTCATAGTTGTTTGTTTTAGTTGTATATTTGAGTAGATTCAGTGCTCATAATAAAATATTTGACCCCAGAAGTTATTTAGAATTGTGGTTTTAAATTTCCCTTGTGGTTATAACTTTTTGTTGTTGTTGTTGTTGTTGTTATTAATTTCCAATATTTGTTGAGTTGTGGTCTGAATAATACCAATTCAGTTAAGTTTCTTGAGTCTACTTTATGGCTTGCAGTCAGTTTTTTGTTTCTTATGTGCTGGACAAGAATGTGTATTTTTTTATCTTTTTAGATGGAGTATTCCATATACATCTAGCTTATTGCTCAAATCTTTTTTGTCTGCTAGCCTTTTAATAATAGAGAGAGCTATATTGATATCTCCCCCTATGAAGGTGATTTATCCATTCCTCATTGTGCTTTTAATGATTTTTTTTCTTGGTTATTTTGAAGATATTTTACTAGATGTATACAAAGTTAAAATTTTGAAGCTGCCTTGACTAATGGAACTTTTCATCTTTATACAGTGATCTTTAAAAAAAATCATATATTCTGTTTGATATTAAAATACCTATCCCAACTGTCTTTGGCTAATTTTTTTTTCCCCTGGTATAGTACTGAAATCTTTTACTGAAAGCTACTATTTTGTGCTTCATATTTGATTTACTTTCTTTTTTTCTTCCTTTTCTGTTTATTTTGTTTTTTCTCATTACACACTTTTTTCCCCTATTAGTTGGAAGTTATACACCCTATTTTATTCTACTTGCTGTTTTTCTTGAAATTTTACCATTTATATTTAACAAAGTCCAAAATTTATTCCTAACCCCTATCCCAGACAATGATCTTAGCACATCTTAATTCTGATCAACATTTCTGTAGCTTTATCTACAGTTACTTTTTATTTTTTAACTTTTGTTCCTTTTTGTATTCAAACCTTTTCTGGACCTGTTTTGCTTCTTCCTGAAGCACATCTTTAGGAAGTTCCTTAGTAGATCTCTATCACTAGGTGCTCAGTTTTCTGTATCTTCCCTCAGAGATGACACTAAGCCCAGACAGGTATTTAAGAACATTCTTGTTCCTAAAAGATAATTTTGATGGTTCCAAAATTCTAGGTTTTTTCTCAATGAGCTCAATACATGATTTTACCGTTCTCTAACAATTATGGATGCTCACATAGTGGTTGTTGGTTTATCCATCAGTCCTTGCTTTCCAGCTGTTTTAAAATGTAAAGTTTGGAGCACCTGGGTGGCTCAGTTGGTTAAGTGTCCAACTTCGGCTTAGGTCATGATCTCATGGTTCATGAGTTCAAGTCCCATGTTGGGCTCTGTGCTGACAGCTCAGAGCCTGGAGTCTGCTTCAGATTCTGTCTCCCTCTCTGTCTGCCCCTCCCTAGCTCACACTCTGTCTCTCTCTCTCTCTCAAACGTAAATTTAAAAAATACTTAAAATGTAAAGTTTTAAATCAAAAATATTTGCTTCCACCTTCTTCTCCAATTTTGTTACAGTATTTATAGGTGTGAATTTTTATATATTCTGTTTTGGTTTTGATATATTTAAAATGTGAGACTTGGTATCTTTTATCAGTTCTGGAAAATTGTTAGTCATTACCTCTTCATATTTTCCCTTCTCTCCATCTTCCCTCTTGTCTTTTCTTAGATTCCAATTAGACCATCTTATTTGAACATTTTATCTCTTAAATTTCTTTCGTATTTGTCCTATTCCTGTCTCTTTGTGTTGCATTATCCATTGTGTTAATGGATATGTTAATTCTTGAGCTCTCATCTTTGGTTCTTCAATGTGCTTTCAACTGTGTTTCATATGCTGTTAACATAGTCATTAAGGTGTTATTAGTAATCGTAGCAGTAGCAATAAATGTAAGTTAGTTCTCAGGTTAGATGTTGAATTTCCAAGTGTTCATTATATTTTTTAAATAGAACAAAATTTAAAAAGGCAGTTCTTGGCAAATGATTCTAGTGTGTCATGATTCAAGGGTTATGATTAAGCCAGTTCTGTGCACCTAATTTCTAATAAAAATAATAAAAGTTTTCAAATCATCTCGGATATTTAATTTTTTAAGCTATTTTGTTATATTTTAATTATTTTTTACTATACTTGACATATAGTGTTATATTAGTTTCGGGTGTAGTACATGGTGATTTGACAATTCTGTACATTATCCAGTGCTCATCATGGTAAGTGTAATTACCATCCATCAGTATACAAAGTTATTACAGTGTTATTAAGTATATTCCTATGCTGTACTTTTCATCCTCATGATTCATTTGTATCGTAACTGGAAGTTTGTACATCTTATTCCCCTTCACCTGTTTGGCCCATCTGCCCACCGCTTCCCCTCTGGCAGTTGCAAGTTTTAAATAATTGTTTTTCTCATTCAAAAAAATTATATTTTGTATTTTAACGTATTTCCCACCTAGTAATTTTATATTGTATATCAATTTCAATATCTGAAGACTTCAGTTTTCTGAATCTGTTGTTTGTTTTAATGCAATTTGTTACTCATGTGTCTTGTAACTGAAAAGGAAAAGATAGATAAATTGGACCAAATTAAAAACAAGAACTTTAATTCATCAAATAAAGCCATTAAGAAATTAAAAGTAAAGGGAAAGAAAGAAATTAGAGGGAAAGAAAAATTTTGCACCTATATATCTGATTAAAGACATATCTAGAATAAAAAAAAAAGCACCTACAAATCAGTAAGAAAATGACAAACCACTAGATAATTGGGCAAAGAACTTGAATAAGTACTTCACAAAAGAGGATTTCCAATACAGAAGTGCTCAACCTCATTACAGTGCCGGGAAATTAAAATTAAAATTAAATAATTAAGTATCGGTACACCCCTGATACAATGGCTAAAATAAAAAAGACTGGCAATCCCAAGTGTTTGTGAACATGTGGAATTCTTATATGCTGCTGCTGGGAGTGTAAATTGATGTAACCTCTTTGGAAAACAGTTTGGCAATATCTACTGAAATTACACATAAGGGACCTAGCACTTCCACTCCCAATGACATGTATACATATATGCACTAAAAAGCATGTACAGAGAATCTTCATAGTAGCACTGTCCGGTAATAGCTCCGAGAATCCATCAACTCTAGATTGGAAAGATAACTTGTGGTATAGTCATACAATAGAGCAATGAAAATGAGATACTGTGACATCACAGCAACATAGATAAATCTCAAGAAATAATGCTGAAAGGTAAGAAGTCAGACACAAGAGTACATTCTGTGTATTCCATTTATGGAAAGTTTAAGAATGGGCAAAACTAATCTATGGTGTTACAAGTCAGAATACTGATTACCTTTGAGAAGTGGATAGTGACAGGGAGAAAGTACAAAGGAGTGGGCTTTTGAAATACTGGCAATGTTCTATTTCTTCAGTTTGATTACTTGGGTCTGTTTATATTTTAAATGTTTATTGAGCAATTCATTTATTGCTTGTGTACTTTACTATATGTATTTATACTTCAGTAAGAAGTTAACTTGAGAAAACAACCTGTATATTCTTGAAAACACTTGGGATACTAACATATTTAATATTTGTTTTCAATTTTTTAAATGGTTCACACTGGCCTTTGTGGGCTATTTTATATCTAGCATCTATTGTTTACCAGGAGGTGTACTAAATATTTTGCGTTCATTAAATCTTCACAATAATCCTATAAGTTAGAAATTGGGTCCATTTTATATATGAATAATTAACTCAGAGAAACTAAGTTTTTGGCCAATATCATACAACTAATAGTTTATGCTATCCTACCCTAACAATATTTAAAGCTACAGGTTTTTAGAACAGAAGCAGTTTTCAAGTTGGAGTCTTGGGCCTGGAGACATAGATAAGTTATTAACCCAGTGTCTTCACTTACTAGCTATAATATAAATTACATTTGACAAGCAGAACGGTGCTGGATTTTTTTTTAATTTCCTGAGCTTTCTAGCTCCTGTGAACAGAAGGAAAAGTCATAAACAACCACCGTTAATACTAAATATTTTACCTGAACATGTTTGCATGAATTGCTTTACAAATAAAATCCATGGAAAGTTAATATTAATCTCTCTGTATCTGTTGTTGACTGAAGAATTCCATCCAATCCCTGGGTTTCTGAAGCAGCGATAAATACTTGCTACTGTTTGTCTTTTGATGCCTTATATAAGGAGGCAAACTGCAGAACACTCCAAAGGGATTCTCTTTCCACTATGAAACATATTGTCTGACATTAGATTAAATAGCTTGAAAATACTGTAACCATTGATGCACTGTTGTTGTTACAGTGTCTTAGAATCAATGAAAGAAATTAATAAACAGAAAACCCAGTCTTAAGAGAGATCTTCTCCTGGTTTTCTAGTTAAGAAAAAATAAATTAACACTCTCAACAGGGGGGAAAGCAGTAGATTGTGTGGGATTCTTTTGAAAAAGAAGAACTTCACTTCCAATGTTAATTTAATTTGCATGCACTTCTGGAGAAGTCATTTATCACCTTACTGTGCTTATACCTTGGATAATATTTATGCTTCTATATAAGCTTTTAATAAAATATACTACCATCTCTGGAATACCAATTCAGAATTGGTTAATAAAGGAAACAGTGAAAGGAAAGTTTCAGTAAGAATTTAGTATAATCCCTTCGCATGTCATTTTAGGGACTGTTTCATCACGTTATGATCAAAGACTGAGAACAAGGAACTTCTGATTGTATTTATTCTCTTCTAGTGCTGTTTATGCTGCCCTGAGCTTCTCTTTGATTCACAGAAGGCCGGCTGTCATCAGTATGTTGGTTCCATTTTCAGTAGTCATGAATTTGGGGAGCTCGGATAACTTAAAAAGAAGAGTAAAGCTGATTTGCTTTGCAGATTCTGAGCAATATTACTGATATCAGTGTGAACTAGGGTGTAAGTGTTCTTATCCTATCCCTGAATGTGTGTGCTAGGCAAATAGTTATATCAGAAAGTGAAAACCAGTTCGCCCTCTTACCTTTGACTGCTTCAGCCCTAACTAGGACTTGCTGTTGGGATCCCCTTTCTTTTCTTCATCCCTGTGTGAGCTCTGAGTTCCAGGTTGCTTTCTGCTTAAAGGACAGAGCTGTCCAATCTTTACTAGGTATCTTTGTGTTTTGGTTTTCTCACTTGTGTAAAGTGAGCCCTCTCTCTTTGCCATGCTGTCCTGAGTAATAGATCAGACTGTCAAAATGACCTTGCAGTTCATAGGAAAGAAGTGAAGACCAAATATTTGAAGACCAAAGGGATTGCAGGTATTTACTAGATAAGGAGACACCCGAAGATAAAGAGGGCTGTGACTGTCCTGTCAGCAGCACAGTGTGACAGTCAGGAGGGACTCAGACTGCCTAGGCTCAGGTCTCCATGCCTCTACTCACTAGCAGGGAGACTTTGGAGAAGTTACTTAACAACCCTTGAATCCTCAGTGTTCTTGTCTGTAAATTAAGAGTAACATCTAATTCTTAGGGGTGATGTAAGGATGAGAAACAACCCTACAGATACAATGCTTATGTATTATAATTTTTATGTAAATGTATATAAGCATCATTATATATGCATGATACTCATATTTATATTATTATATAATTATATATAAAGTTATACAATATGAAGTTATAATGTTTACATACAAAGTTATATACAATTATATATTTATAAATACATCTAATAATTGATATATAAATAAATAAGCATTGCATTATTTTTATTACATTATATTTAATATATTATGTATTTATCCTATTATATATACAAATATTTGTATGAGTAGGTATAACTATAGTAATTATATTCATTATAATTATAGTGCCTGGCATGCTTTAAATAGCCAATAAATATTAAATTTTTTAAAGTTGGACACTTTTTTAGGTCTGTTTAGTACCCCTTCGCCCTTCATCTGGGAGAGCATAAGATTTGAGCACAGAATTTGGACATAGCCTATCAGAATGTCCCAAATTACAGATCTGGGTCATCATAATTAGTTTAAGTTGAGCAAATGACTGAGCTAGGTCAGTTACTTTAGATCTTTTTAATCTTCCTTAGCCAAGATAGTTGCTTAATACAACAACTACAGTTGTTTTACATGTTTAAAGAATACTGTAAATACTAGTGAATAAATAGTAAATAATAATGAACTAATTTGTCACATCTTATGGGTTAAAGGGGTAAGAATGGGAAAATGGGTTGAGTGTTATGTAAACATCAGTTTCTAATGGAACAAATGAGTATATGAGCCCATATATTTCCTTTTGTTTTATTTTTTAAGTTGGTTTGAGTAAAGTTCCATCACTCACAATAAGAAGACTCCTGACCAATCTTAAGAAGTAATAGAAGTAGTCCATGTCCAGAGATACTAAATTGGGCTTTGGGAGCAGTCCCCAGGACAGCTTAACCATAAGTGCTGTGCAAATCAAATTGAGGCCAGAGTTGGATCCTTAATAAAACCATAACAAGCTGGTCAGTTTGGGCAAACCAGATTTTCTTTGGAGTTTTAAGAATTTTCACAAATTAGATTTGGAAAATTTCAAATACCTGGTTGCTAGAATAATCAATATTAGAAGTTAGAGCCTTCAAATTCTTAATTTTATAAAAAAAAAAAAAAAGCTTAATCCCAACTACTTGCTGCAGACTGAAGGTCTCTGGGCAAATGAGACCTTTATTCATATATCATGGAATTAATCATTTTAGTTAGAATCCCTGATGTTCCTGACAATAGCTTATACAATTCTGTCTCCCAATTAACTAGAATGTATTGTTTGACAGCTACTTACATTTAAACTTTACTCATTTTTTGCATGACCTATCTGAAGTTGTAAATGAAAATATAAATACACACAAATTTGAATTAAAAAACATTTCATAGTAAATGTTTGGAATGAACTGATTGACTTATATGAAGAATATTAAGCCTGAATTTTCCTTATGTTTGCTTTCATCCAATGGTGATCATTTTCACCCAATTTTCAATACTTGATTGTGAAAACAATGTTCCAGAAAATCTGATGTTCTAATGATAATGAGATTGGTCAGTGACATTTAATTGTGTCCTTATCTTTTAATCTTTTATCTAGATGTCTGTCACAATCATTTCATTAGTCATTTCAATATCTGGTCCATTCATGTTTTATCTCCAGGACAGAAAATTGCCTGTATTAGAAAACACTGTAAGTAACTGTGGGATCTGGGCTCTCTGCTGCCATTTGAATAAATCATGCTTTTTAAATAAAAAGATTGTGCAATTTAAAGGTCACATCATAATGACTCACTTTAGTCTTTAATATGACCAGCCATCAGAGCTGGAGTTAGCAGTGAGATTTGGATAAGAAAGATTCATAATTCTGATTTTCATCTGTGCACCTTGGCAACACTTCCCGAGGATAGTGTGAACAAAATTCCAAGACCAAATAGCCAATAGCATAATATACTTTCCAGCGTGCTGAGAAGTAGAGGGTGAAGAAAATTAAAGCTCCAATGGTCTCCTGTAAGGATTTCATAAATTATTTTCTAGTAAAAAAGTGAGTTGAAAATAGCTCTTGTAACATTTTTTATACTTGTACCAGATTTAGAACTATGACAAAAATCCAATATTATGAAGGTATTGGTACTTATAAAATATATTTAAACACGAATGACTATAATTTTAATTGTAACTACTATGTAGTTACTAATGTACTACTAAGTAAGTTACTAAGTTACTACTAATTGTAACTACTATGTAGTTACTATGTACTAATAGTAAGTATCCTTACTATTTGCCAGCAACTGGGCTTAGTGCTCTGTAGACATTATTAGTTCATTTAATTCTCACGACAGCCTCAGTGTGGTAGGTATTATGAGGTCCATTTTATAGATAAGAAACTGAGGCATACAAAGATTATGGAGCCAGGGCTCCAGCACAGTTTTGTTGGCTTCAGAACCTGGCTTTTCTTGACAGTGCTGTTCCATGGAAATATTAAGTTTATTTGCTTATCTTCTCTACAGATACTCATATATTTATAATTTCCTACAATTAAACACAATTTTAAAATTGTTCAGTTCACACACATATTTATATATTTTTTTAAACTTTTTACTTTAACATAATTGCAGCATATTAGGGTTCTCCAGAGAGACCCAGGAGGAGGATATAAATATATATATGATAGTGGAGGCTGAGAAGTCCCATGAACTGCTGTCTGTAAGCTAGAAACCCAGGAAAGCCAGTGGTAATACTTCCAAGAACCGGACAGGCAATGGTGTAAGTCCTGATCCAAGGACAGGAGAATACTGATGTTCCAGCTCAACCAGTCAGTCCGAGAGAGTGGATTCCCCTTTTTGCCGCCTTTCTTCTTATTCAATCCCTCCATGGATTAGATGATGCCCAGTCACATTAAGGAGGACAGTCTACTGAACCCACTACTTCAAATGCATATCTCATCAAGAAACACCCTTACAGACACACCCAGAAATAATGTTTAACCTGAGCATTCCATGTCCCAGTCAAGGTGACCCATAAATTTAACCATTATATACAGATACACAGAAAGTTGCCACAAATGCACACAAAGTTCACAGGAGAATACCAGGAGCTCTTCACCCAGCTTCTACCAATGGTGACATACTGCATAATTATAATACACTGTCAAAACCAGGAAACTGACATTGGCACCTTCCACATAGTTGATTCTAATTTCATCAGTTTTACAGGCACTCTTTGCCCACCATAGTTTATTATAGGCTTTTGATGCCATCCATCACATGGAAGGTCTTAATTTTATTTGGCCAAATATTTCAATTTTTTTTTCATTGCTCTGACTTTCATGATTTGCTTATTACAAAGACTTTCCCCCAAACCAAATTATATTGGTTAAAAGATATTAAATATATAAATATATTAAAGATTATATATATTAAATATATATATTATATATATTTTTATATATAAATATATTAAATATATTTTCTTTTGGCACTTCATTTCTTTTAGAATTTACTTTTATGTGTCGTGTAAACAGAATCTAATTTTTCCCCCAAATGAACAGCCACTTGTGATAACACCACTTACTGAATGGCCAATCCTTTCCTATTGGTTAGAATGCCATTTTATCATATAGATTTGTGTGTTTTTGTACCCTCCATTGTGTTCTATTTTTCTTTTACTCTACCAGTACTGTATAATTTAGATGTAGCTTTCTTTTTTTAAATGTTTATTTATTTATTTTTGAGAGAGGAGAGAGAAGGCAGAGAGAAAGAGAGAGTCCCGAGCAGGCTCTGCACCATCAGCTCAGATCCCGGATCATGTCCTGAGCCGAAACCAAAAGTCAGATGCTCAACTGACTGAGCCACCCAGGCGCCCCTAGATGTAATTTTCAAAAGTATATAAATATTGTACTTTTTAAACAAGGCAATGAAATGGATGTAAGGCTATGGAGTGTGAATGACTTCTTAGAGAAAGGAGGCCATCATGGTCCTATGCAGAGCCCCAACTCAAATGCTTCTGGAAGCCATGAAGGTATCATAAATAGAGAAGGAGGTCAGCACTAAGTCAATAAAGATTGGTCTATACCATAAATATATGATTACATGTCTCTCCTAAAGGAATTCCATTTCAACTTTTTTTTTTTTTTTTTTAAATTTTTTTTTTCAATGTTTATTTATTTTGGGGACAGAGAGAGACAGAGCATGAACGGGGGAGGGGCAGAGAGAGAGGGAGACACAGCATCGGAAACAGGCTCCAGGCTCCGAGCCATCAGCCCAGAGCCTGACGCGGGGCTCGAACTCGCAGACCGCGAGATCGTGACCTGGCTGAAGTCGGACGCTTAACCGACTGCGCCACCCAGGCGCCCCCCATTTCAACTTTTTAATACAACTTCCTGTCCATATACTTCTCTGGCATTTAAATGTCTACTTCTAGTCTAGTGGAAATAATTTGATATTAGAATCAAAAACGTCTCCAAGTTTCCCCATTTATTAACTGGGAGACTTTAAGCAAATAACCTCTCAGAAGCTCAATTTCCTTATTCTGAAAAAGAAATAATACTTATGCATTAATACTTACTAATTATTACATGAAGTAATAAGTAATATTGCACTACATATAGTGCCTTGAGCATGTTCTTTCCTACATAGATATTAGTGGAATTTAAGCAGTAATTTATTTAGGGAGAGAAACATATCTTTTGATCTAGATAAAGGCCCCTTTTAACCCATGAAGTCCAGGTAGCTAGGACATTTGTAAATAAACATTTATTCATGAACTTTTATGTATAGTACTATTTTGGGTACCTTCTGGGGAATACAAATAATTATCAGATATAGTCCTTACTTTTGATAAGTTTGTAGCCTGGTGAAGACACAGACATTGTAGAGTTTAGAACATCTTTTCTTTTCCTTTTCTTCCTGTCCACCACCTTTTCTCACTGTTTCATGATTTGACCATCTTACTCTCAATTTCTGTATTGGGTTGAGGTTTCTCCAGAGTTAGGCATCTATGTCACAGACCTAGCCTTTTAGAGATGACCACTTCCCAACTACCATGATTGCTTCAAATCTGAGCATGGACCCATATCAGCTCAATAAACTCTGAAACTCTTGAGACTTTTGCTGGGGCTGTTGGGAAAAGAAACTCTTTCTACAGATTGTTACCCTAGGAAAATTTGAGTCTGAAGCTGTCCATGGGCCATAATTAACCAAAACCAAAACCAAAACCAAAACCAAACCAAATCAAACCTCACCAAAAAAGCCAAAACAACAGCAACAATGACAACACGCCCAAGAAGGAAGCCAGTGCAAAAGTTTGCTGAGTTGAAAAACAACAGAAGGAGAGACCAAAGCTGATGCCAGAGTTAGGGCACCTGAATTCAGCTCTGTATGTTCATCCCTTGAACTTCCTAGTTACCTTTTTGGTTAGAAAACAGTTTGAGGTGTCTTTCTGTTATTTTCAACTAACAGTTCTAACCAATATAGAAATATAATACATATATAAAAAACATGCAAGGAAGCTTACAAAGCAACATAAATAATCAGTCCTTGAGAAATCTGAAGGTCCATTTCTCTTCCTAGGCATAACTGTTCCAAGTCTGGTTCATACAAGCAGGGGAGCAGTTTTGAGAGTACATTATAGGCATTGGTACAATTTAAAAAAATACCCTTTAAAGATTGGGGTTCCATTTACCCAGCTAGCTCAGTCAGTAGAGCATGAGACTCTTAAAGGTTGGGGTTCCATTGATCCTCAAAGATAATGGAACCAAAGATTTATTATAGGGGGACTTTTATTCCTATAACTAGTGTGTATTATGTATCCTACAGTTTCAGCATATTTCCTGAGTATTTCCAGCATATTTCCTTGGTTGGAGGAGAGTAGTGAAATGGAATTAATAAAAAATATGGAGAGAATTCGTTTTGATGTAAGGACTAAGATCACGTGAGCAACATTTAGGTAATAACAAGAAGTGTCCTGTGGTGGGAATTGCCTGCAGAAGGGGCTTTCTTCTGCTGCCTCCCCCAACACTGCTTCCTACAAAGGAATATCTTTTGGGTACTGGGAACCTCTGCCTGCCCAACCTATCTCCCTCTGCCACAGAGTCCAGCACCAGGGCCACTCTTTTGCTTCAAGACATTACATGTTTACATCAAGACAATTACATCAAACACATATAAATGTGTTTAAAAATGGACATTGGAATCCATAAACCAAGTACGTTTTGGTCCTTGAGATCAGCTAAAAAAATTTTCCAGCCCAGAGCTGCGGCACAAAATGGGGAAGTTCTGATCCAAGTGAAGTGGAAGAAATGATGGAATCTGAAACACAGACACAGACCAGCCATGTGGTCTCTGGCCTCCCTGTGACAACACAAGAGGGCACCGTGAGACTAAGGGCGTAAAGAATAGGCTGATCTAATTTTCAGACATGGTCCTATTGCTTACTGCTCTTGGCAGTTACTAGGCACTCAGTATTCTTTTCTGTAAAAGGGGAGAATGATAACACCTATCTCAAATGATGCTGAGAACATTTGGTAAGGTATTGGCCACAGACCATGGAGCCTGGGCATATTTATACCTGCTCAATGTATGTCAGCTGTTGTCATTACGATCGCCATCGCTGATGTTGGTTTTACTACAATAGGAAAGACGGACGCTTTAAGGAAGGAACTGTGCTGAAAGCCACTTGACTCGTTTTCCAGGTTTGCTTTAGGAAGGTAAATTTTTGCTATTAGGAAATACAAAGATTCATCTTGAAAATCACAACCTTCCCAATCAATGAGAAAGAAAAAGCCAATGGAGGATTTTGAGCAGCAGAGTGATAATTTCACATTTAGCAGGATCACTGGTAGCTGTGTTGACAGTGGACTGTAGGGAGGGAAGATGGTGCCAGGGAGATTGGTTATGAGGCTGTTGAATTAACTGAGGCAAGAAATGGTAGTGGCTTGGAGCAGGGTTATAGGGGAAGGAATAGAGTGAAGTGACCGGGTCCTTGTCATGGTCCTTTGGGCTGCTATAACAAAGTACCACACACTGAGTGGCTTAGAAACAGCAGAATTTAATTTTCGCAGTTCTGGAGGCTGGAAGTCCAAGATCATAGTGCCAACATGTTTGGGTTCTGATGAGGCCCTCTTCTGGCTTGCAGACTTCTTGTTGCATCCTCACATGGCAGAGAGGGCCAGCGAGCTCTGTGGGGTCTTTTTATGAAAGTAGTAATCCCGGGGCACCTGGCTGGCTCAGTTGTTGGAGCGGGTGGCTCTTGATCTTGGGGTTGTGAGTTCGAGCCCCATGTTGGGTGTAGAGATTGCTTATATATATAATCTTTTTAAAATTTTTTTATTTTTAAGCACTAATCCCATTCGAGAGCTCCACCCCCATGACTTAAACACCTCCCAAAGGCCCCACATCCTAATATCATCACATTGATCATTAGGATTTCAACATATGAATTTTAGGGGGACGCAAACATTCAGAGCATAGTAGTCCTGAAGGCAGAGAAATAGAGCTAGTGGATTGGATCTACAGTGTGAGAAAAAGAGAGGAATCAAGGATAATTCATGTGTTTCCAGTCTGAACAACTGGGAGGAAGGAACTGTCCAAAAGGACTTTTCTCTTGCCTCCCATGCACTATCCTTTTCCAGTTTTCTTCCTTCTGTGCATAATTTTTTCTTCATAGTCCATGAGAGGGCTGGTTACAATGCATATATAACCAACCTCTGTATAAAGTACAACTTTTTACTACTGGTTTTATTCAGATATAATAGACATATAACATTGTGGAAGTTTAAGGTGCAGAATGTGACGATTTGATATATATTGTGTATATATAATATATATTGTATATATTGTGAAATGATTAAAATACAATTTTGGATTGAATGTGTAAATTACCACCAGAGGAAAGAGGAAGGATGAGGCAAGAACATGTTGAAGGCTTTATTCCCTTTAAGAGAAGACTGCTTTGACAGGGAAATCAAAAGATGACTTCCCAGATCACAGCAAGACAGATAAAACCTATCAAGGGCACAAACCATTGGAGTGAACTCTCAGAGCAGATTGTTTGAGAAAATAGGTAGTTATCGGGGCACCTGGGTGGCTCAGTTGGTTAAGCATCCCACTCTTGGTTTCAGCTCCAATCATGATCTCATGGTTTCATGGGTTCAAGCACCGCATTGGGCTCTGTGCTGACAGTGTGGAGCCTGCTTGGGATTCTCTGTCTCCCTCTCTCTATGCCCCTCCCCCACTCACGCTGTCTGTCTCAAAATAAATAAATAAAGTTAAAAATTTTTAAAAAGAAAAAAAGAAAAGAAAATATGTGGTCATAAGCTTTACATATTGTCTAACCTGAATTCACAAAGCTGGAGCATATTTGCGTTGCTTTCTGTGTCTTTGTACCGTGAATTAGTTTATTGTGACTTATGTGGTTGAACAGTTTTCCTCTGGATTAATCTAATTTCTAGTTTAAACATCCATTAGTGTTGTTATATAGAATTTACTTTGAATCAGGACTTTTGAATTGAAATGTTCATTTATTATACACATAATTTGTTTTTTCAGTTATGAACATACAGTGAAACCATTGGTTTTTAGCACTGAATTGGGGGATCAGGATGTGATTTTACCCGATTGAAGTGTTTAGTTCTTGATTAACTCATATAATTTAAATATTAACTGCTGTGCACCAGTCTCAATTGCAATTGGAAATTGATTTTAAAAGGTAAAGTTTGGTGCCATCCAGTGGCAAAATTGAAAATTGCAGCATGAGCTAATTTGTGAGGAAAATTGCAAATTGAAACGGTAACTGGTTCATTATTATACCCTGTAATTCACAGAGATATTCATAATCACAAAAGAGAAATAGTATAAATTTTGAATTACATTTAACTTCAATGTGAGATAATGTAATATAGAAATAAAACATGGAATTGAGAGACTGGGGACAGATGTTTTGGACTTGTTTCATTTATGAAATAGGAATATGTTACCTACTTGATGGCTGACAGCTGGAAAATGTATGTGTTTAAGATACAAATTAATATTACATGTTGTACTTTGGCATTGACTGAATTATATTATAAAAGAAGATTTTTATATTATACTTTGTTAGATAACATTTTTACATTTACATGTTTGAAAAAAAATTTTTTAATGTTTTGTTCAACATACAAGAGCCCTGAAAAAGTCTGAACTTTCAAAACTCATTCACAAGCAAAATATGAGGCATGTTACCCAAGGTGCCAAAATTAAAAGTGAAAATTTCCATTGTGTAGGAGACTGTCTGCTTGCTCACAAGATGCATTTTGTGGAAGTATCAGGAAGTTTTTGGTCATTTGGTTGTTATTCAACCATATGCATTAAAAACACTTTTTTTGAATATGAGATATACCTTTATAGTGAGACTACCTGGTCAGGACCTGTATTAGTTAGGATATAGGTTTGGCTGTTGAAAGATGCCCAGTAATAACAGTGTTTAATTAAGATAGAGGTAAGTTCTCTTCCATGTTAAAGCCTGAGTAGGTGATTTAGGACTGTGGAGCTGTCCTGAGAAATCCACTATCATCCAAGACCCAGGCTTCTTCTACTTGTGGCCTTAAATATTCAGCTTCCATCTAATGGTCCCTGATGGCTGCCCTGTTCCTCTTCTCATCCATAGTTTTCTCTGCACTTCTCCATCTTTAAAGACATAGGAGGCAAATGGGCAGAGGAGAGTTCTCAGGACTGGTTGTATGGTTCAAGTCTTACTGTGTCTCATAAATTCCTGTCTCTTTTTTATAGAAAGTACTGCTCCCAGTAGAATATCTGGTACAAAAGCACTATCAATATATTCTTCTATTAATGAAATATACATATATACATTAATTTATTTATACCAAAATTACGAAGGAAAGTAAACCAATGCAATTGGTCCCATTAGACCGATGGTTCAAAAGCAGTGGTTCTCAGCCTTTGTTGCACGTTGTCATCACTTGAGGACCTTTAAAATTACTGATGTCTGAATCAAGCAATTGAGGTTCTTATCTAATTGGTCCAAGGTGTGCTTTGGCCATCAACAAATTTCAAGACCTCCCCAGGTGATTCTAACTGCATAAAGATTGAGAACCATTGTTCTAGACCTTGGTGTACATCAGGATCACCCAAGGGGCTTTTAAAAACTCTTCTGAGCCTTTCCCTCTGCCCCCCGCCACCATTTGGTTATGCTGCAGTTAATCTAGAGTGGGTCTCAGGCCTCTGTGTTTTTTAAAAGTTTCTGAAGAGATTCTAATTGCAGGCAGGGCTGAAAAACTCTGTTATAGATGGAAAAGAGTTTCATGATTTTTTTTTTTTTTTTTGCCAATCTACATACTGACCCTTCTACTTGAATTTATAGAGCTATTCTGGTAGATTCAATGAACAGTTCCTGGGATAAGAAAACTACAATTATATTGTAGATTTAACCCTCTCACATGAACAGCTCATTAAAATTTCAGATTTCCCGCAACTTCAAATAGAATGCTGAGTAGTGTCAGCAATAAAATTGACTACCATTTTATGGACTTTTGTTTACATATAATTTCCTAACCTTTGCAATTGTTAGGAAGCTTTTAAATAACTTGATTACAGTTAAATGGTTAAAATTTTCTTTTGTCATTTGAATGTTTCAGAGAGAGACACTTTTATTAATAAGATGGAAGGACTCTTCAGAAAACATAACCTTTCTCTTCTGTTGCCAACACATAGATTATTCTGGGTGGGGCTGGAAGTTCTATAGCCTCCTAAAGGAATTCTTTTTACCATTCACATCCTCCTTATACTTTTATGTACCAGCTCTCCTGGACTGCTACAAATCCAGTTGTACTGGGAACCTCAGAATCTGGATGCAATCCAGTTTAGCCAGGAAATTGTTGGCCAAATACCTACTAGAGTCTATATTTCCTTGTGCTCCAGATTTCCACCTTGGGGGCCAAAGGTTGTTTTGTTTTGTTTCGTTTTTTTCCTGTTATGGTAATTAAAATGAATTCCAACAGGGAGATCTAGTGAGTATTTGCGTGAAACTGGCCAGATTCTTTAAGAAATGTCTGAAGGAAATCCCTTAACACAGTGTGCAGAATGTGTATCTCACTGGTGTACTGTTAAATACTGCTGCAGGTTAGGGGACCATCTACCACTGACTCATGTTTTCTTTGAAGGAAGGGAATTTCCATTCTCCTCCCAAAGAGGCAAAGTCTACAAGTAGGACACTTCTAGCTTCTCCTTGCCCCTTTACTTTCTTCTCCCTCTGAGAAGATTGACTTCTCTGGCTGGTGAGTTTTGGAGAAGCTGCATATGCTTGGCTGTACTGCTTCACATTCTCTTCTTTTGAGATCTGCTTGTGCAGAAAGGAACTGTATGCTGGTCTTCTGTGGATAGTGCAGAAGCTTGATATAAACTTTGTCCTTACATTCATGTCTACTAAGCTCAGGTGTCTCCCAGTGACTCTACCACAGTTTTCCAGTCCTGTCCCACTCCTACTCTCCCAGATGAATTCTTCATTCTTCTCTTCTCTCATTACACTTCTGACACTTCCCAGCCCAAACCACAGGATCAGCTAATGATCCTTATTCTTTTTTTGCTGAGAAAATAGAAGTTATTAGCAAAGAACTTGCACAAGATTCAACTACCTAATCTACTAAAGCATCTATACCTTGTACCTAAATCCACATCACTCTCTTCTCTCCACTTAAAGGAGATGAACAGTTTAAGTTCCAGTCTATGGCCACTTTCTCCACTTGTGCCCTGGATTCCGTTTCTTCTCACCTTCCCAAGGGCATTGCTCTAGTAAATTCTCCCCTCCCTCTTCAGTTGTTAATTTGTATTGATCTACTTGTCCATTCACATTAGCATATGCATGTACTATATTATTTCTCACCTTAAAAAATGTTTGCCTGACCCCCTACCTCCCACTGGCTCCCACCATTTCTCTGCTCCCCTTAACAGCAAATTTTCGCAGAAAAGTAGACTGCCTTTTCAGTCTCCAGTTCCTCTCCTCCCGTTCCTCATGAATCTGCTCTAGTTAGGCTTCCATTCCTATCACTTTGTTCCAAATAAAGTGAGAAATGACCTCTTCATTGCTAAGTCCAGTGGTGTATTTAAGTCCTCATCTACCTCGATCTATCAGAAGCATTTGACAATTGGGCCACATCATTGGTTGCTTCTTCTTAGTCTCCTTTGATGGATCCTCTTCATTTTTCCAACTCTTTTCCCTCTTCCGTTTTCCAGTCTCAGATCACTTTTCTCCTCTTTCTGCATTCACTCCCTAGATGACTTCATCCATTTCTACAATTTCAGTGCTAACTATGGAACTTAGGATACTTAAAGTACCATAAAATGTACTTAAATTTTAAGTACTTAAATTCGGGATGACTCTCAAATTTTTATCTTTCAGTCAAGCCCTCTCACCTGGACTTCAGACTAAGTGCTTACTTAACACCTCCATCTAGATGTCTGGTAGGCATTTCAAATACAGCATTCCTATAAACATGTTATTGACTCTGTGCCTTAGAGCTGTTCAGTCTCAGCCTTCTCCTTCACAGTGAATGGCAGCTCCATTCTTCCAGTCTCTCAGGTTAAAAACCTTGAAGTCAGTCTTTTTTAAAAAACTTTTTAAATCATTTTTTAAAATTTAAATTCAAGTTAGTTAACATACAGTGTAGTCATGGCTTCAGGAGTAGAACCCAGTGATTCATCTCTTACATATGACACCCAGTACCCATTCTGAAAGTGCCCTCCTTAATGCCTATCACCCATTTAACCCACCTCCCCACCCGCCTCCCCTCCTGCAACCCTCAGTTTGTTCTCTGTATTTAAGAGTCTCTTATGGTTTGCCTCCCTCTGTTTTTATCTTATTTTTCCTTCCCTTCAGCTATGTTCATCTGCTGAGTTTCTCAAATTCCACATATTAGTGAAATCATATAGTGATTCATAGTGAATTCATAGTGATTCATAGTGAAATCATTTTTCTAGCTGGCTTATTTCACTTAGCATAATACACTGTAGTCTCATCCATGTTGTTGCAAATGGCAAGATCTCATTCTTTTTTTTACCACTGAGTAGTATTCCATTACATATATCTCACATCTTCTTTTTTTTTTTTTTAAGAGGCGCAGTGTTTGGTAGTCCTCTTTCTTTTTTTGTGTGTTTATTTATTTTCGACAGAGAGAGAGAGACAGAGCATGAGCAGGGGACGGGCAGAGAGAGAGAGAGGGAGACACAGAATCCTAAGCAGACTCCAGGCTCTGAGCTGTCAGCACAGAGCCTGACACGGGGCTCGAACCCACAGACCGTGAGATCGTGACGTGAGCCGAAGCTCAACCGACTGAGCCACCCAGGCGCCCCTCACATCTTCTTTATCCATTCATCAGTTGGTGGAAATGCAAACCAGCGCAGCCAGTCTGGAGAACAGTGTGATAGACAGTTCTCCATCCCCTCACTTTCAATCTGCAGGTGTCTTCAGGTCTAAAATGAGTCTCTTGTAGGCAGCTTATAGATGGATCTTGTTTTTTATCTCCTCTGATACCCTATGTTTTTTGATTGGGGCATTTAGTCCATTTACTTTCAGAGTGATTATTGAAAGATATGAATTTAGTGCCAGTGTATTATCTGTAGATTTCAAGTTTGTGGTGATGTTCTTTGGTCCTTTGTAATCTTTGCTGCTTTCCACTCACAGAGTCCCCCTTAGGAACTCCTGTAGGTCTGGTTTAGTGGTCACAAACTCCTTTAGTTTTTGTTTGTCTGGGAAAGTATCTCTCCTTCTTAGGGCAGAAATAAACGCTTTAGAATCCAAAAAACAGTTGAACAGATCAATGGAACTAAGAGCTGGTTTTTTGAAGGAATAAACAAAATTGATAAGCCCATAGCCAGACCTCTCAAAAAGAAAAGAGAGAGGCCCCAAATAGATAAAATCACATAGAAAAGAGGAGAGATCACAACCAATACCACAGAAATACAATTATGGGAGAATACTTAAAGTCATTCTTGATCCCTCTTTTCTCTTGTACTAAATTCAACATGTTTAGCAAATTCTGTTGGTTTCATCTTTGAAATATGTTTTATTAAGATTCATTCAGTTAGAGAAACAGAACCACTATGATATCTGTATCTATATCTAAAAAGATTTGTTACTGGGATTGACCTTATAGATCAATTGTGAGAGCTGGTTGAGCACTCTCTATAAAACTATTGTCATCATATCTGATACTGGATCTTGAAGTCCACAGCTCAGGTAGTCAGAACGGAAAAGTCTCTGTCTATGTCTATATGTAGAAATATTTAGAAATATCTACATAAATGTTTATGGATATCCTTATAGACATCTCTAGTTATGTACATATATCATTATGCTTCTATCTCTTTCACAAGAATCTACTCTGACCCACCCTAATAAAAAACTTACCTGAAAATAAAAAACTAAAAAAGTGTAGTTCAACGTAGTCAAATTGACATACCACCATCGTCCATTCCCTGTTGAACTGGCATCCATGCACATTTCCTTAAACCATATGTAATCTCACATTATGACAATAAGAAAGTCACACTTCCACTTTACTTGCTACAACTGTATCACGTAGAACTGAAAAATATGCTAACCCTTTCCCGAGGAGAGGTTATACGTCTCTTTTTTGTTTGTTTGTTTGTTTTTGGGTGTCCATTCTTCTCCTAGCTGACTCACATTCCCCCTTTGATATCCTGTTAAAGAGCTGGCTAACTACTAATAACATATCCTACATTAGATAATAAGGGTTAACGGAGGTAAGAAAACAAAAATAGCCACATAAAGCTAAATAAAAACACTGATAACTATTAAATTCCTAATTTCTGCAACAGGTCCCATGGATGTAGCTAATATTTATAACTACCTTCTTCTACTACCCATTCCATATTTCCTTTGCTCTGAGAATTTACCTCCACTGATTGTGATTCTTTGCCTGGTGATGTGACCCTAATTCTCATCCTTGAAGGGTCTGAGCCATTAGTAGGTCTACTTAAATTGATGTAGTTTTCCATGGACTTTACTCATACGACATGATAGTATTAAGAAGTGTCCCACAGGATCTCCTGTTTTCCAAACTCCTCATTTCTCTCATTGTGTACTGGCAACCTTAATTTCCCCCTTTTCACTCAAAGTCAATCAGCCCCCCACCATACAATTACCCCTCTTTTGCCTGTTGAGTCAGTGTCATGAGGAGCTCAACGTGGCCAGGTGCCAATCTCAACCCCCAGTACAATGAATTCACTGAATGTCCCTTAAGCATAAGCTCAAGATGGTGGCAGTGTATTAGGAAATTTATTGAGGCTGATCATTTAAGCTTTATTCCCATAATTTTATCATTAATAAAGTTCATGCTTTCATCTCTGTCAGAGTTTTGCATCTACTGGGGTAAAAAAGACAGGAGTGCTATTTATTGGCCCTCTAAAGCCATAATCACAAGGTCCTGAAAAATGAAATGTCCACTTTTTAAGTTATACCCAGTAAAGCCAGTATAGAAACATTTAGGGTAAATGCTTAGGGATCTGTAGTTTTAGGACTTATACTGAGTTCACTGAAGCTCTGAATTTTCAGGGATTCTCTTGCACATGCCTATAATTCTATATGGGGGTCTAGTCTAACCCTTACGAAGACAGTTGCTGAATGCTGGAAGCTTTGAATCCTCAACATTGCCAGAACGTAAGTTCTAGGTGCTGGAACTCAGTTTCCTTGTGGCTGATAGGTATAGCCTTTCCTTAATTGTAATTCATTGCAAAGTGTTTTCTGGTTTCACACAGTGTAGGGGAGGTTGCCCATAAAGCATGTTGTGCAGAGAAGAAAGGTGATGGGTTAAAAATAAATAAATAAAAAGGTACAGCAACAGCATCCTTTAAGTTTAGCCTGTAAAGCCTTTACTATACCTGAAATGTTTTGTACTTCTTTTTCAGTTATGTACATACTTTCTGCTTTTGGAATACTTTGACAATTGTAACCAGAAAGACAGAAAGGATGGAAGTTTTAAAATAAAATTGCATTTGTAAATCATTTTGTATCAGAATGTAATAAACCTCTCAGATGTCACCTATTCTGTTAGAAAGCAACTGCATATTTTAATTGCTAGTGATAAGCTATACAACTGAAAAAAAAGGTAATCTAATAAAATCTAAATCTAATGTAATCTAAATTCCTTTCCAAGAGAATCAATCAATGATGTTGCGAAGAAAATGGAATAGAAAAACTGTTCACCTTGTAGCCATTATTGCACATTCATTACTGAGATTTCTGGTTTGGTTGCCATTGAGGGATTTTTCTTTGAAAATGTGAAAATCAAGGTAACAGTTTATTGTCACACTTTTGTTGCTATGGAAGTATTCATTATCTTGTAACATCTAATGCAAAGGAACCAAATAGAATTATTGGAGACATAAATGGAATATGAACTTGTGACTCCCTACACTGTAGCTAGAGCAAGTCTCTTTCCTGACCTTTCTTAATAGATTATCTGAAACTAATCTATGAGAATATGGGATGGTAGTTGGAATACAGTCCTAAGTCAGGACTATACTGCCTGTTAATGCTCATATGGGGTTTCAGTATAGGACATAGGGAGGCAGAGAAACAAACTTGTGAAAAGTTTGGGTGTTTGGTTTGGCATTGTTGATATGAATTGAGGTTGGCCACTGTGTCTTTAGAACTTCAAGTGAATGATCCAAGCCCCAGTTTTGGCCAGTTTTGGTCACTTTCTAGGTCTTTTAAATGGATCGAGGCAACAAATGAGACATGTCACAAAGATCACATGAAAGCCTGGTTATTCTCATTAGTGACTGTCTCCAAAGCAATTCAGACAGCATCCCATTCATTTCCTCTCACTAACCCTGTCTTCCTTATCATGCTACCAACTCTTGGTTCTTAGCACTTAGTACCAATATCACTGCAAATCTTAGGTCTTACCTCCAGATTCTGAAGAGCCACTTTGGCTCTGCCATTGGGTTTTTCTACTGAGCAAAATTTTGGAACTAGCTTTTAGCTGGTGTAACTCCAGAATTTCTATATGGGAAAAGCATATTGGTGGCAAGAAGGTAAGAAAGCAGGGGCTGGAGCGTTGTGGAGAAGTTTTACGTGTGTGACTAACACATTGTTTTGCTTCAGCTTGTTTGTTAAAAGCAATTAAAATGCAAAGTTTTAAAAAGATACTTCAAGGAATTCTGGTCTAAATATATGTGATGGTTTAGAGATGGACAATTAATGGAAATCATATGGGAGTGGAGAATAAAACCCTGGCATAGCCCTAGACCTTCATTTCTAAGCACCACATATTCCAGTACCCTGTTCTCCAGCCTAGCCCTTTGAATGCCTATCAGAGGGGTCTGACACAACTACTAGCTGTACTCAGATGTGGCGGGGTATATTGCCTATACCACCAAACCTTCTATGATACGTCAGAGCTTTTATAATCATGAGGACAACAGTGTGGAGGTTCCTCAAAAAATTAAAAACAGAATTACCCTATGGCCCAGCAGTAGGACTACCAGGAATTTATCCAAAGGATACAGGAGCACTGATTCATAGCGACACATGTACCCCAATGTTTATAGCAGTGCTTTCAACAATAGCCAAATTATGGAAAGAACCTAAATGTCCAACAACTGATAAATGGATATAACCATTTATTGGTTATCCCATTGGATTGGGACAGAAAACCCAATCCAATCTTAAGCAAAGAGGCATTTGTCTACTGTAAGAGAAATGTACAGGGGTAGCGCTAGTTTCAGATCCATATGGCTTTAGAGTCTGGAAATGATCTATCTCTGTCCCTTGGCATTGTTCTGTTCTACAGGTCGATGTCATTTTCAGATGGGCTCTCATCTTTCCACAGTGAAATGGCTGCAGCAGCTGCAACTTCACATTGTCACCCAGAAGAGGTCAGGGACCTCTCTTCCTGATAACGTCTGCGTAATTCCATGAATTCATGAAAAATGGGCAAACTTGTGTCACACACCTAACCCTGAACCAACTTTTATAGTTGCTGAGATGAAGTTGTACTAATTGGGTTCATGTACATTCCTGAACCAGTCACTATGACAAAAGGACCTTGGTATTCTAATAGGTTTGGTATGAGTCACACTGAAATCTGTGGAGCTTGAAATAGAGCCTCATCTTTTTTTTTTAAGTTGATATATTTATTTTGAGAGAGAGAGAGAGACCACAGTGGGGTAGGAACAGAGAGAGAAGGAGAGAGAATTCCAAAGAGGCTCCGCACTGTCAGTGCAGAGCCCAACGTGGGGCTGGAACTCACAAACCATGAGATCATGACCTGAGCTGAGATCAAGAGTCTGTTGCTTATCTGACTGAGCCACCCAGGCGCCCCAAAATAGAACCTCATCTTAAGCTCCTGGACTGAGGGCAGGAAAAGCTGGGCTTGACAAATACAGTTGAGGTGCTATTCCTGGAAGAATGGGGAATGGATGTCAGATGGCGAAACTACAACTGTCCACCTCATGTGATTAATTAACTCAGTCATTGCATCTTTTCCTACCTGGTATTTTCACCTTGGTCTTAATGTACAAGTCACGCATTCCATCATCTTCCTCTTCCCCTTAAATAACTACAAAGCACGAAATAGGATGTGTGTGGGATTCCATGCAGAGGCTTAAATACTTGTCTTAGCCTGTCACTTTTAATTCAATACATTTGTAGTAGATGCATTTATGTAAGGCACTGTATTAGATTGCTTGGCTTCAGAACAAGAATACCCAGACATGTCTACTTTTTACATGATAGGCATTTATTTCTTGGTACCGTAATAATTTGAGGAAGATGTTCCTAGTTGGCTCTCACCCATACAATGAGTCAGGAAGCCAGACTCCTTCCATTTTGTGACATCACCATCCCAGGGACTTGTAGTCCTGGGAATCTAGCTGGTGAAGGTAGAGAAGGTGCATGTGCTTCTTAAAAGCCTTGGCATCGAGCAAGACTGTTCCACTCACAATTCATTGGTGAGTGAGAACTAGTCACATGGCCACATGCAGGTGCAAGGTGACTTGGGAAATACAGGTTTTAGCCATCTTTGCCATTGGTACTATGCAAGCCATGGTATCAGGAAATGTGAAAAAGATACAGTCTGTTTCTTTAGAAGGCAGAGTTTTCCCATAGACACAACAATAATGCATAGCAGATGATTAAAAAAAAAATCAGTTAGGGAAGGGCAGAAAAGGGAGATAAGATTCATTCTGAAAAACTGAACATTTTGGTGTCGTTCCAGATTTGACTTCCTGAGTGCTGGGCATAAAATGTGTTGAAATTCCTTGGCACACTGCCATTCCCCAAACTATGCACATAGTTAGCTTAGTGATATTTGAAGGTTATATTGTTCCTCTTACTCAGGTCAGGTTCTGCTTTCTTTGAAACTCCTCATGTGTCTGGTACAATGACCTGATCATAGCAGGTACATATGGAGAGTTAGGAGGTACACGTGGGACAGTTCTACCTTTACGTATTATTAACCTTTTACAATTTCTTTCCTGACTTTTCCCTTTCTCTCCTACTGGAGATGTTCTGGCCTTCATCGTGAGCCTTGCACTTCCTAATTCTCAAGATTATCAGTCCTGGTTTTTTCCTCAGAGCAGCCACTCAGTGGTACATATAGTGTCACATTCAGATCCACTATTCCCTTGAATGAACCATCACGCAAGGCAATATCACCTAAATATTATGCTGGATGGGTGTGAACTGTTGTGTGAGGATCTGTCCCATCATACTGGAACAGGTTAGATTTTTCTCATTACTGTAATATGTTAATTACTACACTATCTTCCCTAAGATCATACTTAAAAAAAAAAAGTAGACAATATATCATTTCAGAGTTTTACATAGAATGTTTTCTGCTTTTTTGGGTTACTTTTTAAAAAAAGATTTGTTTTATTTTTGGAGAGAGAGAGAGAGAGAGAGAGAATCTCAAGCAGGCTCCAAGCTCAGCACAGAGCCCTATGCAGAGCTCTATCCCACAACCTTGGGATCATGACCTGAGCCAAAATCAAGAGTCTGATGTGCAACCGACTGAGCCATGCAGGAGTGCCCCCCACCTTTTTTTTAAAGTGAAGCTCACTACCATCAGTTTTAATGCTTTTGTGTCCTTCTACCCAGGTGCCATTTACTCAAAGTAAATTTATTCTTAGAAGAACCTCACAATTCTGCATTAAGAACACATCTATCTAACATGAGCTGTTTTCCATGTTATGTTAGTATAGCATACTTTGAAGCACATTTATTTTTAAGCCTTTAGCTCAAACTATTTTATAGTCTCTAACAGAGAAGAGAACCCTAAGCGAATGCATATTTGAATATATAACAGGTTCAGGGCGCCCTTGGGTGGCTCAGTTGGTTAAGCGACCAACTTTGGCTCAGGTCATGATCTCACAGTTTGTGAGCTCAAGCCCCGCTTTGGGCTCTGTTCTGACAGCTCAGAGCCTGGAGCCTGCTTCAGATTCTGTGTCTCCCTCTGTCTCTCTGCCCCTCCCCCTCTCACACTCTGTCTCTCTTAAAAATAAATAAACAACAAAAATTTTTTTTAGTTAAAGAAAAAGAAAAAGAACAGGCTATTATAATTGTAGAAATCTCAAGTATGGAAAAGCCTTTCTTTCACGTGGTTGAGTCCAGACACTTTATCCAATGCTTGACCACCTGACTGCATGGCTCTCCTTTATAACCCTCTTTTCTACAATTCCAGTCCTATACTTTTTGTCTCCAAGAGAGTTCTGACAGTGGCATGAATATTGGTAACTCCCTCCTGTTTGGGGAAGGAAAGGAAATGGGAATTAAGGAGGCAAAGGCATGTTCTCAGTGGGAAGCTCTAAGTAGCACCATAAAGTGGCGGAAATGTTGAAAGACACCAAAATAGACAAATGACAGACACAGAAGTGGATTGGGCAGGTCCTGGTTTTGCAAGGTCTGAAGCTTATACAGTTGGAGAGGCCCTCTTTAAGCAAAATAATACAAGATTATAAATGCACAATTAGATACAAAGTGAATATTTATTTAGAATGAGAAAAGAAATCACATCTTACACATTTTTGAAAAGGTGATAAATGCTACAAAATCACAAAATCAAGAAAAATCAAGAAAAACTATCTGACACACTTTGCCCATACTTGTTTGGTCTATATTTCTTACTTTTTAATCACTTCATGTGAAATGACATTTGGTATAAAGAGAATGGAAAGACAGTTCAGTATTTTGTCTAACATGGTTAATTGAAATTTGTTTTTCCTTGACTGTTGAGAGGCATAAAGCAAGTGACATCTGGAATACTGCTGTAAGTTTGTACTCTATAATCATAGATTGTAATAAATTTTATTTTAAGTACTTGGCATGAAAAAAGAAAAAAACTATGCAGTGTGTTTATGACGGTACATAAATGTATTAGTGAATATGTTCTTCATGGAAGGGAGCTTCCATTTACATAAGATGTCATTGGGAATCATCTCCTTTGCTTACATTTTACATGTCTCACTGTTGGAAGGATTTTTCCACTCACTGGCTTCTGGCTCCACACATTTCAACCTTTCTAACTCTCTGCTATCTACATATATCTGGTCCTAGATGCTGTGGCACATGTTCATACCCTGATTTGACCTCTGGCTCTACACTTTTTCTGTCGGACTCCAGATGTATTTGCACATTAACATTTTAGGAATATCTTTAGGAAGGTGTTCCTATGTTGCAAATAGCTAGGTGTAACTATTCATGGAAGTGACTGCATCATAAATATATTGGCTAAACTCAAACTAAATATATCTCCAGCTCAGTTTCCCCTTAGCAAGATCCCCCAAATGCCTGTGGCCACTACAACACTACTCCACCAGTGTGGTAGGGGGCAAGTCAGAGTGGAAAGAGATCATTGTTGTGATTCATTGTAATTAATATATCTTACTTTTGTGTTAAAAAAAAAACATACACACACACTAAAGCCTGTAGCAATCAGGGTTCAGCCATAGAAACAGAACTAGTAGGGGATCTATAGCAAGAGAGTGATTGCCAAGAATCAATTTATACAGTTGTGGTAGTCTGAAATCTTCAGGGCAGGTTGAAACTTCTGGGCATGACAGAAACTGCTGTAGAGGTAAATTTTCCTTTAATTTTTTTGATGTTTTTATTTATTTTTGAGACAGAGAAAGCTTGAGCTGGGGAGGGGCAGAGAAAGAGGGAGACAGGAACCAAAGTGGGCTCTGTGCTGACCACAGAGAGCCCAATGCAGGGCTCAAACTCACAAGTGGTAAGAACATGACCTGAGCAAAGTCTGACGCTTAGCCAACTGAGCCACCCAGGCGCCCCTAAAATTTCTGCTTCAGGAATGTCTCCGCTTGGCTCTTAAGGCCTTTCAACTGATAAAATCAAGCCTACTTAAAGTCAACTGATTATGGACTTTAATCACATCTATAGAATATCTTCATAGCAACACCTAGCTTAGTGTTTCATTGAATTACTGGGGAATGTAGCCTAGCCAAGTTGTCAAAAAACCTTGATCATCACAGGAATGTTCCCAGACTTTGAAGATGGTCGATGTAAGAGAGGGACCCTGAGGCTTAAGCTTCATTTACTTTATTTATTTATTTATTTATTTATTTATTTATCTATTTATTGTTTGAATATAGTTGGCACATGATGTCATGTTAGTTTCAGGTGTACAATATAGTAATTAGATGAGTTTATACATTATGGCTATGTTTTTTTTTTTTTAATTTTTTTTTTCAACATTTATTTATTTTTGGGACAGAGAGAGACAGAGAGAGAGGGAGACACAGAATCGGAAACAGGCTCCAGGCTCTGAGCCATCAGCCCAGAGCCTGACGCGGGGCTCGAACTCACGGGCCGCGAGATCGTGACCTGGCTGAAGTCGGACGCTTAACCGACTGCACCACCCAGGTGCCCCACATTATGGCTATGTTTACCACAAGCGTAGTTACTATCCTATCTCCATACATCGCTATTACAATATCATCCACTAGGCTGTACCTAGGCTGTACCTCTTATTTCCATGACTTATTCATTCTATAACTGAAAGCCTGTATTTCCCACTCCCCTTCAGTCCTTTGGCCCATTCCCCCACCCCTCTGGCAATTATCAGTTTGTTCTCTGTGTTTATAGGTCTGATTCTGCTTTTCGTTTGTTTATTCATTTGGTTTTTTAAGTTGCATATGAGTGAAGTCATGTGGCATTTGTTTTTCTCAGTATGACTTATTTCACTTAGTATAATACCTTCTAAGTTCATCCATGTTGTTGCAAATGGCATGATCTCATCCTTTTTATGGCTGTGTAATATTCCATTATATATCTATAATTATCTCTCTCTTATAGATATATATCTATATATATACCCCTCCTATTCCATTCCATATATATTTCACTATATATGTGTATCTCCCCCCCATCTTCCATATCCATTTGTCTATCAGTAGACATTTAAATTGCTTCCATATCTTGGCTATTGTAAATAGTGCTGCAATAAACATAGGGATGCATATATCTTTCTGAATTAATGGTTTTGTTTTCTTTGGGTAAGTACTGAATGGTGGAATTATTAGATCATATAGTATTTTTATTTCTATTTTTATTTATTGTTTGATTATTTTTTCCACTAATTTTGTTTAAAACTTAAAAAAATTATTTAGTTTTGAGAGAGAGAGCAAGTAGGGGAGGGGAAGAGAGGGGGAGACAGAGGATTCAAAGCTTCCTCTGTGCTAACAGCAGAGAACCTGATGTGGGGCTTGAACTCATGAACCGTGACGTATGCTCTGAGCCAAAGTCAGACGCTCAACCAACTGAGCCACCCAAGTGCCCCAAACTTTAAAAAATTTTAATATAGTTAACTATAGTACCATATTAGTTTCAGGTGTGCAATATAGTATATCTTCTTTAGAGAAATGTTTGTTCATGTCTTCTGCCCATTTTTTAATTGAATTATTTGTGTTTTTGGTGCTGAGTTAAATCAGTTTTTTATATATTTTGGATAATAACCCTTTATCAGATATGTCATTTATAAATAACCTCTCCCATTCAGTAGGTAACCTTCTAGTTTTGATGACTGTTTCCTTTGCTTTGTTTAGAAGCTTTTTATTGTGATGTAGTCCCAATAGATTATTTTTGCTTTTGTTTCCCTTGTCTCGGGGGACCTATCTAGACAATTGTTGCTATACCCAATGTCAAAGAAATGACTGTCTGTGCTCTCTTCTAGGATTTCTATGGTTTCAAGTCTTACATTTAAGTTCTTAATCCATTTTGAGCTTATTTTTGTGTATGGCGTAAAAAAGTGGTCCACTTTCATTCTTTTGCATGTAGCTGCCAATTTTCCCACACTATTTGTTGAAGAGACTGTCTTTTTCCCATTGCATATTCTTTCATCCTTTGTTGAAGATTAATTGGCCATATAATTGTGAGTTTAGTTCTGGGCTGCTATTTCAATTTTTAATTTTTGAGGGAACCTCTATACTGTTTTCGATAGTGACTGTACCAATTTGCATTCCCACCAACAGTATATGAGGGTTACTTTCTTCCACATTTTCACCAACACTTGTTTCTTCTTGTCTTTTTTATTTTAGCCATTCTCCAAAGAAGACATACAGATGGCCAACTGACACATGAAAATATACTCAACATCATTCATCATTGGGGAAATATAAATCAAAATCACAATGAGATATCACCTTACACCTGTCAGAATGGCTAAAATAAAAAAGCTTCATTCACTTTAGATAAATCTGTGCCTGGAGAGGGCATAGAGAAGGAGGAGGTAGGAGTGGAGAAGATTATGCAGAACTTTACAATTTTGGATCGGATAAGTCTTACAGACCCATTTACTTATCTTGGACTATTTATTTCATATATTTCTATTAGTCTTCAGTGATTTCTCCAGGTTGAATTTATAGAAGGAATTATATTGGATTGCTCAGGGCGATCCATTGTTTTACCCCTGAGGAATGGGAAATTCATTGTTATATGAAGTAGCACATCATATAATAAGAGTATAAATAGAGTCATTCACTTCTACTGCTATGTATCTAAGAATAATAAAGGTCAATGCCTATGAGTAGCTAAGTTATGAGAAGTTTCATTCTAAATGTTCATCATTCTCTGCCTGGGCTAAGTTTTTGAAAAAACAAAGACTTTCAATATCAGGAAGGCAATAAAAATTTCCAAGGTTTTGAAACTAGTGATCTTTCAAAATCAATCTATTTGACTGCATTTACTCATTGAATTGAAAAAAGGAGTCTTTTAAGATAAATACCAGAAGCATGAATAATGCTTTTGAAACATTGTGCATTAGGGTGCAGCACTTAATACTCTTCTTTTTTTTTGTAGATAGAGTTTAGTCAGAGTGATGTTTTGTAAGAGCCACAGTAATGCTTATAAGTGGCAGTATTCAATATATTTGGACCTTGGCTTTGAAATGTTAGTAAAAGTGTGTGAAGGATTAATTTTTGTTCCTTTTGTTCAAGGCACAAAACAGGCTGCTACTGCATGGGAGGGAAGTGTTTCACTGTTTTCCACTTCATGTCAGTGAATCTTTATGAGTATTTGTCATTTTATCAATTCTTTTAGTTTGCCAGAGTTTGTTTAGCTTTTGCCTTGGGTTCCCTTGACCAATGCTAACTTTTAAATATTAGGATTTTTAAAAAGTACATGAATATGTACTTAAAACTGAGGAGAAAAAAGCATATACATACATTTATCTCTAAATCCATATTAAGATCTCTTAACAAATCCAGATTTCAACACTTTCTTAAGATGTGATCAAACAAAAAATACCTGATAATGCAAAATAGAGCAGACATTATGTGGCTCTATTTCCATCTGTCTGAAGTTAATAAACTTGGGTTTAAATCACCAGGAAGAAAGATATGGTGACAGGGATGGGCAGTGGTGTTCTGATAAATCAGCTCTCAAAACAAACAAACAAACAAACACTTAAATAAATAAGCAAGCAAGCCCTGATTTCATAGTGTTTGCTGATTTCCATGGTGTATATACTCCAATCATGGTGACTTTTAAGCTAACAATGACTGGTTCTCAGTATTTCCAAATATTTAACCATCAGTAACATCCAGTTCCAGTTGGTTCCTGCACATTGCTGTTCACTTCTTCCTTTAATTAAAAGAATAAACATTTATTGAGTATCTAATATGTGTCAGCCACTATGCTAGATCTTTATGAGAATAAAGAGATTAATTAATTTGTTCTGGTCCACAAGGAATTTCTGTCACTCTCTCTTGAAGTGAAGAAGTTGTTTAAAATTTGGGATATAAAACTGAGGGACAAATAAAGAACAGCATCTCATGATTTGGGAAGTCTGTATGAGCTCATGAAGTAAGGTGTGGAAACTTTCATTGCCAACATTCAAGAATAAATTGCAGTGAACATCTGGTTGCCATTTTCATTGTTCCATAATTTACGAGTTTCCATGAAAATCATGTCAGCTGACCTTGTTTTCACTTAAAAAACACTACAACCCTATAACTAATTCTATTTCCTTAATGTTAAAAATGAACCTAAAACTCAACTTGTACTAGGTGCTCTTCCTACACCAGTGTTCCTATCGAAATCTTTGGGTTCATTAACTACTGTGGAAGAGGGGAAACATTTCCCCTTCTTTCCTGAGTTTCTGTGTCTGTTCATATGCAAGAGACTTGTGGACCAACCCAAATTCATACTTCAGAGGAATTTTGAAGGGAGTTCCTCTGGCCTTCCTCTTTTTTGCACCCCATCCTCACTCCTCTCCATAAGAGGAGGAGTTGCAAACCTGATTCATTGGAGTCTGAGTGATAGTGCTACATCAGTGCCTTTTGGCGACACAGTCTCTTGTCCTCTGACATGCTCTTGGATTTAAATGCAAATTGGATAAATTGGATAACTTCTTCACAACAAGCAGAAGTCTGGGTAAATGACGTAGGCCTGCTCTTCTCATTCATGTGGCTGGTTGGGTTAGTGAATTAGGTGAATGCTTTGCACATCATCCCTCCCTCCAACTGTCCTTCCCTCCCTTCCAGTACTCATAAGAGAGTAGGTCTCCCTTTAAGTTTGAACTTAAACTGTATCTTCTTATTCTTATTTACCATTGAGATCCAAGGTGTTAATAAAATTGACAATAAATTTTTGCTTAGCTATTGATTTTTATAATATATTCTCTCCATCAGGCCACCTCAGAAGAGAGGAAGATTAAGCTATAGGAACTAAAATACCACTGAAAACCATCCAATTACCTTTAATCATTTTTTTCATCGCTATCCAATTCAACCTATTTTTTTGTGTGTGAGTTCTGCCCAGACTTACATTTCCTTGATACTAACAACTGTCTTCTTTCTCGATAATTCTGTTGTCAACAAATTTTGAAATATTCCAAATAGACATGTTATTTTTTCTACTCGAAACTCTGGCTTTGATGAAACTACATTTATATTTTACAGTATCTCAGTTGGAGACCATTTCAGCCCTCCATATCACAGGATGAAGATAAAAGGGTATTAGGTTCCTTTTCTTATTCCTCTTAGCCACTTCCAGCAGCAGTATGCAACCCTTTATTCTTAAATAGAAATTCTAGTAGTCAGTGATTTTCAGAACTGGAGAACAGGGAGGGACAGAAAATCGTGGGTGCAATAAATCGTTAAAAAAATGATATTTTGTAATGATATGGTAAGTTGGGACAAAAGAGGGACAAGGACAGGCACTGTGCTTGGAGTGAAACTGATCAGTGAACACAAGATGTCATTTCCATTTCTTTGTGTCTTTGAAAGTTTCTTTCATCAATGCTTTGTAGTTTTCAGGGAACAAATCTTTCACTTCCTTAAGTTTTTTTCTAAGTGTTTTAGTCTTTTTGATACTACTGTAAATAGTATTGCTTTTTAAATTTCCTTTTTTGGATCGTTCACTGTTAGTGTATACATATTTGAGGGTTGATTTGGTATCCTGAAACTGCTAAATTTATATATTAGTTCTAACAATTTTTAAAATGAAACCTTGAGGGTTTTCTACATATAAGATCATGTCATCTGTGAACAGAGATAATTTTATTTCCTCCTTTCTGATTTGGATGTCTTTTATTTCTTTTTCTTGCCTAATTACTCTGGCTAGGACTTCCATTCAGTCTTGAATAAGAGTGGACATCCTTATCTTATTCCTGATCTTAGAGGAAAATCTTCAATTTCTCACCATTGAGAATGATGTTAGCTGTGGACTTTTCATGTTTGGCCTTTACTATGTTGATGTAATTTCCTTCCATTCCTAGTTTTTTGAGTGTTTTTATCATGAAAGAGTGTTCAATTTTTCAAATACCTTTTTTACATCTATTGAGATGACCCATGTAATTTTTACCCTCTGTTCTGTAAATGTGATGTATCAGTTTGGTTTCCAGTGTTGAACCATGTTTGCACTCCTCATAAAAATCCCATTTGATCATGGTGTCTGATCCTTTTAATGTATTGTTAGGTTCAGATTGCTAGCATTTTGTTGCATCAATAGTCATAAGAGCTATTGGCCTGGAATTTTCTTGTAGTGTCTTTGTCCAGCTTTAACATCAAGGTAATGCTGGCCTCACAAAAGGGGTTCAGAAGTGTTTCAAGACTAACTATTGTTAAAATTTCCATACTACTGTAAGCACTTTACAGATTCAATACAATTTGTATCAAAATCCTATTTTTATTATTTTTATAGAAATAGAAAAAAATAATAAAATTCATATGGAATGACAAAAGACCCCAAATAACCAAAATAATCTTGAGAAGGAAGAATAAAACTAGAGGCCTCACATTTCCTGACTTTCAAACATATTACAATGCTACAGTAATCAAAAAGGTATGGTACTGGCATAAAGACTGACATATACATTAGTGGAACATAATAGAGATCATAGAAATAAACCCACACTTATGTGGTCAAATCCTCTTTGAAAAAGATGCAAAGACTACACAAAAGGTAAAGAATAGTTTCTTCAACAAATAGTGTTGGGAAGGCTGGATACACACGTGCAAAAAAATGAAACTGGATCCTTATCTTACACCAAACAAAAAAGTCAACCCTAAATGACTTAAAGACTTAAATATAAGATCTGAAACTATAAAGCTTCTAAAAGAAAATAGAGAAAAAGTGTTGTAACACTGGACTTGGTAATGTTTCTTGGATATGATGTCAAAATCGCAGACAACAAAAGAAAAAAATATATATGGGACTACATCAAACTAAAAAGCCTCTACACAAGAAGGAAACTGAGTGAAAAGAAAACTATGGAAAGGGAGAAAATATTTTCAAACCATATATCTGTTAAGAGGTTAGTATGAAATATAAGGAATATATAACTCAAAAGCAAATAAGCAAATAACAGTTTAAAAATGGGCAAACTACTTGAAGAGACATTTCTCCAAGGAAGAGATACAATGGTCAACAGGTACATGAAAAGATGTTCAACATCACTAATTATCAGAGAAATACAAATCAAAGCCATAATGAGATACCATATCACCTCACCTGTTAGAATGACCATTATAAAAAACAAACAAAACTCCAAGTAAAAAAAGTAAGTGAGAGGATGTGAAGAAGTAGGAACTCTTCTACGCTGTTGATGGAAATGTAAAATAATGGATCTTCTATGCAAAACAGTGTTCAGGTTTCTCAAAAAATAATACATGTAAAATAGGGAACTTCTATGGAAAACAGTGTGGAGGTTCCTCAAAAAATAATAAGCAGTACTACCAGAATGATCCAGCAATCCCATTTCTGGGCATTTATCCAAAATAATTGAAAAGAGAATTTCAAAGGGATATTGGCACTGTCATGCATATTACAGCATTATTTGTAATAGCCAAGAGATGGAAACAACCTAAATCCCCATCAATGAATGGGTAAAGAAAATGTCAGGCACACACACACACACACACACACACAGGGCAATATTATTCAGCCTTAAAAGAAGGAAATTCTATCACAAATTCTACCATAAATTACAAGGATGGACATTGTAGACATTATGCTAAGTGAAATAAGCTAGTCACAGAAGGACGAATACATTGAGTCTACTTATATGAGGTATCTTAGAGTAGTCAAACATTCTCAGGTGAGGGAGGACTAACAGACTTTGTTGCCAGTAAACTTGCTCTAAAATAATTGCTAAGGTACATTTTTCAGCCAGAAGGAAGATGATACCAGAAGGAAACATGGCATATCAGGAATGGTGGAACAGCAATAGAAATGGTAAATATCTGGGTTAACATAATAGAATGTTCACCTCTTCTTGAGTTGTAAAATATGTTTGATGGTTGAAAACTGGATATAAGAACAACAAAAATATCTTTTATTTCCATATATTAAGAATAGCAGTTGGGGGCGCCTGGGTGGCGCAGTCAGTTAAGCGTCCGACTTCAGCCAGGTCACGATCTCGCGGTCCGGGAGTTCGAGCCCCGCGTCGGGCTCTGGGCTGATGATGGCTCGGAGCCTGGAGCCTGTTTCCGATTCTGTGTCTCCCTCTCTCTCTGCCCCTCCCCCGTTCATGCTCTGTCTCTCTCTGTCCCAAAAATAAATAAACGTTGAAACAAAAAAAATTAAAAAAAAAAAAAAGAATAGCAGTTGAAACTAACATTAAAAAATATGTTTTAAAAACTCTAGAACCTTAAGTACTTAGGTATGAAGCTAACAAAAAAATGTACAAGATTTGTATGCTAAAAACTGCAAATTTTGAGGAAAGAGATCAAAGAGGACCTAAATAAATGCTCACAAATTAAAGGATTTCATAATGAGGATATTAATTCTTCCCAAATTGATCTACAGATCTAATGCAATTCAAATGAAAATCACAACAGGATTTTTTTTATATAAACATTTATATGTGAAGGGCAGAGAATTAGGATAGCCGAAACACTTTTAAAAGGAGGAATAAAGTTAGAGGAACTATTAAACTTGATTTTAAGTTTACTATAAAGCCAGAACAATCGAGATTGTGTGGTATTGGCAAAGAGACACATACATCAATGGGATAGAATAGTCCAGAAATAGAGCTATTAAACATTGATTTACTTTTGACAAAGATGCAGAGGCAATTCAATAGAGAAAGGGTAGCCTTTTATTTATTTAAAAAAATTTTTTAATGTTTATTGATTTTTGTGAAAGAGAGCATGAGCAGGAGAGGGGCTCTAAGAGAGAGAGAGGGAGGCACAGAATCTGAAGCAGGCTCCAGGCTCTGAGCTGTCAGCACAGAGCCTGATGTGGGGCTCAAACTCATGAACCGTGAGAACATAACAGTTCTCACCAAAGTCGGATACTTAACCAATTGAGCTACCCAGGTGTAGGGAGAAAGGGTAGCCTTTTAAACAAATCATGCTGCAGCAATTAGACAAACACTAGAGAAAAAAAAAAAGAACATTGACATAACTTCACATCTTATGCAACAATTAATTTTAAAATTGCTCATAATCTAAATGTAAAACTTAAAACCATAAAATTTTTTTAAAGTAATCCTAGGAAAATTTTTATGGGGTTAAACAAAAAGTTCTTGGGTAAGGGAGCAAAAGCAGAGTTCATAAAAAAATAATAAAATCAGGTTTCATTAAAATTAAAACCTTTCTTTCTGTGGAAAACCCTGAACAGGGAGTAAAAAATAAAAATAAAAAGTTACAAAAAGAAAATATTTGCAATCCAGATACTCTACAAAGATCTTACATCCAGAATATATAAAATCTCACAAAACTGAAGAGAAAGAAAACAATCCAATTTAAAATGTGCAAAATACTTGAAAAGACAGATCACCAAAGGGGTTATATGAAAGACCAATAAGCAAATAAGCACATGAAAAGCTATTCAACATCATTAGCCATTTGGAAAACACAAAACCACATTTTTAATGTCATTATATATATGTATATTAGACTGCCTAAAATTAAGATGACTGAACGTACTGAGTACAGGTGAGGATACAGAATAACTGTAACTCTTCTGGCCTCCTGGTGGTGCTAAAACATGATAGAGCCATTTCTGGAAAACAGATTGTCAGTTACTTATAAAGTTAAGCTTCCCATAAATCTCATAACCCCACTCCTGAGTAGCAAAATGAAAACACAACAAAGTTCTATTGATTCTACCACTGAATCTGCTGGCACCTTGAATTTGGATTCCCTAGCCCCCAAAGCTATGAGAAATAAATTTTGGCTGTATGGATCACCTAGCCTATGGTATTTTGCTACAGCAGATTTAGCTAAGACAACGGATACTTCAGGGATATGTTAATACACCAACAACCATAGATCTTGTAGTCACAGAAGCCTGGGTGGCTCAGTCGGTTGAGCAAACGACTTTGGCTCAGGTCATGATCTCATGGTTCATGGGTTCGGGCCCCAAGTCAGACTGCGCTGACAGCCCGGAACTTGCTTCGGATTCTCAGTCTCCCTCTCTCTCTGCTCTTCCCCTGCTCTCTCTCTCTCTCAAAAATAAATAAACATTAAAATAATAAATTAAAAAACTTAAAAAAAGAAACTTAGGTAATGTGTCATAAATTATTCTCTCAGGGCTTCACAATAAACAATAACATATTGAAGAATCTAGGAAATATTTTGTCATAACAAAAAGAAACTCGTTTGACTGAGTTGAGAAAGTTTTTTCCCATCAAAGCTGTTAATTTCTCTGGAACTCTTTCCCTGAGTAAACCAGTTTGGGAAGTTCTAGTGTTCAATAGTCTTTTGAGAAGTTTGTCAGCAAGTGAAATAAGGCCAATGGGTCTTTCATCTGATTGGGAAGAAAAAAAAATCAAAATGAAAACTTTTTATAACCAGTACTTTATTTTTAAAGTGAACATACAGTAAAATTTACCCTTTTTTGAGAACAGTTTCATGAATTTTAACACATGTATAAATTCTTAAACTCTAACCACCATACAGTCAAGATACAGAACAGTTCTATTGTCCATAAGACTCCCTCAGGCCAATAACGTCTTGCTTCCATCCTTAACCCTGGCAACTAATGATTTATCCTCTGTTGCTATAACGTTGTCTTTTCAAGAATGACATATAAATGGAATCATAGTCCAGTCTAGAAGGGTTCCAGAGAGTTCATGTCTTCAACTATCTTCTTTTTCTTTGCTCTCAGTATCCTCACCAGCTCCTGGTTTGTGTTATCTGTGCATATACATGCCAAATCCTTATCTCTAGCCTTAAGTGTTCTAACTCTAGACTTGAATTTCCCAGTTCCTACTGTATATTGTCAGGTAGGCTATCTTGCTGGAACATTGTATTTGGATTTTCTAATACAATTCTTAACCTCTACTTACTGTATTAGGCACTGTCCTCCGACTTAATTGTTTTCAATTCTGCTGTTTCTCTCCCTGTCTCCCCTTGGTTTCCAGGCACCTTCAAAGTTCTGTTGATTCTGCCACTATACTATTTGTCTCATCAATATGAGCTCCTTTTCATGACTACACATTCTTCTTCTGCTTTTGAAGTGCTCCAGGCACAGCCATGCTGGCGGTCATGAGAATTGAAGAGTGTCTTCAACTGCCTGTGCTTTGGTTTGGAAATTTCTTCAGATACTCTCTTATTCTTCTTGTATCAAACTTTCCCTTGTGTTGGCTCCTTTTGGGTTCACATCATACTCTCTTAGTACCTTTTTCATTCTTCACTACTCCAGCATGTGCTCCCCAGGATTCTCTCCTATTTATACTGTCATATTCTAGCCCCGAGCCAAAGTTTTTATGACGAAGTGATTCCTGATAGGTATCAATAGATCTCAAGAGAGTCTTAAAAAGTTACTGTCTGTCACTAGGCTGCTTCATCACATGCTTTCATAATAAGAACTGCATGTCAGTCAACCCAAGGAGTAAAGAAAAGGAGGTAAACATTAGCCTGGCATTGACAGAGAAGCAGGAATATGGTTTGTACACAGTGCAAGGCTGATGTTGCAGTATAAACATATCCATTATGGGTTGAATTGTGTCTCTTCAAAATTCATATGTTGAAGCCCTAACCTCCAGTACCTCAGATATGTTTTCAGAGATAGAGCCCTTGAAAAGGTGATTAAGTTAAGGGGCACCTGGGTGGCTCCATTGGTTGAGTGTCTGACTCTTGATTTCAGCTCAGACCATGATCTCATGGTTTATGGAATCAAGCCCCACATTGGGCTCTGTGCCAACAATTCAGAACCTGCTTGGGATTCTCTCTCTTCCTCTCTCTCTGCCCCCCACCCCCCACTATCTCTCTTTGTCTCTCAAAGTAAATAAATAAATAAATAAATAAATAAACATTAAAAAAAAGAGATGATTATGTTAAAATGAGGCCATTAGGTGAGACCTAATCTGGTGTAACTGGTGGCCTTATAAAAAGAGGAGATTAGTACATACAGACACCAGGGATGTACATGCACCAAAGAAAGGCCATGTGGGACTATGGTGAGAAGTTGCCCATCCACAAGTCAAGGAGTGGGGCCTCAGAAGAAATCAGATCTGTTGACATTGTGATCTTGGACTTGTAGCTTCTAGAATTGTAAGCAAATAAATTTCTGTTTAAGTCACACAGTCTATGATATTTTGTTATGGAAATGCTAGCAAGCAAGCTAATACATCATCAATAATAACAGTAAAATGTGTTCATGGCACAAGCCATAAAGTGGTGTAAATATTAATGGTCAAGCTTCAGTGAAACAGGCCATGGGCAAATTTGGTGATCATAATGAAGTAGGGCAAAAGGCAATTGCTTCTCCAGTTTCATCTCTTCATTTACTGAGCTAATAATAACCACAATAGAAGCGGCCTGAACACAACCCACCTCTTTCTTACTTCCGCTCCTTCACCCAAAAGGGAAAGTTATGGAGTGTTGCTGGTGAGAGGCCGAGATAAGGATGTGCAGGAAATGAAATGTTTTGCTCATTCTTCCTCAAATTGGTTTTTGGCTCCATGAAATGGATATAACTGGGTGAGAATAAAGCCATCCCCACCAGGTGATGAGAAATTTAAAAAATGCTCACATTTGCTCTGGTGGTAATTTTGTTTGCCCTAGATAACATTGGCAAACATGTATAGTATTGTTGAAGGAATATTTCTAGTTTTAATTATAGCAAATATAATTTGTAGTAAATTATATTCTAAAACTGATAAATTCCATTTTAACAAAATTGCACCAGCAAAATATTCAAATTCATTAAACCTCAAAAGGAAAATATAATCAAAGTGAAATAATTATAAGTCATGTTGGCATTTGTTGAGTAATCTTCCCATTAAGAAGTGAATTTAGGGGCGCCCGCGTGGCTCAGTCAGTTAAGCATCTGACTCTTGGTTTCAGCTCAAGTCATGATCTCACTCACGATCCATGGGTTTGAACCCCACATCGGACTCTGTGCTGACAGCACAGAGCCTGCTTAGGATTCTCTCTCCCTCTCTCTCTTGCCCTTCCCTGTCTCACTATCTCTGTCTCTCTCTCAAAATAAATAAATAAACTTAAAAAAATGAAAAAAAGAAGTGGATTTAGATAGTGGGGTCTCAGGCTTCTAGAACAGAGAGCATCTTCCATACACATGTTCATATAGTCTTTTATATTAATTGCTTTTAAGAGACAAATACAGATTTTTTTCCTCAGTAAAGAAGATTGAAGTCTTCTCAATCTTAAATTTTATAATTCAGGAATTATAACTTAAAAAACAACTTACTTAAAAAAATGTGTGGTCATTATCTGACTGCTCCATCACACCCATTCTCCAGGTTTCTCTGAGTTGCTCTGTGCCCCAGGAGGCTCACTTGTTCTGTGATTTTTATGGATGGCACCCCCAGAGTTTAAGGTTTCTTGTCGATTTGGGTTGGATAAAGTCTGTGATATGGGAAGAAAAAGAGGCCAAGTCACTCTTTGAGTGAATTATGTTTCTGTTGAGACCCTGGCTAATATTCTTTTGAGAAGTGACCTCGGGAGGCAGGTCCCAAAAACAGCATTCTAGGATTACAATGCTCACATATTTGAGTGTATGGATACATTCCTTTGTGGGGGCAAAATGGGATATAGTGTATCACACATTAACATCACATTACTCAAATTATCATTGGAGGTAGCTTATGATGGAATACAGGGAGAGGATTAAATCGTGAGAGATCAAATAGTGTGGCACTTTGTTGCTGCAGCAACCATGAGGTAAATTGTGAAATAGATTGGACACTTCTGGCTGCTCTGGAGAGGGTACACAAGGGATATATGTAAAATCTACAATTCCCAGCTCAAAGCACTAATTAATGAAAAACCGCAATAGCTTAATAAAGTCAAAAATATCAAGGATTCGTATTTTGGAGGAAAGAATGTTTGGGCAACTTGGTAGATGAAGAATTCTGTTCATTCCCATCAATAGTGCTTGAGGGTTCTTTTGTTTGCCACATCCTCTCCAACACTTGTTATTTCTTATGTTTTTTATTTCAGCCATTCTGACAGGTATGTACACACACACACACAAGCACACACACACACACACACGCACACACACACAGGAATATTATACAGCTTAAAAAATGAGATCATGCCGTTTGCAACAACATGGATGGACTTAGAGTGTATTACGCTAAGTGAGATAAGTCAGACAGAGAAAGATAAATACCCTATGATTTCACTCATGTGTAGAATCTAAACAAAAAACAAAACAAAAAAAACCCAAAAAAACAAATGACCAACCAAACAAAAACACAGAATTAGACCTATAAATATAGAGAACAAACTGATGGTTGCCAGAGAAGAGGGGGAGATGGGCAAAATGGGGGAAGGGGTGTGGGAGACATAGGCTTCCAGTTAAAGAATGAATAAGTCATGGGAATAAAGTTATAGCATAGAGGATACAGTCAATGATATTGTAATAGCATCATACAGTGACAGATGATAGCTACACTTGTGGTGAACATAGGATAACATATACAGAAGGTTTTGTTTTAAATGTTTTTATTTATTTTTGAGACAGAGAGAGACAGAGCATGAGCAGGGGAGGAGCAGAGAGAGAGGGAGACACAGAATTCAAAGCAGGCTCCAGGCTCTGAGCTGTCAGCACAGAGCCCGACATGGGGCTTGAACTCACGGACTGTGAGATCGTGACCTGAGCCGAAGTCGGACACTTAACCGACTGAGCCACCCAGGAGCCCCAACATATACAGAAGTTGAATCACTGTGTTGTACACTTAAAACTAATTTAACATTCTTTGTCAACTATACTGAAATTAAAAGAATTCTGTACTGCTAAGATACTGGTAGTGGGTAAGGGAATGAGTGATGAAACAGGAAGCTATTATTGTCAATTTAGGTCTTGTGACTGGCTTCAGAACACAGTAGAAGCTAGTTTTAATTAATTATTTCCCCCTTTTCCCTCTTCCATTTTAATAAGAGCGCTAATGGTGGCTAACATTACAATTTAGGTTCCAATAGGAAGTATGAAAGAGCTGACATCACTCAACAACAATACTGCGGCTGATGAGAGTTTGTGTTTCTCCATGATGGGACCAGAAGTTCTTCATCCACTAAAAGGTCAAGGGTGGATGCAAAAGGGAGATAGACTGTGTTGGTTATTCTCTGTTTGCTTCTCCCCACCCATATCTTGATCCATACCATGCCCTTCACCTTTTGTGCTCTAGGACACTGACCTCTATGGATTCCATTATCAAGGTTCTTTTGTCCTTTGGCTTCTAGATCAGTTTGGTCAAAGGAAGGCAGCCATGGAGTATTGGAAGATGGGAGGAGAAAGAGGTTGGAGTATGTATTTCCCCTCTCCCACCTTTTCTTGATCACAGATTTGGCAGAGGCTCTATTCTATGGATACAGCTTCTATCAGCAATTCCTCTTTGATGGCTCCATACTGTTTTCAGTCTCTGGAGGCAACATTCACTATTCTTGCCTCTTAATTTCTGGAGTAGTAATGATTTCCCTCTATTGCTGGTCCCTGGGTATTTCCCCAAGCTTTTTGCTCCCCTTAGCTTTCTCCATATCTCTTTAAATAATACTTTCATTAAACTCGCAGTTCCAGCATTTGTGCTTACCATTTCTTTCCTGCTAGTACATGGACTGATACATCATAGAAGGAAGGACAAATTTGTGAGGGATCAGGTGAGGACAGCCATTGGCATTGGGATGCAGCTACAAGTGGTAGGGGAAATGCAGCTTGGAAGACGGAACACAGAAAATAGAGAATATGGGGATATAACAGTTAGTATTCTAGATGAGCAATCAGCACTACAGAATAATTGCAAGGAGTAGTGATATGAATTTATGGGCATGTGCAGTAAGGGAGTGAAGAATCCAAGAGAAGATAGTCCTTGGGAGAATCTGATGGCCAAATAGAATGAGAGAATCAGAGTTCCCAGACATCAGGGCTTCAGGTACCAGAGTTCTTGTCTTTCTTTGGGAGTTGGAAAATGGACAGAAAAGCTTCAGTGTAGATGGTTCAGTTCCTAAACAGATTATCAAACACTAGTTAATTTCCTTCACAGGTATGTTTATTTGCTCATTCATTCATAAAATATTTATTGAGCTCCTTCTGTATTGTAGGCTCTGAGCTGGACACCAAGAATATAAAAGTGATTAAGGTACATTATCTGATTTCATGGGGCTGACGATCTACCAGAAGGTAAAGATATGCATGAATGTAATTTCAGTACACAGTGATTAGACACCTGTATCTAGACATATACCGCAGTGTATGAAATAAAATACGCATGAAACTTAACTCTTCTTCTAAAAAGTACATCCCCTCATCCATCACTCCATTTCATCAATAGCAAGCACTGCTATGGCCTTGTCCTAGGGAAACAAGATGTGATTCTTTTTTTTTTTTTTAAGATGTGATTCTTTTTAACTAAGACCCTAATTTATCTCTTGATACAATGGCATTGATTGTTCTCCTTTTTTAAAAACCTATTTTGGGGGCGCCTGGGTGGCGCAGTCGGTTAAGCGTCCGACTTCAGCCAGGTCACGATCTTGCGGTCCGTGAGTTCGAGCCCCGCGTCAGGCTCTGGGCTGATGGCTCGGAGCCTGGAGCCTGTTTCCGATTCTGTGTCTCCCTCTCTCTCTGCCCCTTCCCCGTTCATGCTCTCTCTCTGTCCCAAAAATAAAATAAAAACGTTGAAAAAAAATTTAAAAACCTATTTTGTGGGGCACTTGGGTTGCTCAGTGGGTTAAGCGTCTGACTCTTGATTTCAGCGCAGGTCATGATCTCATGGTTGTGAGATTAAGCCCCACACCGGGCTCTGAGTTAACAGCATGGAGACTTCTTGGGATTCTCTCTCTCCCATTTTCTCTGTCCCCCTGCCCCCGCTTGCACTCTCACTCTCTCAAAACTAAGTAAATAAACATTAAAAAAAAAAAGATTACTTCTCTCCCCCTTCCTCTGCCCCTTACCTGCTCGTGCTCTTGCACTCTCTCTCTCTCTCAAAATAAATAAATAAATAAATAAATAAATAAATATTTTATGTATCACTATTAGAACATTTTTCTTACTTGTGATTCTGATGTACAGTCAAGGCCAAGAACATATTAGATATAGAATTTATCCTAAACTGAGATCATAATTGGTCTTTTAAAAATGGAGTGAGCTGTATCTTGTGAGGGGTGTGTGTGTGTCTGGGAAGGGGAAGAGTTGAGTGTTTCTTGCTAAGTGGATATATGGGCTTAGAATCAGGTGGCACTTGTTGAAAATGTCAAAAATATAGTGTGGCTGGCTGGTCAACTAGTGAGTCTCAGTATATTATTAGCTAGGGCCCCCAAATTCAACCTCTCTCATTGTTGTCAGCACTTTTTGTTCTTAGGAAGTGACTCATCCAGATTGAACTCAAAAGAGATTGAAAGCCAAAATATCAGTTTATTACTAATTTGCAATTAGAACTACATGTCACTGCTTGACAGTGCGTCCTCCCCTATGCAGGGAAGTCTGTGTTACAACTGGATGCAACCTTCTCTATGGAGGTAGATGTAATAGAAAGTAAAAAAATACCCTTCAGCTTTGGCTCCTCCCTTACAAGAGCCCCGTGAGTGCTGGGAGTGGCTGGGAGCTGCAGAGTGTTTTACATAGCGGGCGAAGCCAGAATTGCAACCGGAAGACTTCCTATGGACACATTTTTGGTTAATTGCTTAAAGAGATTTCAGAAGAATGAGACCTGAATTGGCAAGCCTCTAATAATTCACTGTGAATTTTTTTTTTATAGGCTCCATGCCCAGCATGGAGCCTAATGCAGGGCTTGAACCCATGACCCTGACAGCAAGACCTGAGCTGAGGTCAAGAGTCGGACGCTTAACGAAGTGAGCCACACAGGCACCCCTCTTTTCTTTGTATAAATAAATACTTCTGTACTCATTTTGAATTCACAATTTTGCCTTTTTTATTAAAAAGTTCCCCCAGCGGTGCCTGGCTGGCTCAGCTGGAAGAGCATGTGACTCTTGATCTTGGGGTTGTGAATTCAAGCCCCATGTTGGGGGTAGATCTTACTTAAAAAAAAAAATTCCTCCAGGCTCCTCAGTGTTTGGATCTGTCCCTGTGTTTCTAGCGTAGGGACATAGACACTCTGCTGGTTTGGCCAAAGGACACTCTTTCAAGACCCTGTTTACTTTTTCTTAGATTCCATAAATTTCACTACTCTTGTTACCATATCATTCCTTCAGGCAGAAAGCAAGCAATTAAGTTATGGTTCATTTATATTATTGTATCTCATAGAGGTCCTTGTAAGAAGACAACAGGGTCTCCTGAAGAAGAGCTGGGAAATATCTTAGTCCTTCAGCAGTTCATTTAGAAACAATTTCTAAATTTGGCCACTTTCCCCTCCATTTTGTTGCTGTTCACCTGTTTCACCTGAGGGTGATCCTTTTCTGACTTTTTTCTCGCATTCTGGGGGTTATTGTGTCTAGTGTACCATGTATAATAACAATGATGCTATCTTCAAGATAGTATTCACCAGTTCTCTGATAAGCTTTCTTCAGCCTACCTAATGAGGGAGCATAAGTTACAGACAACTTGTCAAGAATGACAATGATTTAAAGCAAGTTGTTTCCACCACTTTTCTTTTCACAGTTTATTATAAGTGAGATGCTCTTGCTAAATGGGTCTGTAGAAATTGTAGGTATAAAGCTGCTTCTCCAAAATCCTTAGGCATAAGTCTTTTAAAAGTAGGATCAAACAGCCTCAGTGTACCTGTATTTCAAATTGTTTATAGAGCTCACCATGAGGCCCCAGATTAGCTTCTGTTTTTCTAGACTTTTAGAGCAAACAAGCTGTCAAAGATCAATCCAACAGAGTGATCTTGACCTCAAACTCCTGCTTATGCAGTTACTTTCACCTTCTTTGTTCATTGTATGATTTTATTTTGTTTTGTGTCTTCAGATAACGGTACATGCACGATCACCCAGACATTGGAAGGCAGCCTGGCTCTTTGGTGATTTGAGAGCACATTGGTTTCCCAGGGCTGCCATTACAAAGTGCCACAAACTGGGTGGTTTAGAAACATGGAACTTTATTGTTTCGCAATTCTGGAGACCAGAAGTCTAATCTCAAGGTGTTGGCGTGGTCATGCTCCCTCTGTAGGCTCTAAGGGGAGAGAGAGAAAATTCTTTCTTGCTTCTTCCAGTACCTGGTGCTTTGGGGTTCTCTGGCTTGGAGCAGCATGACTCCAATCTTTGCTTCTGTCTTCGCACGGCCCTCTTCCCTGTGCTGTCATGTGTTTTATTTTCTGTCTCTTAGAATGACATTTTCAATGGATTTAGAGCCCACCTGAATCCAGCATGATGTCATCTTGATTCTTACCTTAGTTTTACCTGCAAAGACTGTATTTCTAAACAAGGTCACAGTCTGAGGTTCTAGGTAGACATGAATTTTGGGGAGACACTATTCAACTCAGTACAAAGGCCACTGAACTCAGGTGCTTAGGGACACAGTTCCCTTGCTTTCCATCGCGAAGGTATCTCACTGTTGTCGCTCAGCAGATAGCACAGCCAGACTTCCAGCAGCCAAACCGTGGTGCTTTCACAGCAGCCAGGAGGAGGCTGGGGCTGAGAGAAGGGGCTGAGGGTGGAAGCGGGCAAGGGCAGCCTCATGCCCAAGGAAGAGAGGTATTAAGGAGCTGACGTTGTTGCTAGCTGTGAAAGGTTTCTTGAACTAATTCCTTTCTTAAAATTCAACAGATGTATTCTAAGATTTGGGTTTTTTTTTTTTTTAAAACCTTTGACTCCTTTTCCCTTTTTGAAATACTTTTCTGTTCTCGCTGGCAGCTTCTTGTTTCTGTCGCACTGGACTCACACGCAGTGAATACATTTTGCCTTTCCTGCTGTAGGCCTGGCCCCCTCCGCTCACTTCATCCTTCATCCTGGTTTTTCCACTCTCCCTCATTTTGTTCTTGTCATTTCCCTGTGTTACCTGTGGTCCAAATCTGTTTCTTCCACATAACTGCATGGATCCCTCAGGCCTCAGTGTGTGTAGGGTGAGCAGTAGACACTGGACGATTCCAAAGACACAGAGCGCAGAGTCTCTGACTCCTAGGAGTTTATACATTGATGTGGTGTTTGTCTTGACACATCTTTGACATTGTGGGCATTTAGCTTCTTAGGGTAGGGGAAGTGTTTACTTAAACCCCATTTACAAAACAGCTGACAAACATTTGCAGCTAGTCTATGTGTATTGGCCCAGGCAGCACTCTGGTTATTTCACACATTCTTGTCTTTTGCCTTTGTTTTGTTTTAGAGGGTTAGGCTCCTTCAATAATACTAAGTGCTAGTGACAGAAAGGCCTGTACCTACTATCATGGGCAGTGCCAACATTACACCGTCCAACAGGAACATCCTCCTCTGGTGTTCTTTTTCTGTGCTTTTCAAGTTCTATTACATTTTTGTGAAGAACTATATAACTGGCAATTATCATGAGTGTCAGTTCAATGTCAGGGGTACTTTCTTCACCTGATTTTTTTCTTTCTGCCATGACCTTGCCTATGCTGAGATTATTTTTCTTAGATGCTACTTCTTATTCTGCACAAACCCAAATTTTATGGTTTTTTTTTTTTTTTTAAATTTTCTCCTTCCTATCTTTATGGTGTGATGACAATGGTAAAAGATTGGTTTTATTCAGTACCTGACCCAGACTGGGGCTTGTATGAAAGGTCCTGACTCTCCTACCTCTACCTGGCCTGCTGGTTTTCTCCAGCTCAATTACACTTAGAAATACTCCAGAAAAACTAGGCCTGTGTTTTATTTTTGCTGTAATTACCTCCTCCCTCCTTTCTCCAGTCTTTTCTCAGTGCTTCAAGACACCTTCTTTCTTGAGACTTTCATTCAAATAAGGCAGAGAGAAGAGCACTGAGTTTTTTTCCTTGATTAGATCCATCATTTGTTGGGGAGATAGACTCCAAAACTTGCATTCCCCAAATTTGCTTATATTATTATAGCATACAATTCACAGCCAATTTATAAAATGCAAGATACGTAACAGAAAATTTGTAAGCCCTAGTAGACTTCTAATAACTGTTAGCAAGCAGGAAATGATGGGCAGCAAACTCAGGACCCAATGAGGTACACCTATACACATAATTCTCAAGGGATGCCAACACCCTTGAGGACTTTGTGAAACATTAGAAACCAGCAAAGGCTGACTCTGGAAATGCCGAGGAACTTGGAATTTTCTTGTGTTTTATTGTCTTCAGGAATGCTCTTTAAGGGCTGCTAATGGGAGAGGAGGTAAATTAGGAATTAGTTTTCTCTGCTTTCTAATGAAAGGGTGGGAGGGAACAGTCCTGTGGGACATCACTATCTCGACCCAAAACCTGTTTGCAGGAATTACGATTTACCTGTGGGTGGTTTCTGCTCTTGCCTTACCTGATCAGAGTTTTAAATTGCTTGAAGATAACAAAGGTATGTTTCATTCCTAAGATAACTGGGGAGGCAACAGTAGTAACTGTCATTTAGAAACTTTTCCTTCCTAAATGATTTTTTATTTTGTACCTTTGACTTTGCACTTTCTGCCTACAAGAAAATTGTCTTTATAATAGAATAATTTATTAGGGTGGATAGATTATGGGTGATATAGTAAAAATTGCTGTTCATGTAAGAAACATAAAATCTTGAGAAATAAACAGAACAAACTTAATAGTACGCTGGATTCCTTGCACCACCTCCCTCCAAATGCTCACCTCTTTTCTCTTTATAGCAAAGTTCACTTAAGTTTGAGAGTGAATTCTGAACACACACACACACACAAAAGTGGGGGGGGGAGGAGAAGATGAGATAGAATAAAATAGTAAGCACCAATAATAGCTCACATATGTTGAGAACATGCATCACTTAATCTTCTTGCAAACTCTATGATATATCCCACTATCCTGATGGGGAAAATGAAGAAACAAGATGGCTTGTTAGTGAGTGGAAAAGGAGGGATTATGTCTAGGTTCAGCTCACTGCAATGTTTGGATACCTAACTACTACCCTCATTGTCTCTCAGGAAGGGCAAAACCAAAGCAGCAATTTGGGAAAAGAGGAAGTCAAGGAAGTGGGGAGAAAGAGAGGCAGCTTGAGTGGCCCCAGATCAGCTTTCTAATTTAAGAGTGTCAACCTAGCACCCCACATGGGTGAAATGGGTCGCTCATATTGAAGGTGTCTGAGGGGTTGACTGTGGGGGCTGCCTTGGGGTATATCCCAGGTTTGTTTTAGTCTCATCTGTTGCCCCTTTTCATTGGGAAGAAATTTCTGAGAACTGTCACACTTATTAAAACAAATATGACTATGATGAAAAACATTTTAATTCCCCATTTTAAGAACTAGTATTTCTCATGTGCATATTTAGCAAAATTCCTGCATACCATAAGCATTTGAACAGTAGTTTAGAATTCACAGAAGAAGGATTTGGGGCCAGGTTAATATTTATTCAAGGTGAGGGCAGGTCAGAAGTGCATGGGGTTTCAAATTAAAGCAAGAGAGAGGCTGACTGGGCCTTATGGATCCTTGGTGGAGTCACCATGGTCCAGGGCCCATTCCCAAATTTGTCCATTCAGGGAAAGGGTTTTCCCATGAGTGTTCAACCATTTGTAGAGGAACTCACAGTAACCAGTCATATGATTCATTAATCTCAACAAGCATTTGCTGAACACTTTTTGTGCTGAATATTCTCCTTTGAATCTTCTATAATTTCTGCCCCCTTGGTACCTGCTCTGTCTCCGAGGGACTAACATTTATGGGCTGCACCAACCCTCTGCCTTTCCTTGTGTTCTGGAGAATGAAGGGGGGGTTATTCATTACCTAGGCCAGAGGTCTGTAAATTATGCCCCCCAGTCCATATCTGGCCTGTAATTTTTTCTTATAAATAAACTTTTATTGGCACCCAGTCACACCCATCCATTTAAGTATTGTCTGTGGCTGCTTTTTACAGTCTAAATGACAGATTTGGGCAATTGTGGCAGAGATCTTATGGCTTGCAAAGCCTAAAGACTTTATTTTCCGGCCCTCTACAAAAAGAAGTTTGTTGACTCGTGCCTTAGGTGGCTCCTTCTGGGTGGAGTTATCGGTTCCTTAGGCAGCTTCCTGCCCGCTAAAAAAAGCCACCACTGTCAAGTGACACTTCTATAGCTTCAGCTACACCACAGCTAGAGCTCTTTCTGAGTCCTGGTAACAATCTGTTGCCCTGGCCACATTAAGGCTTGCAGGTGGTTCTCACTGCTGCTAGTCCCAGGATGTGGCAGCATCTTTTTTTCCCTTCCTTTACTGCTGCACACACTTACTCCTTTCGTGTCTCCTAATTTTCCCGGTTGGATTGTGCCATGTCTCCTTCTGAGACTCTGACTGGCCTGTCATATGCATAGTATTGTGTTAGAAGCAATGGAATAAAAATGAATAAGGATATACACACACAAACATATACTTGCTTTTATCAAAGTTTTTATGAGCCAATGGTGATGACAAGTGGAGATAAGATAGATAGAAATGGCTATTGCATGAGGAAGACTGTGGTAAGTACAACCAGAGAGGCAGACCCAGAAGAGAGAAGGAAGAGATCGTATCTGCTTGATATTCTGGGACAGTTTTATTGATGAAGTAGCATTTGAGCTGAACCCTAAAGGATGGATTAGTTTTAGAGAGGTGAGTGTTTTTGTCAATAAGAATTATGGGTAAGTGGACAGGCAGTGAGGGGAGATAAATAATAACTGTCAGTTTCTTTAGACACTTGGAAGAGCACTTTGGGCATCATCTTCTTTTATCCTCATAATGACCCCCTTGAAGTAGTTCCTGTTATTGGTCTACCAACAGATAAGGGAACCTAGGCTTTTTTTGAAAATGAAGTAACTTGCCCATGATTTACAGCTTAAGGTGGGAAAGTAAGGATTCTGATCCAGGCTCCTAATCCTTAAGGATATAGCAAAGCACAGACTGTGTTTCAGTGTTCGTTAAAGGCTGATTCTTCAATGGAAATAAAGCTAAGATGGCTGATTTTAGCCATATCTTAAGCAACTCACACGTTGTGTGAAGGACTTTGCACAATGGTCCACAAATAGTGGATAGTCCCAGGGGCTTTTGCTCAGGCTAATGAGATGATCAGAGTTGTGTCCTTAAGGGAATATGATCTAGGTAGTGTATAAAAGAGGTTTGGGTAAGAGAGACAGTAGAGGGATTTTAAAGGATGGAGTCAACCCCAGGGGTAAGGTTGACAGACTACAGGAAGAATTGAAACAGATTTGGTGTTCTGGCCCAGTGGTGATAAGGAAGCTGGTGATATCAAGAATGGAACTGGGAAACAGCACGAAGGAAAGGCTTTAGAGGAGTGATTAGGAATATGATTTTGGGTATGTGAAGTTAAAGATACAGAGGACAGTCTCAGTCTGCAGAAAAGATTTTAATTTTCTCTGCACTTGAGTACAAGTGGAGTTTATAAGAATGTTCTAAGCTCTAGATTGTTGACACAAGAGTTTCGTGTTAGGTATGAGAAAAGTCTAAGTATTGGAGAAAGTTATAAAAACGGGAGGGAAAATTACTCTTTGACCATTGACTCCCTAGGAGGACCACAGATGAGCATCTGGCATTTCTTCAGTGTCTAGTGCTGAGGCTAGTCTTTATGAAATGCATTTTCCCCTGTCCCTTTAAGGCCATTCAAGACTTTTTTTTTTTAATTTTTTTTTTCAACGTTTATTTATTTTTGGGACAGAGAGAGACAGAGCATGAACGGGGGAGGGGCAGAGAGAGAGGGAGACACAGAATCGGAAACAGGCTCCAGGCTCTGAGCCATCAGGCCAGAGCCCGACGCGGGGCTCGAACTCACGGACCGTGAGATCGTGACCTGGCTGAAGTCGGACGCTTAACCGACTGCGCCACCCAGGCGCCCCATCAAGACTTTTTAAGAATAGTAGACTTCGTCATATACACATAGATTCTTAATATTCATGGGATACACTACACTTAATTTCCTAGTCTCAGCTTGTTGGACTGTTCAACTGTTCTAAGAACTGTCATCTGGCTTCATCGGCTTATTATGAAGCTGTGAAAATGCTTTGAGAAGTGTATATCGCTAAACAAACGTAATACACGTGGGCTTGCAACTTTTTTCCAGCAGGTACACACATCTATTTAGTGTATGATGCCCGGACTGTTTTCGTCCTTCAGTGTCTCCGCCTGTCCTTTGCTACGGACAGTTACAAAGTCCTGGGAGAACGTGATGCCCCCAGCTAAGGACGCACGCAGGTCAGAGATCTAGAAGGCAGAAGGATTTTCGGGGAGGAGCAGGGGCAGGGCATGACCTAGCACCTGGCAGCGCCGCCGATTGGCGGAGCAGAAGGTTGTTCCCTCAGGGCGGCTGCTGATTGGCTACGGGAGGAAGAGGCATGACGTCCTCAGAAGTTGAGCAAACACCTCCTCCTCCCGGCTCCCATCCCAATTTCTGCTGGGAGTTCGGAGCCTACCCAGTCCGGAGCTGGGGGCTCGGAGGCGGCAGGACCGGTCGGCACAGCAGGGAGGACACGGTGAGGAGGCCGCCCGAAGGGGCTGGGCCGACGGGCGGTGGGCTCAGCCAGCGAGTTGCACTTGGAGGTCGCCGGCGAGGCTCCGACTGTCCTCGGAGAGGGGCGGGCGAGCTCGGCCTCCCCCACCCTGCGCCGCGGGCGACCTGGCGACTCCGCGGAACCCGGCCGTTGCCGGGACGGGCGAGGGAGAGGGTGGCGAGCGTTTGGGCCTCCCTTGCGAGCGTTTCCCTTGGAGCGGGGAAGGGCTGTGGGCGCCGTACTGGAATTTCTGAATAGGAAAGGGAAGGGGTGGCAATTAGAATTTCTTTTCTTTTCCCTCTTTTATTCTTCTTTCTTCTTCTTCTTCTTCTTCTTCTTCTTCTTCTTCTTCTTCTTCTTTCTGGCGGGGGAAGGGAGGGCTGTTGCTGGGGAGTAAAGGATAGGCGTTGAAGCTGTAGAAGGAACACCCTGTTAATTTTCCGACTCGGCTTATTTATCAGGTGGTTGGCTGGCTGCAGTGTGTGGTTGATGGAGTCTGTGGGGGGCAATCCTCTCCCTTACCCCCAGCTTTCTTTGTGCGCGGTTGTCCTTTCCACCTCTGGCCTGCTTAGCCAAACTCTGATCATAAACTTCTCACCCAGACCATCTTGGGCTGGCCATTCTCTTTAGGTAGGGCCCCCTCAGCAAACTGCCCCCAGGCTACTCTCTAATGGATCTAGAAGGCATGAGAAAGTTAAACTCCCAAGACCCTGTGGGGCTGTGAGTCCAGGGTGAGCACTTCAGCGCGGAAGGAGCGCAGGCAGACCACCATTTGTTACCTACTCTGCTTGATTGAGTTGGGCTAAATGCCCTGACAACTTCCGAAGAGATGTGCTTTTCAGACACTGATTTTAGGGGAGTGGGGTGAAGTGTGGGAGAAGAAGGGAAGGGGAGAGCGAGTGTCTAGTAACCTGAACAAAGGTGAACATTTTTTGATATTGTGAGCCATCAGTTATCAGAATGTGGGTAAGGTGTAGCTGTGATTATGCCGATGTAGCTACTCATGGGACCCAAGTATTGACCCCGGTGGTAGCTTTCACATACTTGATAGCAAAAAAAAAAAAAAAAAAAAAAAAAGCCACCAATAGCACTTTGCATGGATGCCTGTATGTCTCTCTCTGTGTCTACTTTGTCACCTGCGCTGCCCTCCCCCTTTTTCTCCATAACAATTAGTGAATCTATGGGTACATGACCTTCTGGCACTGTACGCTTGTGGCCATTCTGTGAAGTGAGTTAGGAGGACAAAGATCTAGGCCAACTTTCCCTAGTGACATTCCCGTTCCCCAGACAATCGTATTTGTTGTCAATCTCACTTGTTATTGGTGACATCATCAGAACTTTGATTTATTTGCGATGGAATCCTCCCTCCCACCCCCAAATAAGACTTTATGTAAGCCTTAACGGACCTTGGCTCAGGATTTTGGAAGTGATCTTCGGTATGTATGCAGTGCCCATTTAACAAAAGTTTACATTTTTCGAAATATTATCTTGTTAATTGTCTCATAGAAACAACATTGCAAACAGTGGCAAGTTTCCTTGGTAAGACCACAAAAAAATTCTATGGAACTAATGGAATCACAGAAATGGTATATTTCGCATGGGAAATAACAACATTATTACCCTTTTCATCTAATCTAAGATGCTATCAATTGTAAAATGCATTCCTCTTTCAGGGATGCTAAAATGTGAAAAAAATGGATCATAAATTTAATGAAATGCCGTATTTAAATTAAGTTATTTATCTTGAACACCCATGCCTGCAGAGTGAAGAGAGGGCTTACTGGGCTCTGTTTTGTTTTCCTTGAAAAATATAAAGAAGGGAGGGGGGATCAATGTGGAGTCCTCATGAAGGCCTCACTACAGTGTGACAAAGATGACAGAAAGGTAGTGTTTTCTGTGAGTGGTGTGGTTGTGCTCACCTTTGAGGTGGAAGCAGGCTTGGAGCCTTTTTCTGTTCTTGACATTTATTGAGTGTTAACAGCATGCGAGACAGTACTCAGTATTTTACTCATATGAGTTCAGATAAACTTCACAATAGCCCTGAGATGTAGATATCAATACGAATCCATTTTGCAGATGAGACACAAATAGGTCAAGTTATGTACCAAGGTCACAGAGTAAGCATTTACAGTTTAGCAAAGAGGCAGACAAGCAGATAAACATTTTGGATTAGAGTCCAACTTAAAATGAACTTTGCATTCCATCTCAATGATACTAAATTTGTGGGCTAAAGACCAGAAGAGTCATGGATCTTAGATCTTTGGATGACTTTGAGAAGCTGCTTGAAAACATGAATATTCCTAGACCAGATTAATTAATATTAGATTCCCCCTACCCCAAGTCTACTGTTTTTTGTTTGTTTGTTCATTTGTTTGTTAACATAGCATTAACAGTTTTATAAAAGGTTTCGTGTGGAAGCATGACAAGAGTGTACCTACGCAAGGGGAAGTGAAAGTATGGAGGATGGTGTTGTTGCATGCCCAAGCCTCGTTCTAGCAAGCCTTGGGGTTGGGAGGTATTTGGATTAGTTCTAGGCCATCACCAGGTGTCCTATTAATTTGGAACTCTTTCGGGCCTCTCCAGGATTACTGTGGTCTGGATACCAAATATGTAGTGTGGGCCAAGACTCTTGGCCGTGGAGCTGTGGTTCTCTGCCCTTGTAGGTGGCTTTTTGTCAGATATAATTTCCTATGAATACATCTCACAAAATCTTCTTTGGTTCATTCATGTGATTTAGGATGATGATCTTTTATTTCATAGTAACTGAAAGAAAATGGTGGGATATGTATGGAATGCCAGGCTTGCCCTGTCTGTCTATCCATCTACCTATCCATCCATCCTGTCATCTAATCACCATTTTCCTTTTCACTTCTCTTGAAAAGGTTAGAAAATACTAAGGACATTTTAGCATGTCCTCCCTCTGCCCCTTTCTCATGTGTACGTTGCAAAGATAGAGAATTTAGAAGTTAAAAGAAGTTCTTCAGTCTTCCCCCTGTTGAAAGATGGAAAGAGAAGTATGTTCTATTGCTACGTCCAGCCCCTTAATCTTCCTCCTATCACAGTACATGTCTGTGTAATTCACTATAATACTCCCATAAGTGTTTAGAGTCATTTCAAATTCCTGATTGATCCTAGGTAAGTAAAAACATTTATCTTAGTGCAGATCCGATTTTATAAAAACAGAGAGAAGAATCTTTTAAATTTCATTTTTATGGTATTTGGAACATTGGTCTTTCATATGATGAAGGAAAGACTGTTTAGAAATTGTCAGGAGAAGAGTCTTATTTCCCTCCACTGCCTATGTGACACTTCTCTTTCTACCCCGTATTCCTCTTCTCCTGTTCCTCCTCCTTATTCTTCTGACTCTTCCTTTGTCTTCTCCTCTCATTTTCTTGCTTTCCCACATTCTCCTTTCTCCTGCCACAGGCTGTCATTAGCACCTCGCACTGTCAAGTGAACTCACTAGAGCCAGTAGATAAGCCAGGGGTCTTCCTGCTTCGTTGCATTGAAAGCATTGCCAGAAATACACCTTACGTTTATTTCCTGTTATTCTTGGAAAAGCCCACAAAACTCAGGACAGGGAAATCCAAAACAGCCCACCTGGGCATATCCATGAAATACCAGACCCTGCAGTGCCCTCCCTAAGAGCAATGAAGAAATCCTCACTGCTACAGATTTTTTGATGACCTTAGGGTGAAATGAATGGTGGGCCTGGAAAGTTTCATGTTGAGACCCAATTTCAAGGTTCAAGCAATTACTAACACAGTAATACCTGCTATAATTGAATCTTTTTTTTTTCCAAGCACCCAGAAACGTAGAATTTACCTTGGCAGTGACTCAGGAAGGGTTTTCGGTGGCACATGGGAAAGGGATCCACAGAAGCACCCCATCCTGGAGGGGAGAACTGATCATTTACTCTAGTAAAGTCGATGCCATATGGATCTCTTTTATTTCTGAAACGAGCTGGCAGCGGTAGCAAGCATCAGACCTACATGGTGTAGATCTGCAGGCTTTGACAAAGAGAAAATCCCACGTATTAAATATTAACCCGGGAATCCTGCTTCTGCTTAAAAGCAGCAACTCTAGTCGGACTCCAGTTCAGTTTTTCATCTGTAAAATAGAGATAATAACAGTTATCTAATCATTAAGATTTTTGCAAGGAGGAAATGAAATAATGTCTATAAAGAGCTCAGCATAGTGCTTGGTACATAATGCTAAATCATTGCTAACTACTGTTGCATTTATTTAAAAGCAAAGCTACAGAAATTATGAGTTGAGAATTCCCTAGAAGAAGTGAAAGTGAAAGCAGCTTCCCAAATCAACTTCAGAGTGTCGCTCCCTGCTCCTTTCCTTTTCTAGCCTGCACGGAAAGTTCTGCCTTTGCAAACACATGTGTGTGTATGTCCGTGACTCCTCCTACACTGTATCCCCCACCCCAGACAAGGGAGGTGGGGAGGAAGGGGTGGGATGGTCACTGAGTGAGGGGAGGCTGCGATTATAAATCAAGTTTGGGACGAGGAGAGAGACTAACTTATCTGATTGTGTTCCCTCATATTGGCTCCAAGAATTGCTACTAAGAATAGTGGATGCAGGGTCATTTGGTCACCTATGGTGTGTGAAATAGAGCCCCTGCTCAGAAGATGGGACCATTTTTGGGCTCATCTGTGTGTTCAACAAACCTCACTTGTCTTTGGAATTGGTTTTATTTAAGAACATAGGGACTTCAGTTCTATGAGAGTTGCAGGTTTCCCTTTGTTTTGGGGAGAAGAAGTGTTGTGGGCTCGGGCTTGGGTTTGGGTCTAATACAATCTCTTTTAAAAACAAAACTATGAATAAACCAAAAATTAGAATATATGGCAGTTTTGCTCATCAGTATTTTGGCCCAAGTAAAAGTTAGCCTGAGCTCTATCATCAGCGTGTTTGCTTGCTGTGGACATTGTTTTTCTTCCTGCCTTTCTTCTTTCTAAAGCTTCTTAGCTGATCTCCTTGCTGTTTGCTTTGTTCTTTTAGTCTGTTGTGTTGTGAGTTGACCTATAATTTTTCTATCTCAAGTGGCAAGTAGTTGCCCCCAGGAAATGCACTTGTATGCGCCACTGTTTAGACAAAACTTCCATCTGCAAAGTGAGTCTGATTTAGAGATTGCAGTCTGATGTAACAGAAATGTGTTCCATAAGAATTTTTATCTATGCCAGCAGTGATTGGTGGGAAATTTCTAGAAGGTGTGACATCATTTAGTCCCCATATTTTGATGCCATCCTTAAACATAAAATCATTGAAAGTAAATTGTCATCTGACATGACATTTGACTGCCAAGTATATGTAACCATTTGAAGAGGAACAGAGTATTGTTTGATACTTATGCTTTTATATAAAACTTACTCTCTGCTGACGCATAGTAAGCCTCTCATCAACATTTCTTGATTGAATAAATGAGTGGAATTATGCAATCTGGAATAGCAGTTAGAAAACTGGTTGAGATAGGTCTGGGTTTAATCTAAAAGCAGGAGGAAGTGGCATGAAGAGGAAATCCTGAAAAGGGGAACAGCATGTTTATAGCAACAAAAGAGTCAGGGAGGGTTAAGACAGCGCTTCTTAAACTTTTAACAGCTATGGTGAAGAAACATGTTAGTTTTGTTGTCTTAAATTTCTAATCTGCCAGGACCAACACTTTCATAAAACTCAATAACAATGAATTACTGCAAAAATGATCATGTGATATAAAGATTTACAAGTGCTTACTTCCTATTTCTACATAGCTCATACAGGACCTGTAAAAAGCAGTTCACTGACCTACAACAGGCTCCAAACACACTTTAAGTAGCACTAATTTAAGGATTGGTCGGCGATAAAACTCAAAAGAGGTTGGAGCTGGATTGTCAAGAATCCTGCACATGATTATAGGATTCCAACCTTTATGCCATCAAAATTGGCACAAATTATCTTCCTGTACTTGCATTTTAGGTTAACATGCTTAAAACTTTTGTGCTGGACACATGGTTGATGAAACGTATACAGTAAAACCTTGGATTGCGAGTAACTTGTTCTGCGAGTGTTCCACAAGACGAGCAAACATTTCTAATACATTCTAACTTGATAAAAGAGTGATGTTTTGCAATATGAGTAGTATGCGGTACCGAATGCCACATGATCACAACTCTCTCTCTCTCTCTCTCTCTCTCTCTCTCTCTCTCTCTCTTTCGCTGCGGGTTTGTGGGTGATCGCCCCCCTCCCCCCATGCTCAAATGCTCAGTCTCAGGTCACGGTGTTTGGCAAAAATCAGTGATTTTCCAGAACATTGGAAGGTGCCCACAACTGGCACTAGTGTAGTTTTGTCACTTCAAAGCACCTATAGGCAGTCGTTTGCTTTTCCATACAAGAGTAAGCTTGGGAGTGCTTTGCTCCATTCTAGGTCAGGCTGCCTGCAGATAAAGACCCTTTCCTTTGCTGCCTTATTGCCAGTTATATTAAATACAGTATATGACAAGAGTTTATTAATACTGTACTGTAGTCAATATCCGTGTGAGCTTATACAATAGCCCCCATGCAGAAAAAGTTGAAAAGAAAGGCAATAAGAAGGAGATGATTACGGTGGACGTTAAGAAGGAAATCATCGCGAAGTGTGAATGAGGTATGCAAGTGGCTGAAATTGCAAGATTTTATAAATCTAACATCTGCATCTCACCTGCAGAGGACGAAGAGAAAAAGGCAGAGGAATCAGTCACTTCAAGTGAGATTAGGGAGATGTGTAAAATGTGGGAAACAGTGCAAAACTCTGTAGGAAAGACCCGCTCCCATAAGGCTGTAGCAGTGAGAGCTATGCACCTGTTTAACAAAGCAATGTCCCATTTCCGCGAAATCCTCAAAAGAAGGCAAAAGCAAGTGTCATTGGATAGGTTCCTCATTAAAGCTGCATGTAAAGAAAAAGATTCCATTGAGCTAACAGATAGCAGGGATTCCCTTAGTGATAGTGAAAGTTGTCCTACACAGTAACCCTCCTCTCTCTTGTCTCCCTCACACCAGATGCGAAAGTTTTCAAAGGTAAGTGCAGGTTGGGGTGCCTGGGTGGCGCAGTCGGTTAAGCGTCCGACTTCTCACGATCTCGCGGTCCGTGAGTTTGAGCCCCGCGTTGGGCTCTGGGCTGATGGCTCGGAGCCTGGAGCCTGTTTCCGATTCTGTGTCTCCCTCTCTCTCTGCCCCTCCCCCATTCATGCTCTGTCTCTCTCTGTCCCAAAAATAAATAAACGTTGAAAAAAAATTTTTTTTAAATAAAAAATAAAAAAAAAGGTAAGTGCAGGTTAATTTGTTTATTTTTCTTTATATTTTGTATTTTCCTTATTATTTTGTACTATATTACAGTATTGTAATCATTTTTTAATGAGTGTTTTTGGATTGTGGAGCAAATCATCTGAGGTGCCTTTGTTTTTTATGGGGAAATTTGCTTTGATATACACGTGCTTTAGATTATAAGCACGTTTCTGAAACGAATTCTTCTCTCCAGCCAAGGTTTTACTGTGTATAAAGAACGGTTTTGGCTTAGCAGATACTGGTTAGTGTCCTATAATTTGCTCAGTACTTTCTTATTTTGGAAATAAATAAACTCACTGGTGGAAATTTGGGTTTGTTGAGTAAAGGAGCACTTTTTATCGTCTAGGGTTCTCCTCCTCTCTCTTGTATCTGTTCCATCTGAGTTGGTTGGATTTTACAGCAGATTTCTCAGGAGACCAGAACTGATCTGTGAGCCCTCCTGCCTTTTATTGCGCTATTCTCTTATGGTGTCTTTTCAGTCACCAGGTTTCAAGATGCTACGAGTACAAAGGACCAAACTGGGCAGGCTGGGGCTCAGCTTGTACAAAGGGCTTCACCACAAGGCTGTGATGGCCCTGAGGCGGGAGGATGTGAACGCCTGGGAGCGGAGGGCACCCCTGGCCCCCCGGCACATCAAAGGGATCACCAACCTGGGGTACAAAGTCTTAATACAGCCTTCCAATCGGCGGGCCATTCATGACAAGGTAAACATTTCTAATTTTTTCAATGAAGGAGCATCAGAGTAAAAATAAAATGTTTGCTAGTGTCATGTAAATGCCACATGACAGTATCCCTTTCTCTTTCAGAATTTTTCCTTGGGTCCAGTATTCAGTCAATAAGTATTATTTTCACTCCATTGCATGCTTTCTCCAGCTGAGGGGTGGAGGGATTGCCTTTCGAAGGAGGTGGTGTCCTATAGTCATGTCTCCAGGTGTGACTCTAGTTCTGGGACTGGGGAGACTAAGGTCAATAAAAAACTGCCTTGCCTAGGAATAAATCTCTTTCCTACATAACCATCATACCTAAGAAATTAATAATTCCATAATATCATTTCACATAGCCCATCTCAAATTCCCAATGGTCTCAATGGTCTTCACGATTTTTTTAAATTTTTATTAAAAATTCTTTTATTACATTTCTTTATTTTTGAGAGGCAGAGAGAAACAGAGTGCCAGCGGGGAGGGGCAGAGAGAGAGGGAGACACAGAATCCGAAGCAGGCTCCATCCAGGCTCTGAGCTGTCAGCAGAGAGCCCGATGTGGGGCTGGACCTCAGGAACCAGGAGATCATGACCTGAGCCCAAGTCAGACGCTCAAGCGACTGAGCCACCCAGGCACCCCTATTTTTTTTTAATTTTAATTGAGGCTTAATTAAGGTTCATTGCATTCATTGTTATGTCTCTTTAGTTCTTTTAATCTAGAACAGCACACCTGTTTGATTTGTGGTATGGACTCTTTTTGAAGAATCCAGGCTAGTTGACTTGTAAAATCATCTGCTTCTGGTTGTAATTAGTCTTGTTTTTATTCTGGTGTTTACATTCAGGTTAAACACTTTTGATATAAATGTGATGTAAGTGATCTATGTTCTTCCCATTGGATCACATCAGAGACACAATATATCAGGTTGTCCCAAGGTTAGAAATTTGTGGTCACTTGGCGGAGGTGGTTACCACCAGATCTCTCCATTGTATAAGTACCTTTTTCCCCTTGTAATTACTGAGTCATCTGTGGGATGATATTTTGAGAGCGGTGAATCTCCTGCTTGTGTCTCAACCACCTTTTGCTAAAGATGTTAGTTAGCATCCATTGATAATCTTTGCCTGAATCATTTTTTCCCGTGGAAGCTTGCAAAATGATGATTTTCTAATTTTATCACTCTTCTAAGTTATTTGCTGATATTCTTCTGCAGAAAACAGATTTCCTTTAGTTTTTCCTTTCTCTTTTGCTCTTTCGAGTATCATTATGGATGTATGAGCCTTTTCCCTTGCTGATAATCTATTAACCATTTTCTTAAATGTCCGAATTATCCCAAATTTGAGATAGAGGGTCTCTTTAAGGGTGCTCCTATGTCTTTGGACATGAATCCATTTATTTTTGAGGTTTCTTGTTTCCTGCAGCAACATATGGTCTTAGCCTCACCTTGTGCTTTTTTGCCCCACACCTGGGATTAGCCATTTCATCAGGGAACCCTGATTTCTTTTAGTATATAGAAACCAAGATCTGATATCTCGTGTTAGGTGTGCTTATTTTTACCGGGATAGTGTCGTTCTTAGCCCCTTTAGTGGACAAACTAAGAAATACACAGATTACACATACCCATACACATATATATACATATAACATACATATAATACATACATACATATATAATATACATATGCATATATATTATTTAATCATGAGTTAATACTGGTATTTCCATTAAAAATTTTAACAGTGCAGGTTTTTCTTACCTTTAAAATTTTATATTTGTATGTTTTCTCCAGCAGTGAAAATTTTAATTCTTTATAACATTAATGCATGTTTTTTGCTCTATCTTATATTATACATAAAATAGTTTTGGAATCACAATACTAATATTACAACTAAGGATAAACCTATTAATGCTAGGGGAGTAGATCTTAACAGTTCTCATCACAAGAAAAAAATTCTGTAACTATGCATAGTGATGGATGTTAACAAGACTTATTGTGCTGATCATTTTGCAATACGTAAAAATATCGATTATTATGTTATACACCTGAAACTAATATAATGTTGTATGTCACTTCTACCTCAATAAAAAATAAACTTATTAAATGCAGTTTAATTTTTTTAGTTGAAAATTATTTTTTGTTTTAGAATACATCTCAGAACAAATATTCAGAGTGCTGTATTCAAGTTATGTGAATTATACAATGTGTAGTTACACCATCGTTGTGATCTACAGCTGGATTTATTTGTATTTTTTCTATACATTTTAACGGTTGCTTTAATATCCTTTTTGATTTAATTATATTTTTAAAATAAGTGAAACATTTACAAGTTTCAAAGGTGAAAATGATGTACAGTGATGTGCTGCAGAGAAGTCTCCCTCTTATCTTAATCCCTTAGATCCTCTTCCCACCCACTGCATAGGTTACTATTGTCATTTCTCATCTATTATTTCTATATTTCTGTCTGCGAAAATGTGCGTGCATGAGCGCGTGCGGGCGCCCACGTGCGTGTGTGTGTATTCTTATATAGAAGGTTGTATACTATACATACTGTATTGCACCTTATTTGTTTAGTCGACAACATACCCTGACACTCACTCCATGTCTGTTCATAGAGATCTGCTTCATTCTGTTTAACGGCTGTGCTATAATTATTCTGTTGTAATTACTCCATGATTTTTTGTGATTTATTTAACCAGTCTGTTATAAATGGGTAGATTATTTTCAAAGAAACAAGGTATGAATTACATGTTCATTCTTGTAGTGTCTTTCTTATAGCTTCCTTTGAAGTAGATTCCTAACTAGATTCATCTTCCTTTTATTCAACGGCCACTTTTGATGCTCTTTTAATTCTGCCTGGATCATGCTGCTCCTTTTGTTTAGAAATCTGAAATGACTGTCTATTGCCTCCATGTACTAGCTATTCAATCTCAGATAAATGTGTAAACCTCAGGTTTCCCATTGATAAAATGGCCACAATAATAGCACCCACCTCATGGGAGTTTTATGAAAATTAAATGAGATAATTCATGAAAAGAACTCAGTTAAAGCATGTACTGATTTATTAATAAATGATGATTTTTTTTATCCCATAAAGATCATATTCACCATGATAATACTTAGTTTACTTTTCCAAATTGATTTACCCACTATGCCCTTAATATCTCCTTATTTTCCAGGCTGCAAATTTGTATGTATTCCTTCAGTGCCTCTTACTGATATTACCATGTTGCATTTCCCACCTCCATCTTTCCAAATCCTACCTAGGCTTCAAGATTACTTTAAGTTTGCGTATTTCCTTGGTAGTCTTACCCAGGAATTATCTCAGTATTCATTAAACTACTGTATCACTTAGGTTCTGCTGTGCACAATTCTTTTGAATTTGGTCTCATTTACTGTGCTCCTGACTTCTTTTTACTATGTTTTGTTAGTGCCTTTACAGGAGGGGTGTTGTCTGCCTTTTTGTGTATCTTATCATCTCATCTGTAGCACAGTCCGATGGACAGAATAGGGCAGTAATAAATAGTAATTGAACCAAAAAAAAAAAAAAAAAGAAAGGAAAGGAAATATTGCAGATACATGTCTTTCTTTTAAAAATACCTGAGTAAGGGGTGCCTGGGTGGCTCAGTTGGTTAAATTTCCAACTCTCCGTTTTGACTTAGGTCATGATCTCACAGCCATGACGTCCATGCCCAGTGTGGAGCCTGCTTAAGATTCTCTGTCTCTCCCTCTGTCCCCACCAACACTGCTCAGGCTGTCTCTCAAAAAACAAAACAAAACAAAAACAAACAAACAAAAAAACCTAAGTAATAAATTACTATTTTGCATGTAGTGTTTCAGTGCATTGTTGATATAAATTATACATTTCACAAGTATTTTTAAATCATGTGTGTTAGTGGTTATGATTAAACTATTAACGGGACTTAAATAAGAATAGGTGGTAAATTTTCTAATTGTTTTTTTTTTTTTTTGCTACAAAAGTCAAGAGTATTAAATTGATCTTTAGCCAGAAAGTAAAAATATTAGAAGCAGTTGTTCTGTTATTTGTTCCAATGCCTTCAAAAGATTGTGCCTTTAATTGCTACACTTACTTATTAAAGAAAATGTGAATACAAAAAATCAGGGAAATAACTTTTAACCAAAACTGCATTCCCAGGAATATGTTAAAGCTGGTGGCATTCTTCAGGAAGATATTTCTGAAGCTTGTCTAATTTTGGGAGTTAAAAGACCCCCGGAGGAAAAATTAATGTCTAAGAAGACTTATGCATTCTTCTCCCACACAATAAAGGCTCAGGAGGCCAACATGGGCTTGTTGGATGAGATTCTAAGAAAGGTAACTAGTGACCAGTAATCATAAATGTTAACACAGAAACAATATTTCTTTTTACTTTTAAATGTCAAGTGGCGTTTTAGTTTTCTTTCAGCATCTAGGGAATACATCATGTTATTCACCTCAGTAGGAAAGGTGGTCTATGAGTTAGTGCTAGAATGGCTCTGCTTCTTTTAGGGCTCCTCTGCTGTGCAAGTTTGGAATTTGTAATAAGAGAAACCAAACATATTTCATTCTTTTTGTATTTTCAAACAGAAAGAATGATAGAATTGTTCCCCCCAAACGATTAGCAGTCTATAAGGCCAATTGGTCAGATATTACCAAGTAGAATTTTATTGCTGAAAAGAGCCTCAGGAATCATATAATCCACTTCTGTCATTTTTCAGATGGAGCCCCGAGAGGCAAAGTGACTCAACTGAGGTTGCACAGCTCTGTAGGGCCAAACCTGGATTGGGGATTACTTTTACATTTATTAACATTCATATAGGAAAAAAAATCAATTTTCGAGATACAAATACTATGGAAAAACTATCAGGTGTTTAAAATGTAGAGTATTCATTCAACAAATATTTGCTTAGTGTCTACAATGTGTCTGATACTGTTCACTGCAATGGCAATAAAGTAACTGTCTTTATAGAGCTTACATTCTAGGGGGAGGAGACAGATGATACATATATAAATAAGACATCTCATCTGTCACTTGGAGATATGTGTGATGGAGATAAATATGATACAGAAGGAGAAAAGGGGTGCTGGGCACCGCAGGTGGTGATAGTTTAAATCGGATGATCAGGGAAAGCCTCACTGCAAATTTGGCATTGAGCAAAAATTTGAAGGAGGTGAAGGATTAAGTCTTATCCATTGGAGAAGAGACTTCCAAGCAGAAAGCAGAGTAGTGCAAAGTCCTGAGGGTCTGGTTGAGCAGAGGGTTAGAGTAAATCATGCTCTGAAGTTCTTATTCAGCTTGCTGTGTGGATAATATCGGAGGTGGAAGGAGAAAATTGGCAAGATTGTTAGTCTAGATTAGTATGGGTGCCAGGTTACAAAAGACAGTGGCTCACATGAGGGAGGTGGAAATGGAGGTAGTGATACACAGATCAGTATTTTAGAGTGTATTTTAGAGATCAGATCCTGCAGAAGTTACTGGTGAAATGAATGTGCAGTATGAGAGAAAGTGGAACTGGAGAGGAGTCCAAGGTTTTGGCCTGAGCAGTTTGAAGGTTGCCACAGACTGAGATGATGCTAGCGCAAGAGGAAGCAGGCTTGGGTGGGAGGATCAGGAGTTGAGTTCAGGGCCCGTTGAGTCCAATTTGTCCCTTAGACCTGTAAGGAGATTTTAGATTTTAGACATTCAATTTTAAGGAGATACTGAGACGGCTGTTGATACGAGTTTGTAGCTCAGGAGGGTCGCTCCTCCTGAGACACATTTTGTGGTCAGAGACTTGATGGCATCTAAGAACATGAGACTGGATGAGGTAGGTAGTGAGTGTGGGTAGAGAAGGCCAATGTCCAGGTCCTGGGGTAAGGATGTTAGAGCATTAGAAACGAGACTGGAATCTGCGAATAGGCAGAGGACAGGAGACTTCACAAACAGTAAAAGCCATAGAGGAAATGTGTTTCGTAAAGGCCTATGGCATACATTCCTACTAACTTCAAATATGCTAGACCTCAGCTAGTTAATTGCCAGTGGTTCTGAAGAACGAGTTCGAAAAAGTGATTAGTGGAAATAATATTATAAGAGGAAGGTTTCACTTAAGTAGGTAAACTCCTTAAAAAGTACTTCAGAAATTTTGTTGTTATATGAACTTTTGTTCATTACAAGAGAATTAATAGAAGCAGAATAGGCATGGCTGCTTTTTGGCAACATTTTGTAACCAATTACTTAGAGTTGGATGAATCTTAAACATTCTGAAATTCAGGCACTTGGTAAAAATCATAAGGTATTTAAGGAAATATAATGGCTGTTTAAAGCATTCTATAATTACAGTGTGTCAATAGCTTTTAACCATGAATTGACAGGACATTCCTGAGAGGGAAGGTTCCCAAAGACAGGGAAGAATGTGGTTTTAGTGAAGCTGAGAAAGTGAAAAGCAGGCTGTATGTACTACTACTTTGTGAATAAAGCTTATTTGTAAAAGGACGGGGAGAGAGAAAAGAGGGAAGGAGGAAGGAAGGAAGGTAGAGAGAGAAAGAATGAGAGATTTGTGCGTACGGACTTGAGAGGGGTTGTTGTTATTTTCTAGGTAGGAAGGAGCAGTGTACACAGGGATGATGCAGGAAGAGAAAGTTCAAGAGTGGTCTGGGAGGACACGGGAAAAGCTGGGATCCAGTTCGCAGAGATTAGCCTTAGGAGGGACTTGTTTTCTTTGAGGCTAGAAGGATGGATATGGGGATGAATGGGGCTATAGATATATCCATGGATGCTGCTGGCCTAGGAGAGGAATTGATGCCTTTCCTGTTTCGTTAACTACCATCAAGGAGCACTAGGCACTCTGCTAGGACCATTCTTTCATCTCAAATCATAAACCTATTACTGGTTTGTGACCCAGCATTTTCTAAATAGTTCATGGTGCACCTAATGGTAACTTATAAAGTCTAGTGAAGACATATTTTATAAGAGGAAGAAATGTGAAAATTTACTTGCTCGTATATGTGCTTACTCATTGATATGAAGCTGGATGGGTCTGAGTCAAAATCTTTTATTCTTTCTTCAGGAAATCCGACTGATCGATTATGAGAAAATGGTGGATCATAGAGGAATACGGGTAGTGGCATTTGGACAGTGGGCAGGTGTAGCAGGTAGGTATGCCAGGGTTTTACATCACTCACTTTCTGAATTTGCCTGGGGTGTAACTAGGTGTTTTCCTTTTTTTCTGTGGCAAGGGCATGAAAGTGTTCATTTCCACCCACTAAAAATAAACATGGGTGTGTGCCTAAGGGTGATGAATATTAGGGGAATAAAATAAGAAGGTAAATCATTAAATACCTTCATTACAAAAGTTAAAAAAGAAAAATCAGGGAAAAGGAGAACAACTATGAATAGGGTCTGGCTTTTCCGGTAGTTCTGTCTGGAAGACTAGGAGAGGTCAGTTTGGTGATGAGAAATTATGAAGAGGAATAACGGGGGGAAGGAAGGGAAAAGATACAGGGGTAGGAACCAAGAGAGGAACAGTTTAGAAAGAATAAGAGCTGTAGTTTGGGGGAAACTACACTTGACTTTTGTCCCATTAGTACTTTGAACCTTCTTTAGTTGAGAAAACATCACCTTATGTTATAACCATGCATCGGATTAGATTACTTGAAGGTCTGTACTTGTTAAGACAAGCAGACAGAAAAGTTGTGGGGATATAGGACAGGAAGACATCATCAGCCACCCTAACCTAATTGACAGTTATTGAGTACTCACCCAGATGGCCCATATGCTGGATCACAAAACAATTCTAAATAAACATAAAATGTTTGAAATCATCAAGTATGTGCTCTGACTATAATAAAGTCGATTTTGAAATAATAATAGAAAGATATTTAGAAAATTTCTAGATATTTGGAAGATAAGCAATATATTTTTGAATAACCCATAAATCAAGAAGGAATCACAGAAAAATTAGAAAATATTTTGAGGGCGCCTGGGTGGCTTGGTCGGTTAAGCGTCCGACTTCGGCTCAGGTCATGATCTCACGGTCCGTGAGTTCGAGCCCCGCGTTGGGCTCTGTGCTGACAGCTCAGAGCCTGGAACCTGTTTCGGATTCTGTGTCTCCCTCTCTCTCTGCTCCTCCCCTGTTCATGCTCTGTCTCTCTCTGTCTCGAAAATAAATAAATGTTAAAAAAAAATTTAAAAAAAAAGAAAATATTTTGAATTGAATGAAAATTTAAAACAGCATACCAAAATTGATGAGGTGCAAATAAAATGATGCTTATAAGGAAATTTTTAGCATTTGGTGCTTTTATTAGAAAAGAAGAAAGTCCAAATTAGTGATCTAAACTTCCATCTTACAAAGCAAGAAAATGAAGAAGTAATTAAACCCAAAGCAAATACAAGGAAAAGAATAATAAAGATAAGAGGGGAAATCAGTGAAATCTAAAGCTAGTTATTTTTAAGCAAATCAATAAAATTGTTAGGCCTCCAGTTAGACTGATTAAAAAAAATAGAGAAAGAGAGTGAAGCCACAATTTACCAGTATTAGGAATACAGGAGGGGTCGTCACTATACATCCTATAGACATTAAAAGGGTAAGAAAATATTATGAATAGGCCAATTAATTTGACAATGTTGGTCAAATAGACAAATCCCTGAAGGACAGAAATTACCAAATCCAACTCAAGAAGAAATAAAAAACTTGAATATCAATGTACAAAAGAAATTCTAATCATAGGCATTTATCAAGAGAAATGAATAATTTTTTTTGTAAATACTTATTTCTAGTAGCTTCGTTCATAATAGCCTAGAGACAATCCAAATGTCCATCAGCAGAAGAATGGTTAAATAAATTGTGATATATCCATAAAATAGAAAACTCCTTCATCAATAAAAATAAGTCAACTACTAATACACTCAATTATGTATGAATCTCAAAAACATTATGCTGAGTCAAAGCAGACGCAAAAAAGAGTATATACTTATAATTTCATTTATATGAAACTGTAGAAGTAACTATTCTCTACAGAGAGAAATGAGGTGAGTGATTTTCTGGGGCAAAGGGTTGGAGAGGACTGAATGGGGTGTTGGAAATATTCTATATCTTGATTAGGTCAGTGATAATATGGGCGTGTACATATGTTCACAGTTATCAAATGATACATTTTAAATTGGTGTGTTTTATTGAATATAAATTACTCTTTTAAAAGTTGACTTAAGAAAAAAGATCAAAGAACATTTCAAAGGGATACAGAGAGGGCAAGTTATGTTCCTAAAAAGAAGGGGAGAATGGATGATGAGGTCTTTGCTATGGGTATGCTGAGTTTTCGTTGTTTGAATCCAAATTGAAAAATCCATGAGGTAGCTGATTAGTTCTTGAAGTGAAATATCTGTGTTAGAGATACAGACTTGGGGTCAGCAGCATACAGAGTACTCGAAATTTAGGACTGGATGAGATTAGCTAAGGAAAAAAATGTAGAGATTGAAGAGAATAAGGCCCTGGACAGAATCCTGAGGCTGATTAAGGTATAAAGAAAGGGCAGGGGACACTAGTTTAAAAGAAATGGGCAGGGGAAGAGGCACCTACAGATGTAGGAGGAAAGTTTTCAAGTCAGAGCTGCTAAGGGAAGAGAGGGTTCTAATAAAGAGGGATTCCATGTTGCCAAATATCTCTGACAAGTAAGTCAAGATCTGACAATTGTCCACTGAGTTTAATTAACTATTTAGGTCACTAAAATTGCTGACAGCGGTCACAGGTAGGGCCAATGGTGACCTCGTTTTGCTTGTTCATTAGTTTTGGTTCAAGAGGAATGTAAGTGTCTTTAAATGTTGATAAGAGTGAACTAATAGGGAGGGATAGTGAAAGAAATAGTAATTCAAGAGTGAATTCCTTAGAGAAGGAATGGGAAGAGATGGGATCTGGAGCAAAGGTGGAGAGATTAACCTTAGAGAAGAGGACGGACACTCTTTCCATTCTGGCAGATTGAAAGTGGAAGGGATAGACAGAGATGCAGCTGAGTTAGTACTTTTGATGGCCGCCAGTTGAGAGGATGGATAAGACACCGGGGCCCCTTCCAAATCTGAGATGCTGTGGTCTGTGCTTCCTCAGAGCACCGAGCAGGTTGGAGAATGGTCAGAGAAAACAGCTTCAGCTCCTCCCGACTAATGGTTTTTCTGTTGGTCTGATTCTGCAATAGGGATGATCAACATTTTACATGGAATGGGGTTAAGGCTCCTTGCTTTGGGACATCACACACCTTTTATGGTGAGATGTGTATTTTGTTTATCATTTTGAAAATACATATCACACTTTAAGAACAGGTAAATGTCTCAGGATGTAGACTAATTTGAATTCGTGTGTGCTTGCTTTCAGCACATTGGCATGGCTCATAACTACAGGAACAGCAGTCAGGCTGTGCAAGCCATCCGCGATGCCGGCTATGAAATATCTCTGGGTTTGATGCCAAAATCGATAGGGCCCTTGACATTTGTGTTCACAGGGACTGGTAATGTATCTAAGGTAACTTCTCAGATACTTCTAAGAATATCTGCTTTCTGTAAAGCAGTCAAAACTCTGAGACTAACCCAAAGGGTGTGAGGATTTTAGGGATATTTTAGAGCCCTGCTTTTTGGATGAGTGGGCATTCTGTTTTTGGTACTTTTCTTACCTATGTACTTTTCCCACAGTAAGAGAGAAGTGATGGTCCAAACTCATTTTCTTTGCTCTTGGTTGACTCCAAGCTGTCAGGGGTTTTGAATGCTTTTTCTTTTTAAAGGGATAAGTCATTGTTAACGGTATAAAGGTCTGTTCTTAGAGAGGTCTGTTTTACCTTCGTCACTGTGTTGTCCAAAAGTTTGGAATTGACCAAAGGATGTAAACTCTTGTAAATGACTTGGGGTTTTGCCAGTAAGATTTTAGAAAGCCTAATTTAGGATTGTAATTCATACTTTCTTCCTTTTGGGGTGGTTTTGAGAAGACACTTGTGATCCCCCAGAGAAACTTGTAATTGTAAAAGAGATCTTTCAATGAAAATATTTTACAAACAGGACATCACTATTTGTATTATACTGTGAGATAGCCATCTGATTTTTTTCCATAGGAAATATAATTCCCCCACTTGAAATAATTCTGCAGTGGAGCAAACATAAATAGGAATATTTTGTTATGTTTTCATTTCTAAGCACCCTTGTGTCTCCTCTGGGTAACTTAAATAAAAAAAAGTAAAAGTAAAGCTCCTTCCAATTAATGCTGTTTCATTAATAAAATAAATAAAAACTGGTTTGTAGGCTGTGTGCCAGAAGCTTACCTGTACTTCTGGGTTGCAATCCTCGCTGTAGGGCAGGACAAGTGGAGCTGTGTAATTGTGGGGAAAGCGAATTGGAATCCTTGCGGGAAACCATGTTGGCTTTTGTCCTATTGATTTTTAGATTTGTACTCATGCATTATTTATAGGGAGCCCAAGAAATCTTCAATGAGTTACCTTGTGAATATGTGGAGCCACACGAATTAAAAGAAGTTTCCCAAAATGGAGGTAAGGGGGAGGAGGATGACTGCATGTATCTTTTACTGTTTTTAACAGTTTCTGTGTTAACATATTTTATCACCATAAACCTTTATCATTTGTCACCTACTTTACTCATTTCTTTCTCTTCTGCAAGACCTGAGAAAAGTCTATGGGACGGTGTTAAGTCGCCATCATCATCTTGTCAGGAAAACAGATGGTGTGTATGATCCTGTAGAGTATGACAAATATCCTGAGCGCTACATAAGTCGTTTTAATACTGATGTGAGTATCACACTCTGCTTCTGAGTTGGTTGCTCATAACACACTATTGTTAGGTTGTTTTCAAGGAGAAAAATTATGAATGTATATATTGTTTTTCAGTTCCCCATAATGACTCGTGACTCCCTTGGGTTGGCCTTAGGGGTTGTTGGCTTTTATTGATGTTTGGAGTGGCCTTTGCTTAAGTGGTTTTGCTGGATATGTTCTTTGCTTCGCTGTCTCTGTTTCTACTTCAGGTCTGCATGTGCCCAATAACTCTAAACATTTCCCATGGCGTGTTGTTTTCTGTATTTATCTTGGACTAATTAGTACTGTTGGCAAAACACAATGTCTATGAGGTTTCATCTCAACCTAGGTTTATCCCACCTGTTGTCACAAATTGCACTCATAACCCCAGCCAGCTATCTTGAGGCATGGCATTGGTTACAGGGGACTAGGGTGAAACAGCTACATAAGCAAAGACCCATCCCCACTGTACAAAAAGTTATGTACAATTCAAAACCTTCTGATGGAGACACGCTGGGCTCATCTTCTAAGAAGAACAATGTATTTGTGTGTTCTGTAGTCAGTGGTCATGCAAAGTCCTCCTCAAAATAAACCAAAAAACCAAAAAAATAAACCAAACAAAAAGTGCATTTACTGTGAAAAGAAATGTTTTAAATAACTTTAAGTATGTTTGAGTAACAAGATTCTAGATTCTGGTATGAAATTTAGCTGTTCTAGCATATAGAGCATGCTATAGAGAAGAACTCTTACCTGTAGCTTGAGAATGCCTGAGATTTTTGAGAAACAAAAATTATGAAACTAGTTTCAGACTGAAAAATTAAAAATCTAGTAAATTTACATCCCTCCTCTTTTCCCCAATCACAGAAGTGTTGGTGATTGGACGCATCCTAAAACTTATAATGACCTAGTTACCATGTATGTATGCATGTAGTACATTCGTCCATGGAGCTTACAGATGTTATCTGATTTAATCTTTACAGCATTCCTTTGAGGAATGGGGTACGTATTATCCCCATCTGGCAGGTAAGGAAAATAGAGCCTAGAGAAGTTGAGGTAGTGTGATGTAGATCACACTCCTGGTGGTTGAGCTGGAAATAGAGTACTAGGTTGCTTGATTCTGTCCTTTCCTTTTTCTTGGCCATGCATTATATTAGAGAACAGAAATATTAATGCATTTATGTTCACGTATTTCTCTATCATGGAATAATTCTGGGTGGGTATTTATTGTCTTCACCTCACAAAGCTACCAACGACCTGGCAAATAACAAAGTCAATTAGAAGTAACATTAAATTATTTCTCATGAACTTTACTGATAGTTCTCTTTCAGCCTACTTCGTTGAAATTCTCTATTGCCTATCTTGTTGAACTTGGCACTTGCTTTACAGATTGCACCCTATACAACTTGTTTAATTAATGGAATCTACTGGGAACAAAACACCCCTCGATTACTAACTCGCCAAGATGTCCAGAGCCTCTTGGTTCCGGGCAAGTCCTCGGTTGCTGGTGTGGAAGGCTGCCCCACATTACCACACAAGTAAGGACTTCCCTTCAGTAATGATGGCAGTTTGTAGCAGCTGGACCCACTAGTTACGGTATCATTATAGGAGATTCATGTATCACCAGACTTGACTATTAATGACTAGTTGTCTGCTTTATCTTACTTGATCTCTTGGCAGCATTTGACAGTTAACCTTCCTTCCCTCTTGAAACTCTCTTCCCTTAACTCCACACGAAGCTCAAAAGTAACCTCAGAAAGATCTGCGTCCCCAGCCCCGTCTCTCTCTAGTCTGTTACTTTTTTTTTTCTCTGAAACTCACGATCATTTATTTTCCTGTGTTTATGATTTTTCTCCCTCCTATTAAAATTTAATCTCCTTAAGGATAGCGGCCCTATTTATCTTGGCTTCAAGTACCCAGTACGTTGCCTGACATGTAATTTGCATTCAAATAATTATTAAATGTTGAGTATATAATTAATCAATAAATATTTGTGAACGCTTCATCTGCCTTGCACTCTGCTAAGCTAAAGGACAGAGAAAATATATGATTGCTACCCTCAGGCATGTAGCTGGCAAGAAGTAAATGTCAAGAGAATGCTAGGAACAATAAATAGCACAAGAATTGAGAAGAAACTGGGAACACTGGGCTCAGCATGGCTTGAAAGGGAGGACTGAGGGAAAAGAGAATTTCAAGTGATAGGATTGGTGCCTGATAAATACGGAACCACCAAAGCACAATTTAAGTCACAGCGAGTTAAGACATTAGCTCTAGTGCAGGGTTTATAAAGGCAAGTGGTAGTTGGAGACTGGGCAGGGAATTTTTGGTCAACCACTAAAGGATTTCAAAAGCTGGGCTGAGGCTTTTGTTCTTAATTCTAGAGGTTTCCCTGTATTAACATGGAAAATTCCGTAGTAGCTCTATAAGCACAGACTCATCCCCACTGTACCAAAAGTTACCTACAATTCCAAACCTTCCGAGGGGGCACACTGACCTCACCTTATATGAAGAACAATGTATCTGTGTGTTCTGTAATCATTGGTCATGCAATGACCCTCAGAACAAACCTTGTGCCACTAAGCAGAGTGCAGACAGTGTCATCAAATATTCATAAGTTATTTAGAGCTGGCTAAATAGGTTAACTTTAACTAGGCTGTTTGCTGTGATTTCTCTAGGGAAGCGGTTTTCCACTTTGATTTTTTTCTCATCCCCCTCTTTTTCTCCTTATTTTTGTGTGTGGAGACTAAAACTCATCTTGGGAAGACTTGTCTATATCCTAGAAGGATACAGTGTCCTGAACAGTGAAGTGTAGGGAAAAAAGCTGAAGAACCCAGGAAATATTTGGCATCCACACTGAAAGTTGTTCCAAGCACCTTTCACTTCTATTCATTTTTTATCTTGTTGAGAATTCCACACTTTCATCTGAGTGTTGATGTTATTTTCAGACTTGTGGCAATATGTGACATTTCAGCTGACACAGGAGGATCTATAGAGTTTATGACTGAATGTACGACAATAGAACATCCCTTTTGTATGTATGATGCAGACCAGCATATTATTCATGACAGGTAAGTTTGCTGGGGCTGCAGATGATAAGAGACACATAATAATACATCACTTACTTACCTTGGTATAGTAGTTTAAAGTATTCAGTATTTTACATTTTTATGAAGGCTATGCAAATACCAGAGATATGCTCAAACATATTAAAAAATTTGGTAAAAAAAACAACAACATGCAAATTCAAACACTTAAATACATGCATACTATATTTAAATGGGAGATGGGTGGCTGAAGAAGGGAGGTTTGGTTGAAAAGTCTTGTTTCTTTTCTTACACACTTTGATACCCAGCTTTAAATTATTATGACACAAATGCAATGGTTTAGGCATCTGGGAAAGTTAGAGCTTACAGATAACACTGTATACATCTGAATAAAGCATCTCACTTCTCCTAGTGTCGAAGGCTCGGGGATTCTGATGTGTTCCATTGACAATCTGCCAGCACAGCTTCCAATTGAAGCTACAGAATACTTTGGAGACATGCTTTACCCTTACGTTGAAGAAATGGTAAGCTGACTGGCAGCATCCACAGCAATTCTGTGGCTTTCAACAGAACTGCAGCGTGGTCCTAGGGATGTCTGGTCTTCTATATCTAAGAAATCTGTTGTAAAATGGAAGACCAGCCCTCCCTCAAAAGTATTTATAGACACTCTTTTATATATTCTGCTAGCTTGTCTCATGGGGAATAGAATTATATAACTGCCTTCATAGTGAATTATAATAGCATTTATCTTCCATTATTCATATTTTGTTAAGAAAGTGGCCTGTGGGGTAAGATTTTCCTTATTTTCACTCTTCCTGCCATCTAGGTCAATGCATGTGAGAACATTCTTACTGTGCTGTGATTAATAGATTTGAAAAATCAGAAATACAGAGACTTATTGGATGTTAGTCACTAATGCTTAGTTAAGTGACAGCTTTTGTTGTGGTCGTGTATTTTTCACTGTAATCAATGATCGACTGCCGAAATACCGTGCTCTCTAAATTCCGTTTCGTTTGCCAAAGATAAACACTCTTATTTCAGTGTTTATCTTTCTTTTTTTTTTTTAAGAGAGAGAGGGAGAGTGTGCACACCAGTGGGAGAGAGAGGCAGCAGGAGAGAGAAGCTTAAGCATAGAGCCCGAGGTGGGGCTCGATCCCGCCACCCTGGGATCATGACCCGAGCCCAAATCGAGAGTCAAACACTCAACTGACTGATCCACCCAGGCACCCCCAGTATTTATTTTAAGCGTTCATACTCGCTTTCTCTGTTGAGAATTTCTATCTTTTCATACCTTATGAATGTACTGTTCTTTATCACATAGTCATAGTTAGAAAAGCCACTTTATAGTCTTTGCATCATATTTCCCAGTTTCTGGGTCAGCTTGGGGCTGAACTTTTATTGATTGTCTTTTCCCTTGAAAATGGGTCAAGTCATAGTTTCCTGGTTTTCTCCAGTTGAATAATTTTGGAGTGTGTCATGGGTGATGTGGATAGCTATGCTGTGGAGATTCTGGATCGTTACATTTCTCTTCAAAGTGTTGATTTTTTGTGTGTTTTAGCAGACATTTAATTTGGCTAGCTTTAAATTGAAAACTCTGTCTCACCTGAGGTGGGGAGTAGTTCAAATAAAAGTTCAGCTCTTTGCTTTCCTTGGGCTGCTTGACCTGCAGATGCTCAGTTTGGGGGTTATCCTGAGACTCGGAATAGGGTTCACATGAAAGTTGGACTTCGCTTTTTCCGAATCTGTGCCCTCTGCCATCCCCCCTCACATTCTGGAGGCTGTGGTTGCTCTGGGTTCCATTCCTGTTTTTAGATCAGAAAGTAGTGAGCTGGCTGCGTGTTTCTATGTCTTTGCACCACGTTGCCCATCCTGGGCAGTGCCAAAGGCTGGGCAAAGGAAACTACGTGATGGTTATTTCTTCCAAGTTTTGACGCTCCTCCAAAAACTGCCAGCTATTTTTTCATTCTCGGAAGCCCTCAAGTAGTTGGTTTTGTTTGTGTTTTGTCCAGAGTTTGTAGTTGTTATCTGCAGGAGGAATGGTCCGTTAGAACTCCCCACAGGCCTAAGATGAAATGCGCCAGTCATAATACATAGAATCAACTGGACTCTAGTAGACTTTTGGAGTATGTAGAAGAGCTGTTGGTGAGCCTTTGGCTTTAATTCCTCTCTTTGAATGCTTAAATTATGTGTTTTCGGTGCAACTCTTCCTCTATATGGGCCTGGTTTGTCTTGTGGATGGATTTGACTGTTAATTTCTTGAAATGTGTTTTTGTATGGCTGCTCTAATATCACTTACCACTTAAAAAAGTTGTTATAAGCCATTTTCAACTCACAAATTACTACGTTTCAAAACTTCAGTTATAAGTATATTTCCATTGGACCCTACAACGGCTTTTCATTCCTATTTGTCTTTAATCAAAATTGCCATTCATTGGGGTGCCTGGGTGAGTCAACTGAGAGTGTGACTCTTGATTTTGGCTCAGGTCACCATCTCATGATCTTGTAGGTTCGAGCCCCACATCAGGCTCTGCGCCGACAGCGTGGAGCCTGCTTAGAATTCTTTTTCCTCTCTCTCTGCCCCTCCCCTGCTCCCTCTCTCTCTGTCTCTCTCTGTCTCTCAAAATAAATAAATAAACATTAAAAATGTATTCATCCAGTAGAGTTGATCTCATATAGATACTAGGAGAAAAGCAAGCCAGTTTAATGAATTCCCGGTAAAGTGTGATTCAGGGTTAGCCTATGTACTTGATGGGGGATAAGTACATTGATTAAATATAATTTTCATTAAAGAACAATATATATTTTTACATTATATAATAGCATGAAAATTAAAGTGTCACATATAAGTGATACACAAGTATACAGCATGTTAAATTACCACAAAGACACCTATGTGAACACTGTGTAGATTAAAAAAAAAAGCAATGTTAGCATTCCAGAAATCCCCTTATACCCCTCCCTCTACTGTCCCAGCTCTCCTTTCAAAAGATAACTACTATCGGGGTGCCTGGGTGGCTCGGTCAGTTGAGCTTCCGACTTCGGCTCAGGTCATGATCTCACGGTCTGTGAGTTCGAGACCCGCGTCAGGCTCTGTGCTGACAGCTCAGAGCCTGGAGCCTGCTTCAGATTCTGTGTCCCCTTCTCTCTCTGCCCCATCCCTGCTTGTGCTCTGTCTCTCTCTGTCTTTCAAAAATGAATAAACGTTAAAAAAATTTTATTTAAAAAAAAATTTTTTTTAACGTTTATTTATTTTTGAGACAGAGAGAGACAGAGCATGAACAGGGGAGGGGCAGAGAGAGAGGGAGACACAGAATCTGAAGCAGGCTCCAGGCTCTGAGCTGTCAGCACAGAGCCAGACACGGGGCTCGAACTCACAGACTGTGAGATCATAACCTGAGCTGCAGTCGGACGCTTAACCGACCGAGCCACCCAGGCGCCCCCAAAAAAATTTAAAAAAAAGATACCTACTATCTTGACTTGTATGTATGGATTAGTTTTGCCTTTTGGGGTGAAAATTTTATTTTATTTTTTGACAGTATTCATCAAAGTTTAAACTCACTTCTGATAATTCCATTAAACTTCTTGGATTTGTTTATGTTCTTTGTTTTTTTTCTTGGTTTCAGTAAATTCTTATCACTTAATATGCATGTTTTTTATTTTTATTTTTAAAATTTTTTAATTTATTTTGACAGAGAGAGAGAGAGAGAGAGGATGCATGAGTGGGGGAGGGGCAGAGAGAGAGAGGGAGAGAGAGAATACCAAGCAGGCTCTACATTGTCAGTGCAGAGCCAAACATGGGGCTCGATGCCAAGAACCGTGAGATCATGATCTGAGCCAAAACCAAGAGTTGGATGCTTCACCGACTGAGCCACCCAGGTGTCCCTGCATGTTTATTTTTAATTGAATGCTAGATATTGTGTATGTAAAATTGTAGAGATGATTTGAGGCTCTTTGGATGTTGTGTGATTTTCTCCAGAGAAGATTTCCTTTGTTTCTGGCAGGGAGAAAATCACCTCAGTTCAGTGACAGAAGGGCAAAGCCAGGCTTTAGATGTTTAGAAATCTGATGTCTTTCACTTCATCATTTATTTGAAAATGCAGTCTTTCAGGATCCCAAATGAAAATCTGGCATTGACTGGGGTCTCCTTCAGCAGAACTGAAACTCCAATTTTTATTACAATATTATTTAAAGTTGGCCAAAAGCTCTTCCCAGTTTCTCTGCATCCCAGCTGCCACTTCCACATTGGCAACTACACCCATGGAAAGTGGTGACAGATGCCAGACTCATCACTTTGGGCTTCCTTCCCCAGAATTATGGTGCAGCAAGTTTTACCTATCTTAAATTTTTTTTTAATTTTAACTTCAGTATAGTTAACATGTAATAGTATATTATTTCATGTGTACAATGTAGTGATTCAACAATTCTAAACATTACTCAGTGCTCGTTTTGGTAAGTGTACCCTTAATCCTATTGACCTATCTCATACATCCCTTCACCCACCTTCCCCCTGGTAAGCATCTGTTTGTTCTTTATATTTAAGAGTTTATTTTTTGGTTTGTCTCCTTTTTTCCTTTGTTTGCTTAATTCCACATATGAGGAAAACCATGTGGTATTTGTCTTTCTCTGATTGACTTATTTTGCTTAGCACTATATTCTTTGATTCCATCCATGTTGTTGCAAATGACGGGATTTCATTCTTTTTTAAAAAAATTATTTATTATTTTTGAGAGAGAGAGAGCACACAAGCAGGGGGAGGGGCAGAGAGAGAGAGAGAGAGAGAGAGAGATACAGAGGATCTGAAGCAGGTTCTGTGCTAACAGCAGCCAGCCTGATGCGGAGCTTGAACTCACCAACTGCGAGATCATGACCTGAGCCGAAGTCAGATGCTCAATCGACTGAGCCACCCAGGCACCCAAGGATTTCATTCTTTTTTATGACTGAGTAAAATTTCAGTGTGTGTGTGTGTGTGTGTGTGTGTGTGTGTATACACCACACCTTTTTTATCCATTTGTCTATTAATGGATGTATGGGCTGCTTCCATGATTTGTCTATTATAAATAATGCTGCAATAAATATAGGGGTGCGTATATCTTTTCAAATTAGTGGTGTCATATTCTTTGGGTAAATACCCAGTAGTGGAATTACTGGATCATATGGTAGTTCTATTTTTAATTTTCTGAGAAACCTCCGTACTGTTTTCCACAGTGGCTGCTCCAGTTTGCAATCCCATCAACAGTAACAGTGCGCAAGTGTTCCTTTTTCTCCACACCCTTCCCAGCATTTGTTGTTTCTTGTGTTTATGATTTTAGCCATTCTGACAGGTGTAAGGTGATATCTCATTGCAGTTTTGGTTTGCATTCCCCTGATGATGAGTGATGTTGAGCATCTTTTCATGTGTCATGTTGACCTTCTGTATATCTTCTTTGGAGAAACGTCTGTTCATGTCTTCTGCCCATTTTTAATTGGATTATTTATTTGTTTGTTTTGGTGTTGAGTTATATAGTTCTTTATATATTTTGAATACTAAGCCTTTATGAGATAATGTCATTTGCAAATATCTTCTCCCATTCAGTAGGTTGCCTTTTAGTTCTGTTGATTGTTTCCTTTGCTGTGTAGAAATTTTTGTTTTGATGTAGTCCCAATAGTTTATTTTTGCTTTTGTCTCCCTTGCCTTAGAAGACTTATCTAGAAAAATGTTGCTATGGCCAGTGTTGGAAAAATTACTACCTGTGCTGTCTTCTAGGATTTTTGAGCTTTAGGGTATTACATGTACGTCCTTAGTGCATTTTGAGTTTATTTTTGTGTATGATGTAAGAAAGTGGTCCATTTTCATTATTTTGCATATAGCTATCTCCAAAAACCGTTTGTTGAAAAGGCTGTCTTTTTCCCATTGGATATTCTTTCCTGCTTTGTCAAAGATTAATTGACTGTAAGATTATGGGTTTCTTTCTGGGCTCTCTATTTTGTTCTGTTGATCTGTGTGTCTATTTTTGTGCCAATAGCTTACTGTTTTGATGACAACAGCTTTGTAGTGTAACTTGAAATCTGGGATTATCATACCCCTAGTTTTGGTTTTCTTTTTTAAGATTGTTTTGGCTATTTGGGGTCTTTTGTGGTTCCATAAAAATTTTAGTATTGTTTGTTCTACTTTTATGAAAAATACTATTGGTATTTTGATAGGGATTGCATTAAACTTATAGATTGCTTGGGGTAGTATGGACATTTTAATAATATTTGTTCTTCCAGTTCATGAGCATGAAATATCTTTCCATTTGTTTGTGCCATCTTCAATTTCTTTCATCAATGTTTTCTAGTTTTCATAGTACAGGTCTTTCACCTCCTAGATTATTGCTAAGTTTAATAATAAACTCCTAAGCAGTAATAAACTCCTAAGTTTATTGCCAGATATTTTATTCTTTTTGGTGCAAAGGTAAATGGGATTTCTTAATTTCTGTTTCTGCTGCTTCATTATTAGTATATTGAAATGCAGTGGATTTGTGTACATTGATTTTGCATCCCATGACCTTACTGAATTCATGTGTCAGTTCTAGTAGTTTCTTGGTGGAGTCTCTAGAGTTTTCTATATATAGTATCATGTCATCTGCAAATAGTGGAAGTTTTGCTTCTTCCTTTTTAATTTACATGGCTTTTATCCCTTTTTCTTATCTCATTGCTGTGGCTAGGACTTCCAGTACGATAAATAAAGATGGAGAAAGTGGACATCTTTGTCTTGCTCCCAACCTTAGGGAAAAGCTCTCATTTTCCCCCCATTGAGTGTGATGTTAGCTGTGGGTTTTTCATATAGGGCCTTTATTTTGTTGAGGTATGTTCCCTCTAAACTTATCTTGTTAAGGGTTTTTATAATCAATGGATGTTGCACTTTGTCATATGTTTTCCTGCATCTATTGAAATACTCATATGATTTTTATCTTTTCTTTTGTTGATGTGATGTAGCACACTGATTTGCAAATATTGAATCAAGCTTGCATCCCAGAAACAAACCCCACTTGATCATGATGAATGATTTTTTAAAATATATTTTGGATTTTATTTGCTAATATTTTGTTGAGGATTTTTAAATCTATTTTCATCAGGGATATTGGCCTGTAGTTTTTTTTGTTTTTTGGTTTTTTTTGGGTTTTTTTTGGTTTTTTTTTTTTTGTAGTGTGTTTATCTAGTTTTAGTATCAGGGTAATGCTGGTCTCATAGAATCAACCTAGAAGCTATACTTCCCCTTTTATTTTTTGGAATAGTTTGAGAAGACTATAGGTATTGACTCTTCTTTAAATGTTTGGTAGAATTCACCTGTGAAGCCATCTTATCTTGGACTTCTGTTTGTTGGGAGTTTTTTGATTACTTATTCAATTTCATTGCTGATAATTGGTCTGTTCAAATTTTCTGTTGCTTCCTGATTCAATTTTGGGAAGTTATATGTTCCCAAGAATTTATCCACTTCTTATAGTTTGTCTATTTGTTGGCATATAATTTTTCATAATATTTTTCATAATATTCTTTTAGTCATTTGTATTTTGTGTCGGTTGTTATTTCTCCTCTTTTATTTCTGATTTTGTTTATTTGAGTCCTCTCTGTTTGTTTCTCTCTCTCTCTGGTTTTTTTTTTTTTTTTTGGATGAGTCTGGTTAAAATTTTGTTGGTGTTTTCAAAGAACTAGTTCCTGGTTTCATTGCTCTGTTCTATTGTTTGTTGTGTTTTTGTTTGTTTGTTTCTATTTTGTTTGTTTCTGCTCTAGTATTTATTATTTCTTTCCTTCTACTGGTTTTGGGTCTTATTTATTGTTCTTTTTCTAGCTCCTCTGAGATTTGAGATTTTTCTATTTGAGATTTTTCTTGCTTCTTGGTATAGGCCTATATTGTTATAAACTTCCTTCTTAGAACAGCTTATGTTGCATCTCAAAGATTTTGGACCATTGTGTTTGCATTTTAATTTGTCTTCATGTATTTTTTTTTTTGAGAGAGAGAGAGAGAGAGATAGAGACAGAGAGACAGAGAGAGAGAGAGAGAGAGAGTAGAGGAGATGCAGAGAGAGAAAGAGACACAGAACCCAAAGCAGGCTCCAGGCTCTGAGCTCTTGGCATAGAGCACAATGCAGGGCTCGAACTCACAGACTGCAAGGTCATGACCTGAGCCAGAGTCAGATGCTCAGACTGAGCCACCCAGGTGCCCCTGTCTCTGTGTACTTTTTTATTTTCTCTTTGATTTCTTCTTTGAGCTATTCATTGTTTAGCAGCTTTTTATGTAATGTCCATGCATTTGTGGTCTTTCCAGATTTTTTTCTTGTGGTTGATTTCTAGTTTCATAGTGTTGTGTTCAGAAAAGATACATGGTATGAATGTGATCTTTTTGAATTTGTTGAGATTGTTTTGTGGCCTAATATGTGATCTATTCTGGAGAATGTCCCATGTGCACTTGAAAATAATGTGTATTATGCTATTTTAGGATGGAATGGTCTGAACATATCTGTTAGATCCATCTGGTCCAATGTGTCATTCAAACACTGTTTCTTTGTTGAATTTCTGTTTGGATGATCTGCTCATTGATGTAATTGGGTGTTGAAGTCCCCTACTGTTGTTGTATTACTATCAATAATTTCCTTTATGTTTGTTATTAACTGCTCTATATATTTGGGTATTCCTATGTTGGGTGCATACATATTTATAATTGTTATATTTTCTTGTTGTATTGTTTTCTGAATGATTATGTAGTGTCCTTCTTTGTCTCTTGTTACAGTCTTTGTTTTAAAGTCTTTGCTGTTCAATATAAGTATTGTTATCCCAGTTTTCACATCTGTTTGCATGATAAATTTTGTATTTCTTCACTTTCAGTCTGCATGTGTCTTTAGGTCTGATGTGAGTCTCTTGTGGGCAGTGTATAGATGGATCTTGCTTTTTTATCCATTCTGTCACCATATGTCTTTTGATTGGAGCAAATAGTCCATTTACATTCAAAGTAATTATTTATGGGTATGTATTTATTGCTATTTTGTTGTTTTATGGTTGTTTTTGAGGATCTTCTCTATTTTTTTTCTTCTTTTGCTCTTGTCTTTAATGGCTAGTTGACTTTTCCTAGTGATATATTTGGGTTCTTTCTGTTTTATTTTTTTGCATATCTATTACTGATTTTTGATTTGTGGTTTTTACTTAGTTTGTATATAACATCTTCTGTGTATGTCAGTCTATATTAAGATGATGCCCACTTAAGTTTGAACCCATTCTTTACCCCTTTCTCTCCCACATTTTAGGTATATGGTGTCATACTTTACATCCTTTTATTTTGTGATTTCCTTGACTGATTTTTATAGATATACTTAATTTTTCTGCTTTTGTGCTTCCTACTTTTCTTACTCCCACTTATGTTCTTTCCTTTCCACTCAAAGAGGCTCCTTTAATATTTCCTGTAGGGCTGGTTTGGTGATCATGAATTCCTTCACTTTTATTTATTTTAAAATGTTTATTTATTTTGAGAAAGAGAGAGCATGAGTGGGGAAGGGACAGAGACAGAGGTAGAGAGAGAATCCTAAGCAGGTTCCATGTTCAGTGCAGAGCCTGATGTGGGGCTCAATTTCACAACTGTGAGATCATGACCTGAGCTGAAATCAAGAGTCAGATGTTTAACTAACTGAGCCACCCAGGCCTCTCAGAATTCCTTTACCTTTAGTTTGTCTGAGAAACTCTTTATCTCTACTTCTATTGTGAACTATCGACTTGCTGGATAGAGAATTCTTGGCAGAAGGTTTTTTTTCTTTCATTACTTTGATTATATCATGCCACTGTCTTCTGGCCTACAAAGTTTCTTCTTTTTTTTTTTTTAACTTTTTAAATGTTTATTTATTTGAGAGAGAGAGAGAGAGCGTGAGTGGGGGAGGAGCAGAGAGAGAGAGGGAGACACAGAATCTGAAGCAGGCTCCAGGCTCTGAGCTGTCAGCACAGAGCCCAACACAGGGCTTGAACCCATAAACCATGAGATTATGACCTGAGCTGAAGTCAGACACTTAACCAACTGAGCCACCCGGGCAGCCTTGGCCTACAAAGTTTCTGGTGAAAAATCTGCTGATAGCTTTATAAGGTTTCCATTGTATGTAAATGTTTTCTTTTCTCTTGCTGCTTGTAAAATTCTCTCTTTGGCACTACTTTTTGCCATTTTAATTATATGTGGTTTTGTGTGGATCTCCTTGGGTTGATTTTGTTGGGGGCTTTCTGTGCCTCTTGGATCTAGATTTCAGTTTCCTTCCCTGAGATTAGAGAAGTTTTAAGCTATTCTTCAAGTAAACATTCTGCTCCCCTTTTCTGTCTCTTCTTCCGGGATCCCTATAATGCAGATGCATTACACTTGATTGTGTAGCTGAGTTTCCTAAGTCTATTTTCATTTTGTATTATTATTTTTCTCTTATCTGCTTATTATTTTTCTCTTAGCTTATAGATAACAATCAAGCTGATTGTTATCTGTCCTCCAGATCCCTGATATTTTCTTCTGCTTTCTCTAGACCACTATTTATTCCATCTAGTGTATTTAAAATTTTTTTTTTCAACGTTTTATTTTTATTTTTGGGACAGAGAGAGAGACAGAGCATGAACGGGGGAGGGGCAGAGAGAGAGGGAGACACAGAATCGGAAACAGGCTCCAGGCTCTGAGCCATCAGCCCAGAGCCTGACGCGGGGCTCGAACTCATGGACCGCGAGATCGTGACCTGGCTGAAGTCGGACGCTCAACCGACTGCGCCACCCAGGCGCCCCTAAAATTTTTTTTAATGTTTATTTATTTTTGAGACAGAGACAGAGCATGAGCAGGGGAAGAACAGAGAGAGAGGGGGGACACAGAATCTGAAGCAGGTTCCAGGCTGTGAGCTGTCAGCACAGACATCAATGCAGGACTTGAACTCACAGACTGCAAGATCATGACCTGAGCCAAAGTCAGATGCTCAACTGACTGAGCCACCCAGGCGCTTCTCCATCTAGCGTATTTTAAATTTCAATTATTGAGTTCTTCACCTCTGATTTGTTCTTTTTTATGTTTTCTCTTTGTTAAGGGTCTCACTGAGGCCCTCCACTCTTTTCTCACGTCCAGTGAGTATCTTTGTGGCCATTAGTCTAAAGTCTCCTTAGGCATATTACTCATTTCTGTTTGTTTCACTTAGGTTATCTTGTTCTGGTTTTATCCTGTTCTTTCATCTGAGACATATTACTCTATCTCCTCATTTTGTCTAACTCTCTGTGTCTGTTTTTATGTGTTAGGAAAGTCAGCTACATCTCTTGCTTTTGAAAGTAGTGGCCTTATGAAGAAGAGATCCTGTAGGGCCCTGTAGTGCAATGTCCCCTGTTGCCCAGAACCTGGTGCTTCACGGATGTCTCCTGTGTGTGCTGCGTGCACTCTGCTGTTGTGGCTCAGCAGCTTTTTCCTTTAGTCCAGTTGTCTGCAATGGCTCTCTTTGCCTGTTTTGGGCAAGGTTTGATCCCTGTGACGTTAGTAGGTTTGTCTGGGGCTGCCTTAAGCTGGAGTTAGGTCAGACCTGGCTTTTGCCATAGATGTAGTAGCACTGAGGTGCAGTTTGCTTTCCCTGTTTTGTCTCCTGGGAAGCTTTTATAAGTGGGTGGGGCCTGCAGTCAGATCAGCTATCTGCCCCCAACCCACTGCTGTGCCTGCAGTCTGACTAGTATGTGTGGTTCATTTTCTTTCTCCCTGAGGTACGCATCACTTTGGAGTACTGCTGGTCTGTCAGGGCTGCTTGCACCCTGCCAAGCTTGTGGCACTGCTTTGGATGGACTCAGACCAAGAGTGTATTGGAAGGGGTGGATCTGCAGAAGCCCGACGTGTCAGATGTGGGGTGTTAGCAAGGCTTGCACAGGTCTTCTGTGGAGTAGGCATTCAGCTGAAGCTGGGCTTGAGGGGGTGTGTCTGCAGGGGAACACTTGGGTGGGGCACACTATTAGCAAGATAGATAGGAGTGTATGTGCTATGCTGCTTTCAGCTGGTGGCCCGGTGTTTAGCCTGGGGGGTGGGGCAGGGAAATTGCACAGGCCAGCTCCTTCACCTAGAGAAGTCTTTCATGGATCCTTGTCTCTCCAGCTCACACTCTGAGATTAGTAAACAAATCTTCCTCCAATATACCCCAGGCGATTTTCAGACTGCTGCTTCTATGCTGTGTCTCACTCGAGCTTTTTGTTGTGCTGTCTCTTTAAGGGTAGGGACTCAGTTTCATCCTGCCTTCCAGGCTCTCCCAGAGCCAAACCAACAGATTTTTAAAGTTCCAGGTTTTAAGTCCTGGTACTTGTAAGAACCTGTGAAATTCCGCCTCTCTGTTTTTCAAAACCAAATGTTACTGGGATTCATCTTTTCTGTGTGGGCTCCCAGTCTGTTTCTCTCCCCTCTCTGTGCCTGTGTTGTCCCTCCCTCCTGTAGAAAGTTCTGCAGGTCCCTGTGTCTCAGCCCTTCCCACCCACTTTGATGTGGCCTCTTTTCATTTAGCTGTGGAGAGTTTGTTCTGCCAGTCTACAAGTCGTTTTCTGGATTATTTGAACTGATGTGTTCGTTATCTAGTTGTATCTGTGGGAAAAGGTGAGCTTAGGATCCTCCTATTCTGCTGTCTTCCCAGAAAAAAAATTTTCTTTATCTATCCTTTGAAGCCAAAAATTGAGGCTTTTCATGTTTTACCTGGTTTTACTCAATGGGAGGATTGGTCTGAAAAGATCTAATTCACCCTTGTTTAGAAGGGAAATGTCCAAAAAAAAAAGAGGTTAGAGGGGAAGAGAGCCAAAGCATAAGAGAGTCTTAAAAACTGAGAACAAACTGAGGGTTGATGGGGGGTGGGAGGGAGGGGAGGGTGGGTGATGGGTATCGAGGAGGGCACCTGTTGGGATGAGCACTGGGTGTTGTATGGAAACCAATTTGACAACAAATTGAAAAAATAAATAAATAAAAAATAAAGGCATTGTATTATGAAAAAAAATAGAAGGCAAATGTCCATTTAAAAAGATGATATGTTTTTGCTTACTAAATCAGCAGTTTGATAGTCTCTTAGGCAACGTGACAAAGTTAAAAATATCTGACAGTGAGGTGTTGGAGAGTTTTGGTCAGACTGAGGCAGGTGATACTGCCTATGACTAAGCCGGCTTCTCTAAATTGTCACATATTTTTCCTTTTATACATCACAATAGTCTTCCAGACAGTGTGGTGGGATTCTCTTAGGGGCATCTATCTCAGCATTACATATAAGCAGTGGACATTTGTGAAAATGTATGGCTATTTATTGTAGTCTTGATTTGTGTGTATCTGCTTACCACTAAAAAATTAAGTATTTTGTCTCTGTTCTCGTTTGATAACTGTATTGGAGCTGTATTTTCCTTTTTGACATAAGATTCAGACCCTGTGGCATTGCAGGGCACAGGCTATCATTTTGAGCCAATAGAAAAGTTTGTTTCGCTTGAATTAATTAGACAGTTATTGTCTGCTGGAACAAGGCACACATATGGTTGAAGAAAATGAAAATATACCTTCTGGCCTATAGTAAGATGAGGTCCAGGAAGGGAATGAGATAAGTGCGCAACGCTGCCATAAAGTGGAATATGACAATCATTAGAAAAATGTTAATGGAGTTGTGGAGGGTGAAGCTCTGTCCTGTTGGGTAAAGCAAGAAAGGTTTTATGAAAGAGGTGACATTTGAGCTGGCTCTTGGTAGATGTATAGGATCTGTTCGTTTGCATGGGAATGGGAGGCATACTATCTGATGGAGACAGAAGAGCAAAGGTGGGAGTTAATCTGACAGAGGGTTTCTGTGAGCTGTCAAGTCTGACAGAGTAAAAGGAGTATGTTGGTTCCATATTGCAAAGGGTCTTAACAGCAGGATAAATAGCTTGAAATTAATTTAGGAGAGAGTGATGAGCTCTCAAAGGTGGCATATGTAAAAGTGACAAGGCATACCATATGCTTTAGGACCCTTGTGCTTGTAGTTCTGTCATGATTGAATTCTAGCAAGGAAGGCAGTTAATATAATAATTCAGCAAGCAGCCTTTTGTTGTCTTTTAGGTTTGCCTTTCTGTAGGTGGACTCAAGACACTTAGTTCATTTTCTTGGAAAAAATCCATATGATTATTGTATGTATCCACTAATATAGTTATTGAATATTTACCATTGTATTGCACAGGCAAGATGCCAAAGTGCAGTTCTTACCTTCAGGGTGTGCTTCGGGGCAGATTTTGATTAAGGCTTCACAGAGGAGGCAGTTCTTCAGCTATATCTTGGAGGACGAAGAGTAAGAATTCCATGTAGAGGAATAGCATGTGAGACATCCACCTGGTATAGAGGCATGGGAAAGCTGATGTAGATAAGCAGCTCCACACTGTTAATAGGACTTGAGTTTTGAGTATGAGACAAAAGGGAGAATTGAGGTCGGAGAGGCAGACTATAGAGAGTCTTGGAAGCCATATAGGGAGCTAGAGACTATCCTGAGGGTATCGAAAAGCTAGTAAATGATTTCAAATAGACACAGAAGAAATGGTCACATTTTTGTTTTAGAGTGAAGGTAAATGGAAGGCGAGAGGTGGGAGGTAGTTCCCATGGTCTCAGTAAGGCCTAAGTAAGGCTGTAGAGTTAGAGATAAACAGTAGAGAAAATGAAGATACTAAAGAGTTCAGTGGTTTAGCCATATGCCAAGTGAAATTCAAATCTCCTCTTATTTACTAATGGCTCCTGGCCTGCAGGCAGGGCTGGTAGGTGGAGCAGTCAGCCTGACGGGGAGTGCTCCATAGGTGCCTGGGCAGAAGAAGCAGTGGGAGGACTGCAGGTATCCCAATTCCATGAGCTTCCCCAAAGGTGCCCTGCCTTACAGATAGATATATCTTTTTTTTTTTAATGCCTGTATCCCAGGGATAGCCTAAGTGTCATATGTTTTAGATACATGAAAGTAGTTTTGACATTTATTTTGATACAGTAAACAAATATTCTTCTGCCAGTATCTGGTAGGTACATTTTTGTCTTTTCTTAGCTGGGTGAGTGCTCTAGACTTTAACCTAAAAGGATAAGGAGGGAGTGGTTGTCTCACTGATCCTAAGGCCCTGACCATCAGAAGCAATAAAACTAACTTATATGACCTCTACCCTTTGGCAGTCTATTCAGGAGTTGGATATCTTGGAAGAAAGGAGGAGGATTAGAAGGATGCTGGGGTGTTAATATGAGAGATGTGGCTTTTGTTGTTGGCCATCTGACTCATTCTTGTGAGATTAATGGGAAGACTGGGTGACTTTTTGAGGTCTACTTGGTCAAGCCATTTTCCCCGACACTTTTGAAATTCTGATGTGCTTATACATAGAACTAATCTTGGTGTGAGGTAGACTCCCTATTGCAGGGTTGGGGACTTTTTGTCTGGAAGACCCATTCTCTCTTCTGATAGAGCAATGTCTATCCTTTGGGATAGGATACAGGCCTTCTGAGTGGGGACAATGGCTGCACGGCTTGTGGTGATGTTTGTAGCATGTTCAATATGACACATCTAACTGGAGGGGAAGGATAAACTACTTTGTGTTTTCCACAAGCAAAGATGATTATAATCAAATTTTAGTTTTAAAATTGGAACTTGTACTGAAATAGTATGTTCTTGGGGGGCACAATCCATTGCCTGTAGATCTCTATTACCAATTATTTATATTCAGTGCTCCTTAGAAAACTTTTCTAACTTATTTTTTCCTTTGACTAATATTTTAATATGTAAACAAACACCAAGAATCCTTCTTTGCAATGTTATTTATCTCTTACCAATCTCATTTTTCTTTCAGATATTATCAGATGCAACACAGCCTCTTGAAAGTCAGAATTTTTCTCCAGTGGTGCGGGACGTAAGTTATAATAGTTTTTTTCCATGAATGTATTTTTTCCACTACCTTCCTCTCTCCCTCTCTCCCTTACTCTCTCCATCTTTGTTCTCTGTCAGTCATAAGCCCATGTTTGTGGGTCTAAAATATGGACACTAAAGAAATGTCTTGTGTCATACACATTTAGGCAGTGATTACATCCAACGGTACATTGCCTGATAAATATAAATATATCCAGAAACTCCGAGAGAACAGGTAAGCATTATTCTTATCTTGGATTTGTTGAGTATTTTTAAATGTTTCTATGTGAGTTCACGATACTAGGCTTATACAATTTTGAAAATGTCTTTTAAGTATAGGAAATCCAAACTAAGTGACTAGCTGAAACCAGTGGGAATTATTTTGGTTTTCTAATCTCTGAACATCATTTTGGTTTTCTAATCTCCTGCTTTGACTTGTATGTAAGCAAGTAAAGTCCAAAAAGTTCTCCTTTGGGTAGCACCTTGTTCTTTCTCTAGAATTTTGCATAGTGTTATGTCTCAGGTGTTTTCTCAAAGAACATAAGCACACTAACCTTTTTTGTGGTATTTTCAGTCTGGTTTCTAGTTGAGGATTTGGACTCTGTTTCGTTTAGTATGATGTTTAGATAAGTGGGCTCTTATTTAGAAATTAACAGAAGTAGTGAAGAAAGAAAATGGTGAGAGGTCAGTTTTCCCTGGGGATTCTTCTTAGGAGGAAGATGCCAAACAGTTATGTGGTAAATCTACCCAAGAGAATAGTGCTCTTAGAAAAGTACTCAGCTAAGGCCCTTGTTTCTTTAATTGATTTTACTCTTCAGAATTTGAAAACATTGACATTTCTTTGGAATGTTCTGGTCCTCTTCAGCTGATTGCACTTGATTTGTGTTTATATCTGCTCCACTGGTCTATTCACATCTAACAAAATAACCCATGCACTGAATTCTCAGGAGAGACCAGAGTGGAAAAATTAAAAAGAAACAAACTGCCTTAGCTTCTTTCTCAGTTCTTCTATCTATAAGAAATAAAGAGATCTGCTAGGATCAAGTATACTACTCCTGTGCTTGTCCATCTGTGTTAGTTTTCTAATAGTTACTTTTTATGTGTCAATGAAATATTCTGGCATAAGATAGCAAGAGTGATTTTTTTTTTTAAGTGGCTAGCACTATAGGCCCATGGGAGAGTTTCTTAGAGAGGAAACTTCACATCTGTTAGTTTTTCATAACTCTGTATTTTTGATTCTTATCTGCTGATGATCTCTTATATTGCTAATCCTAATAACATGTCTAACATGACCAGTCACAATGATGTTTTCACTGTTACATACCATATTTCTTGTAGCAGCAAGTCTGCTAGGACTTCCTGCCCTCCTTCCTAATGGAATATTCTGTCAGGAAACTGATAATGAAGATTGTATTTTGAAAGGAAATTTAAGTTATCTTAAATATCTTCCTTATTTGAATGTTCTCTTCATCACTTAGCACCATGACTATTAACCTGGAGTCTTTGAGGTTGCCCATGGGGTGGACAGTATTAAAATGTAGGAACAAGTTTTAAAAAATGTATTTTGAATATTTTATTTTTAGGCATCAAAAGTGTAATTTATTTACAGAGACTATAGAAAGTGTTGTTAGAAAGGATATACAATAACCAAATTACTAGTTCCCTTCTAGGGGTTGAAATGGATGGGGACAGAGGTTAAAGTAGAATCACCTCATCAGTAACATGAGTGTTGGGGTGAAGAGGGGCAGGGACATTTTGTATTTAAATTTATTTGTATTCATGGAGTGCCTGAGTGGTTCAGTTGGTTGAGTGTCTAACTCTTGATTTTGGCTCAGGTCATGGTCTCACAGTTCATGGGATCAAGCCCCGCATCAGGCTTAGCACTGGCAACACAGAGCCTGCTTGGGATTCTCTCTCTCTCCCTCTCTCTCTTCCCCTCCTCCCTGCAACCCGCTCGTGCATATACGTACACACTCTCTCTCAAAATGAATAAATAAGCATTAAAAGATACATTTATTTGTATTCACTTATAATTAACGGAAAGGTTAAAGTTTGAGAGACAGCTTGACCTAAAAGATTCCAACAGCAGAGCCTTCTGCTTACGTCTCTGGCACAAAGCCATTTCCGTGGTCTTACACTGGTATCTGGGAATTTGATTCAACAGAGTTTTAATGAATATCTTCCATATTTAAGACAAGATTTGTTGAGCATTGCTGGGTTTATAAAGATGAACAAGACAGTCACGGTCTTGGAGGTCATAATTTGTAGGAAAGACAGAGAGTTAATCTGACAGGAAGGCACAAATTCCAACAGAATAAACTGTTCAGGCATTAGAATCCTGCCTCGTAACTCATCTTAGGTTTTTACATTTAACCCATGGCATTTGTGATTTCAAAACTATGGTTTTAATTGTTTTCAAGCGACCCTAATGATAAGTGACAAGCAATGCCTAATATGACTAATAATAATCTCCTTCTCAGATTGTTGTCTCCTCAGATTGTTGTGAGGAGGAAATAGGGTTTCTGATGTAAAGCCCCTGGCATGGTTTTAAATCATGTCCCCTGGAAGGATAGAGTGTGAAACCAGGTTACTCAGTTGTGAGTAAGCCAGGCAGTGGTCCAGAATCGCACCTCAGTAGTGGTTGGGAATTCGTGAAAGTTCATGGACAGTCACTTCAGAGAGGTCAGGGTCTGTTGTTCATCACACAAAATCTAAAATAATTAATGGAAAATGTTGGTATAAGGAACTCCTGTTGAGGTTCTTGTTGTAAGAAATGTGGGAAAAATTATCATTTCACAGTCTAAGATTTCGTTTGTTTTGGGGACAGAAAGATTTTGTTATTTTAATTTCTTTTGTTGTTAAAATTTTCTCTTCCTCCCCTCTTTTATTTATAGGGAGCTTGCTCAATCACTTTCAATGGGCACCAAGAAAAAGGTCTTGGTTCTTGGATCTGGTTATGTATCTGAGCCTGTACTGGAATATCTGTCGAGAGATGACAGTATACAAATAACAGTAGGTAAATAGCCCTAAGTTTTAGAGCAGAAGACGAAAAACTGATTTCAAAACGTGCTTACTCTGTGAATTTCAGATGACCATCTTGTTTCTAAACTTTGAGAAATTCTTTTTGGAGCTGTTAAAATGTGTTTTACTCTCTGATTAGTGAAAGGAAATCTTAAAGTTGGACTTTTATATTCTTGAAATAGGCTCTGATATGAAGAACCAAACTGAACAGTTAGTCAAGAAATATAATATTAATCCTGTTAGCATGGACGTTAGTAAACAAGAAGAGAAATTGAGCTCCTTGGTGGCAAAACAGGACCTTGTCATCAGGTTAGTATCTAGGTAGAGAAGATGGCCATATATTTTGTTGTTTTTTCTCTTTTTCCTTATTTTCTCTTTCTCTGCTCTAAGTAAACTTTCAAATGAAGTGTGTACCCAGATATGACCAAATCATAAGTGTATAGTTCAGTGAATTTTCACAATGAACACACTTTGTAACCATCATTAACATCCAAGCACAGAGTAACAGTACCCCAGAAGCCACCCATGTGTCCCTTTCCATTATTAGCCCGATCCCCCAAGGGTAAGCACTATCATGGCTTCTCATGTACATTAGTTCTTGCTAGCTTTCAACTTTGTATAGTTGGAACCACTCAGTCTGTCCTCATTTGTGGCTGCCTTCTTTCTTTAACACTGTGATTGTGAAAGTTGTTTGTGTTGTTGCTTATAATTATAGTTTATTCATTTTCATTGCTATGTAACATTCCATTGTGTGAATATACCATTATTATCCATTTGACTGTTGATGGGTGTTTAGATTGCTTCTGGAATTTGGCTATTATGAATTGTGTTGCTGTGAACATTTCAGTATTTGTCTTTTGATTGCCATATGTATACATTTCTATTGGAAATCTATCTAAAAGTGGAGCTGCTGGGTCAGAGGTCTTCATGTTTCATTTATTTTGGTGGCCATTTTATCCTTTGAACTTATAAAGTTTAAGTGAACATAAGTAGCTTCTCTAGCCTTATGACCATTTTTAGTCTTATCATAGGAACAGATCTTGAAATATAGTTTTTATTACTGATAAAAATGCAGATCTAACTTCTAGGTACAGAGCTACATGAGAGTCACTCTATAATTAAACCTAGTTTTGAAATACCAAAGTGATGAGAATAAGCATTTATTCTTAGAATATGATTTTTCCAAGATGGACGGAAGAAAATCACCTGCTCATCCATAATTAAGTCATTTTCATAGTTAGATTAGATTAAAGTGATATCTTTGGAGGAAGTTCTGTGATGTTCTACTTTAAAGAAAAAAGGGGCTGCAAAAACACAATGAGAGGTAATTCTGTGTGGGAACGTGTGCATTATCTCTTGATGTATTTAAGTTAATGTCTCACTTCAGGCACTTAAAATATTATTCTATTTATAAAAATTTAATGTGCAATAATTTTTATTCAGCAAATATTCACCAATGACCATGGACCTTGACTGTCAGTGATATGATTATGATTCATAATGGAATGTTCTAACGTCCTGAATAAAACAAAGAAATCTGTTTTACCACACATAGGTACCTAAATAAAACATTTTTTTTCTTAAAGAAAGACAACATATAAGACACACTTGGAATTAAATCTGAAGCAAAATATGACAAGATAATAATCTATTAATATGTTGCAAATTTTAAAATTTAGCAAACTGATGGCCTTGAATAAGATTTAGCATTAACAAAATCTGTTTTATATTTAGTTTTTCTCAGTTGGTTGAGTTTCCATGCTGAATAGTGTTAATGTTGTTGAACATCCTGTACCGTTCTTTAAATAATTTAAATTTTTTTTAAGCTGGAGAAGGAGTGTTTTGATGAAAACACAGTGGTCACCAAAATAAAATGAACAAAGAATATGTTTCACAAAAAAATTCATAATAGTATGTCAAATCCTCATGGTTTTAATTTTGCAATTCTAGTTTTTAATGATTTAATGCAAAGTAGTAATTGAGTTTCATAAATTACTTTGAAAATTCCATTTGTATTTTGTGTATGTTTTAATAAGTGGCATTTCCAACTATTTGGATTAATTGGGTTTGAGTCAACTCAAATAACTGAAGAGTTATGTCCCTTTAAGTAGGTACTATATTACATACTCAGTGAGTTATGAATGCAAATCCTTTTGTCTAAAACAGGTACCATTAATCAAAGTCCTGGCATTCTAGTTCTCAGTATATTATTCGGTTAGTGCAGATTATGCCAGAGTTTAAAAATGTTATTAGATCTTGGTAAAGTTTTTATCAAGAAAGGCTTTAATGTGGGGAATGTGGGGAAAAAATCCCTACTTAATTTTTAAGATGATGCCATTGTACGTTTTCTATGAATATTTTTCCAACAGAGTCTTGCAACTATTTTGTTCATGGGCTTTTAGAGGCTACTGTGTTTAGCAATAATTCTTTGTGATTAAAAAAGTCAAAAAACAGGGGTGCCTGGGTGAGTCAGTTGATTAAGTGTCCTACACTTGATTTCTGTTCTGGTCATAATCTCATGGTTTGTGAGATTTGTGGTGACAGGGAGTAGCCTGCTTGGGATTCTCTCTCTCTCTCTCTCTCTCTCTCTCTCTCTCTCTCTCTCTCTCTGTTTATCTCTCTCAAAATAAATAAATAAGCTAAAAAACCCAAAAGACAGACATTAGGAGTTTTCCTGTTGATGCTGACAAAATAGGTACACAATTGTATTCCATATGATCATAAATCTAAGTAGCAATACTTCATTAAAATTTTGTTTTAATGTTTATTTATTTTTTGAGAGAGAGAGTGAGACGGAGTGTGAGTGGGGGAGGGCCAGAGAGAGGGAGACACAGAATCTGAAGCAGGCTCCAGGCTCTGAGCTGTCAGCACAGAGCCCGACGTGGGGCTCGAACTCACGGACCGCGAGATCATGACCTGAGCTGAAGTCGGATGCCCAACCGACTGAGCCACCCAGGCGCCGCTAGGTAGCAATACTCTACTAACCTGAGGAGGCATAAGTATCTCAGAGGTGGTTTATTATTTTGTTTTATATAAAATAGAGAAAACCTGAAGTTTGCAGGATGAATTTGTCAAGTACAGTGATGTAGTGTGATAATGTTTATAAGTTTGTACTTACATTTTCATTGTACTATGTAGATTGCTTCAGCAAATAGGCAATAAGCTAGTAGAACTTGACTATTATTATGCAGTTGACAGGATGTTTTATTATTCTTTGGATAGAATATGACTATGTTCATTTATATTAACATTTATGGAAATTTATTTTATTTTTTGTGATTGTCTAGTCCCAGTGCCAAATTAAAACACCAAAGCCAATTTTTTAAAAAACCTGATTGAAGTTGAGTTTTGAGCACAGTTTCATTTTTTGCCTAGCATATAGACTTCTAGCCATTTTGATAGCCTTTACACCAATCAATACCATTAAAGCTTATTTCCTCCTTTGGACCTTCCTAGATTCTATTCTGTAATGTAACATATGGGTCACTTTGACTTAGTTTAACCTAACCTGATGGCCATTTGGGAAATGTGGAGGAAAAAGAAAAACAACCTTATCTTTTAGTAGGGGATCCAAGACAGAAAATCATAGAACTATAAAGATGAATGGAACAAATCCCATTAAATGTTACCAAAAAAAAAAAAAAAAAACCCCAAAACAAAAACAAATAGCTGAATGAATGCAGAAGAAGGAGATCTGGCTTTGGGGGAATCTGAGAGAGTTTCTTGGAGAAGATACCTTTTCAGACATTTCTTTACGGAGAGTATGGCCTGGATGGAGGTGAGTGGGTGGATGTAATATTCCAAGTAGAAGGTATAGTGAGAGTAAAGTTTCAGGGCTAGCAAAGTACGGACTGTGAGTGGAGAATTACAATAACTTCTTTGGTTTCCATATATGGTTACCGTATTTGGTTTATGAAGCAGATTGAGGGAGAATAATGGAAAGGTTAGGTGAGGGTCAACTGTGGAGGGTTTTAAATGGGATAATAGGATGAATTTATTCTGTAGCTCTTGAGGAGTCACTGGTCATCTTGGAGAGAATAAGTTAATCAGAGTGATAGCTTCAGTGCCGTTCAAGACATATTGGAAGGTAGGCTTGGGAAAGTTTCTGATAGCTTCTCTCTGTTTTTAAGCTTGTTGCCTTATGCATTGCATCCTCTTGTGGCCAAGGCATGCATCACAAGCAAAGTTAACATGATCACCGCAAGCTACATCACACCGGAACTAAAAGAATTAGAAAAGAGGTAAGTTCTAGTCATTTTCAACAAAGTAGTTCCATGGCATTGTTTTTATTTTGTATCCAACTTTTTCTTTCTCCTCTTTCTGCCTGTTGTAGTGTGGAAGACGCTGGCATCACAGTTATTGGCGAACTGGGACTGGACCCTGGTCTTGACCATATGTTGGCAATGGAAACTATAGATAAGGCCAAGGAAGTGGGAGCCACGGTGAGCCCAGTTTACACCCAAAGGTCCATTTAGGAAAATATTAAAAGGTCCCGATTTTTGTGTACAGAAATAATCTTTTTGTAATTTTGATTAAGGAAGCTATTATATTCTAACTCATACTTTGACTAGAAATTTCAAGTAAAATCCTGTAACTTCAGAAATATCTGTGTGATATAACAATGTTCAAGGCTTAAACAACTGATTTTTAGAGAAATAGATGCTACCATAATATTTTGGTGTAATGAAAGGTTTTAGACTACTTTGGAGATTCTATAATAATGTTTGACTTTTAAAAGTGGGAAAAATTCTTTGGATTATTGTCAAACTTTTGGTTTATGAAATATCTTTTACACATGAGAAGGAACTATTGGGTATGAAAATGTGACGAGTCAGATTAAATGCTTTAGGTTATATACTTAATATGTATGTAGTCAAATGTAGAATCAAATTATAATTATCTATTATATAAAGATTACGTTTTATATTCATTATATATTAATACTAATTAATTATACTTGTATAATATAAAATATATAATCAAATTATAATCAAATATGTCATTTGAACACAAAAGTCAGGAGGAACTGACCAAGCAGAATTGAACTAATAGTTGGATTTTTAACTAGCAAACTGTTGGTCACAATCTCCAGTGGATTTTAAAAATGAATACATAAAATGTAACTGACTTGATCAAATAATGTTTGGCTCTAAGAATGTGCTTTTGAAAGCCTTTGTAACTTTAAGGAAAAAAAAAATCCAGCGAGTTTAACCTCATTTGCTCAGTTTTTGTCATCGTGCTCATTTAATAACTTAGATACATCAATCTCCCTTACTTAATATTAATCCTCTTCAATTTATTGTTCCCTTACTTTACAGATTGAATCTTATATTTCCTACTGTGGCGGGCTTCCAGCCCCGGAACACTCGGACAACCCTCTGAGATACAGATTCAGCTGGAGTCCAGTGGGAGTTTTGATGAACATAATGCAGCCTGCCACCTACCTGCTCAACGGAAAGGTGAAGGATTATCAGCAAAGCTTTAGAGATATGAACCTACAGTGACCATCTCACAAAGTCCAAAGTCTTTCTCCCTGATACAGGCCCTTGGACAGTGGCTGCGCGTCCTCCATTCCCTCCTCCACCAGTGTTTCCCAGTGGGTATTTTCTGTTCCACTCAGTGTGGTCTACTTGCTGTTCCCCGTGAAGCCTGTGCTCATTCTTTCCTCTTCACCCTCTTGCAAGGTGTTTCTGCAATTTGAAAACTCACTTCTCAACTTCTCTGCACGTATAAAAACGGGTCACCTTGTGATTTCTTTCAGTAGGAAAGACATTTACCGAGTCCTAAATGTGTGCTGAGTCACTACTGTGTGCAAGGCACCAAAGGTTGTCCCATTGAGTGAAGTTCTTGACCTCGGAGGACTCACAGCTAGAATGGAGGGTTTGGTGGGTCAGGGAAAGAAACTAACTTTCTTTCCCAGCTGTTGTGTGCCAGAATGGAAGAGTTCTCCAAGTTCAGTGTCAAACCCAGATCTTTTACCAGATTGCCTCATGGCAGGTAAGACAGACAGTAGGATAAGTGGCTAAGATCCGGTGGGAGAAGTTCTAGGGTGTGCAGATGAGAGGGCAGTTGATTTGACCTTGGTGAGGACGGGGGAGAAGAAAGTTAGCAGAGAAGACAAGATGTGCTCGGCCTTGAAGGATGAGCAGGTGCCGGCTGGGCAGGGACGCCGCCAGCCTAACTGTGCTGAGCGCCAACCTCACTTGATTCTTACGACCATCCTAGTGGGTGGCATAAGAAGCATAGCTAACTCAGCCACAGTCTAAGAGACCGCAAGGGACACAGCCAGTGCCCGTATTGCACTTGTCTGCCTTCATAGTTCATGCCCTAGCTATAAGGAACGAGTCTTGCAAAGAGCACATGTGACTAGACTGAGGGTTTCTCCTTAACTTTTGTGATCTAGGCACCTCCTTGTCCCTGGCTCCAGCCCTGCAGGGGGTGGTGAATTATGTTACTAGCTGTGTGTCTTACAGAGATGCTTCAAGCAGCAGTTTTCTGAATCCCCAGTGTATCTGATTTAAACATATTTTGTGTACAAAGGAGTAAATTGAAAGAATTTCTCAAGACACAAAGTGAACGTTATTATCCGTTGTCCTCTGTGCCTATGATGTACAGAGTATACATCGCAGCCTTAGGTGTGCATTGGAATCAACAGAGCGGTTTGAAAAATAATGGTGCCTGGGCGCATCCCTAGAGATGCTGATTTGCCTGGGTTTGGGGATCTTCAAAGACTCCCCAAGTGATTCTAATGTGCAGCCGAATTTGAGAAGAGCCGGTTTGGTGACCAGGGGATCATAGCTGCACTGAAAACAGTCCCAAACAAGCAGGGCACTTTGATGCTAGAAAGATACATGTGCGTGTTTCGGGATATGAAACAGGACCCCTGTGTTCTGGTCCAAGTGCCGACTTCCCTCACAGTGCCACCAAAGTCCAGGCAGTTGTCAGGGTCCATCAGGCATCAGCCTCCTAACGGTAATGTGGCCACTGACGTCTCATCTAGCTCTCCAGTCCTGAGAGTCATGAAGGTCCAGCCCGAAACAGTCTGCTGTTCTGCCGAGCACATCCTTATATGCCTCCGCCTGCCTCCTGTCGCATTTAGCGGCTCCTTCCACCACCTGCTGTCCTGGAGAAGAGACCAGGCCATGTTTGGTTTACACTAACATGTGGATGCAGGGAAAATTCTTGCTTCCATTGGGCAAATGCTTGTTTTCAGGAGGCCATATAACTGAAAAGATGATGACCATGGACGGGTGAGCAGAGCCTGTGTGAGAGAAAGAGCTGGGGCTTTGATGGTAGTGGGCCTGGCTCTGTGCTCTTGCTCTGCCCTTTGCCAGCTGGTGGCTCTAGAACCATCCCCGAATCTCTCCGATCTTTGGGCTGCTTGTCTGAAGCTAAGCAGAATCATAGCAGCCGTGTAGAGTACTTGCAGTAGGGCTCACTGAGGCCAAAGAGACAGCAATCTGCCTAACGCACGTTCTCAGGCAAGGCGTAAAAGTTAGCTGCATAAAGAAATTGATCGTGGTAGGTGCTCAGGAAAAGCAAGAGGTTATTTCCAGGCAGCAGAAGTTGTACATATTGAATTTGAAGTTTTTCCTTTTCATCCTCAACTTCTTTTGTAAAAAAGGAATGCTTTTGCATCTCCCTGACACTGTGGAGGAAGCCAAGAGAAAACATGAGGGCTTTCTTTTCTTTGCTAAAAATGATACTTTTTTCAAGGTCCCGCTCAAGTTTCCTCTTGCGGAGACAGCTTTTCCTGACCACTCCAACCCCCATTCACTCTTCTTTTGTCCAGACTCCCACACTTTGTCTGTGTAAGAATTTTCCGGATGCTGTATTATTCACTCAGTAATTCAAGTGTATCTGTCTGTCTCCCAACCCAGATTGTTAAACTTCTTAAAGCCTCTCTTATATTCTTGTCCCTCCATCCCCTCCACCACTCTCACCACCCCCACGGAGCAGGCCTTATATAATTCAGGGAATCATAATGGAGGGTCAGGTGACCTCTCTGGCTTCTGCTTAAAAGTTGAAGCCTTAAACTTTTCCAGCAACTCAGGCAGTGGCCTATGAAATAGGACATACCTCATTGTTCCACATCCTTGCAGAATTTCCAGCCACTGACACCATTCTTAACTTCTAACTTCTAATCCTATTTCTTTTTTTTTTTAAGGTTTATTTATTTTTTAGAGAGAGAGAGAGAGAGAGTGAGTGGGGGAGGTGAAGAGAGAGAGGGAGACACAGAATCCGAAGCAGGCTCCAGGCTCTGAGCTGTCAGCACAGAGCCTGACATGGGGCTGGAACCCACAAACCATGAGATCATGACCTGAGCTGAAGTTGGACGCTTAACTGACTGAGCCACTCAGGAGCCCCTTTCTAATCCTATTTCTAACAAATATGATTCCCTTTTACATATCTGGAAGACAGTGGCTGTGTCTTCTCTTAGTTCTGTTTTCTCTATGGGTGGTGGGACATTGGTGGGAGCTGAGGGTGATAATGGCATCATCTCCTTCAGCCTCCTCTTCTAAACTACTCGCAGTGAAACAAATATTCTCCAGATCATGCTTGCTCTGAAAACTCAGCTCTGAGGTAGGTTTTGTAGCTGTCTTCCCATTGCTTGCTTGCCCCTACCTGGATTGCGGCACCCAGCCCTCCTTTGTAGGAAGAGCCACAGCTCTTCATTGCCTGCAGCCATTTTGAATGCAGTTTGGGGGTGTATCACTGGTGCCATAATGTGGAAGGTTACACTGTGTCAATCAGTAGCCTTCTCAAAATAGTGATCCACAGATAAGTTCAAGTAAGGGGACAGTGTGGTGTAGTAGAAAGAACATAGACGTTGGAGTCAGATAGATCTGGGCTCCAATCTGCCTCTGGGTGACTCTCAGTCCCAGTTTCCACCTCTGAACAATGGATTATTGCATGAATTGAAGGTAATGTATATAAGGCACTTAGCACAAAGCAGGTCCTGAATAAATGAACTGTCTGTGTAGTTCCTGTGTTTAGGTGTCTAGTCAGTTTAGCAATCAAGCTTATTGTCGGTTAGTGGTTGGGAGACGTGTGGGTGTGGCTGCGTGTGTGGGAAGGGCTGGATTTAGGGCAGTCTGTGGCAGCCATGGGTAAGGAGCCACTGTTTCTGTTGGCAGTAGGTGCTGGGTGTGTGCGTTGTCGAGTCAGGCAAAAATGCATATTCTGTGCCAAATAGATAAATATGTCATTCTTTATCCAAGCCATTAATAAAATATTAAACATGATAGGGCATATTAATGAACCCCATGATATGCCACTAGACATACGACTCTGTATGAATATCACAGGACACGTGATTACCCAGTAATTTTTTGGGTCAGGTAGTTTTGGCAGTTTTCAATCTCTCTAAATGAATCATTATTATTCAGCTGATATTTCCCTATTTTCTTCCGAGGATCTCCTGATAAACTTATGAAGCAGCTGACTGACTTCTGATTAGTAAAGTGCTGGAGTACAGTAGTTTTTATTGTCTTTTTCTTTAAAACAATTTCCTCACCTTCAAACAAGCAAACAAAACGTTAGAATTGCTGTAAGTCATAGAAGTGAGATGTGTGTGGAGACCCTAAAGGTTAACGTTTGCTTTCTTATTAGATTTCTTTTAAATTTAGAATTCTGATAGAAAAAAAAATCTGTTTGAAGGCAATGGTACAGAATTGGTCCCTCTGGAAATGTTTACTGTCCAGAGGAGTTTCCTAAGGAAAGTAAATGAGAAGCTTTCCTCACCTCCCTCAGCCTGTCACTCTTGGAGTTTTAGTGGTGCTTGGTGCTTGGTGCTTGCAAACCCAAGCCTTTTAACTGCAGGGATGCCTCCAGGCCTGACGCCAGTCAGCGTCGCCCGTTTCTTCTGGGCCTTCGGCTACCCACACACACACATTTCCGTTTTCTCTCTCAGAGCAAGGCACGTGCAGAACCCATCTACAAATAAACTCCAGGGATCTTAGCAGAAGACTCTTTGGGGTGGTTTTGTGCAGCCGCAGACCCGTGGTGGGAAGCCGTTTCCAGTGGTGCAAGGGGATGAACCCAGTTCCGCCAGCAACGCCCCCCCCCCCCCCCCCCCCCCCCCCCCCCCCCGCCCAGCCCTGATTTGATCACTCCGGGATGTCTTCCATCATCTCAGGGATGATCATAAACCTCGCAAGCCAAAAGAAAACTTTAGTCCTTTCATCAAAGTCAAAGGGAAAAACCTGCATCAGTGCATTTTGGGTGTGTGATGGGGGAGGGGGTGGGAAAGAGGATTTTAGAGTGAAATCAGAAGAGCTTGGGAATTGACTTAATTCTAAGCAGCGCGGTAAGACCAGGGGGTGGCACTTCTATGGGTTTCGCTGTCTGTTCACACGTCGTCTCTCTGGTAAGGGGACTTCTCTCCTGTTCCCCATCCCCAGTGCACACCCATAGGTCGACTTGTCTAGGCTGTGAGCTCCTTATGGTCGTTCTAGCACCGCTGCTGGCACTTGGTGGCCATTCAGCAAATGTTTGTTCATGAACCGAGGGAATGGAGACAGAAATTGCAACTTCTTCATCACTCTCCTTCCCTCCACAAGGAGTGTGATCCCAGCACGTACATGGTAGGTCCCCCGTTAGTGCTAGCAGTGACAGAAATGCACAAGACTGGTGCCCGATGCTCGGCGTTCAAAGGGGGATGTAAGTGAAGAATGAAGTGAGAATATCGCTGTTGTTATTGGAGCATAGCCATTTATTTATTTTTAGTTTTTGTGTTTTATGGTTGGTTTATTTTTATTTTTAAAAATTTATTTATTAATAGTCAAGTTAGTTAACAGAAAGTGTATATTGGTTTCAGAAGTAGAGGGGCGCCTGGGTGGCGCAGTCGGTTAAGCGTCCGACTTCAGCTCAGGTCACGATCTCGCGGTCCGTGAGTTTGAGCCCCGCGTCAGGCTCTGGGCTGATGGCTGGGAGCCTGGAGCCTGTTTCCGATTCTGTGTCTCCCTCTCTCTCTGCCCCTCCCCCGTTCATGCTCTGTCTCTCTCTGTCCCAAAAATAAATAAACGTTGAAAAAAAACATTAAAAAAAAAAAAAGAAGTAGAACCCAGTGATTGATCACTTAGGTGTAACACCGAGCTGGAGCACAGCCCTTTAAAATTTCCATTGCTTTCAGCTCACTGAAACCCTAATGGGGCGCTCTTCAGTGCCATCTTATCCAGATTTAAGTCGGATTTCATTTTATTTTTTTTAATGTTTATTTATTTTTGAGAGACAGAGTGAGAGCGCACATGAATGGGGGAGGGGCAGAGAGAGAGGGAGACACAGAATCCCAAGCAGGCTCCAGGCTCTGCGCTGTCAGCCCAGGACCCGACTTGGGGCTGAAACTCACGAACGATGAGATCACGACCTGAGGCGAAGTCCCACGCTCAACTGACTGAGCCACCCAGGAGCCCCTTAAGTTGGATTTTAAAGCTTGGGAGAATAATGGCCTTTTGAACTATATTAGTTCAATAGCTTAGGTATGAGATGTCAATTATGGTAGTTTCATTAAAAAAATTTTTTTTTCAAACCCTCTACTGCTTTCTTTTAAAAATTTGATTTTATTTTTTAAGAAAATAATGCAGATGAGTCCACAGGGAGCACAATATTGTAACCCCATCCGTGCCCTTTCAATGTTCTTCAGGTTGTGAATGTCGCAGGGGGCATCTCCTTTCTTGATGCAGTGACCCCCATGGATTATTTCCCCGGATTAAATTTGGAAGGCTATCCTAACAGAGACAGTACGAAGTATGCTGAGATTTACGGCATCCCATCTGCGCACACTCTGCTGCGGGGGACACTGAGGTACAAGGTAAGCAGCTCTATTGGAGATGAAGCCTGTTGCCCGTTTTTGGGTAAGTGAAGTGTACACGTAATGTTTCTTAGTCATCAAAATAATTAAGACAGTAGGCCAGGCTGGAATCTGTTTTCTCAGGATTCTTTTGACTGAATGTTTTAGGAGACAATTCAAAATGGCCTGAGCTAAGAAAGAATTTTTGATTCATGAGGAGTTTGGCAGGGGGACAGGTGAAGGGTCACTTAAGGTGTAGCAAGATTTGGGGCCCAGTGACCTCATGGGGACTTGGTTTCTCTTCACCTCTCAGCTCTTCCCGTATGTGCTGGCCGCAGTTCCAGGCTCCACACAGTGGCAGGGTGGTGGCAGCATCCCCAGCATTTTTGGTTCAAATCCAGTAGGGATTAAAAAACATATCTTCATAGCTAAAAATACCATTTTTGTCTCAGCCCCTGAAGTCACTGGGATAAAATATGCCCATCAGCCTTTGCCTTTGCTTCACTTCCCTAAAGCTGAAGATGTAGTCATTGTCACTTTCCACAAAGCAAATCTGAAATGTTTTTTAGGACAGAATGGCGTGTAGATTCTGGGAGCATAAACACAAATGCCCACCACACACTTATGTATTAATAACAAAAGAGTAGTGGCACGTATGACCAGATTAAGACAATCAGTGCAACAGTTTCCTGGGGCTGTTTTAACGAATGGCTACAAACCAGGTAGCTTAGAACAACAGAAATTGACTCTCTCACCTTTCTTGAGGTCAGAAGCCTGAAATCAAAGTGTGGGCAGGGTTGGTACCTTCTGGAGGTTTTGAGGGAGAAACTGTCCCATGCCCCTCTCCTCACTTCTGGTGGCCGCCTGCAATTCTTGGTCCAGTCTCTGCCTTGGTCTTCATATCACCTCCTGTTTGTGTCACTGTGTCCTCTCTTCATCTTGTAGGGACACCATTCATTGGATTTAGGATCCACCTTAAATGTAGATTGGTTTCATCTTGAGATCTTTAACTGACTATATCTGCAAATATCCCAAAAAGGTCATACTCTGAGGTTCTGGGTGGATGTGAATTGTAAGGGAGACGCTATTCAGCCCACTCCAACCAGCATCCCTAACATACATACCTCTCTAAAAATCAGAAATCTGATTCCAGGTCTTGGTGCCCTGTGAGATTTCCTGGTGAGGGCAGAGATGGGATTTGTCTTGTGTGTGTGATCCACCACTCACTAATCTTGTCTCTGGAAGATGGAAGGCACACGCGTCCAACAGTGATAACCCCTCCATTTTTGTGCACACTTTCTCCTTGCTCTTACTGTTCACTGGCTGTTACTTTTGCCCAGAACCTGCTCTCCCAGAGATCTGCACACTCTCCTTCAGCTCCTTTAGGACTTTTCTCAGTGATGCTTTCCAAATCATGTTATTAAAGATCACAGCTCCCTCATCCAGGACTTTTCCTGTCCCCCTTCCTCACATGGGGAAGGCATCAGGAATCGGTGAACACGGGTGGTATTATTTCTGTGTGAACAAAGTTCACGTAAGAGCAGAGGTTGTTTGCACAGTGTTGGCACATGAAGTGTGGCTTCTGGTTTGCCTCATGTCTCCGTGTCTAACTCCTGTTTATTCTTAAAGAGAGACAGTCACTGCATTTCTTACTCGTTAGAGCTTCCTTTACATTTATTGGCACCGAGCACTTGTGTCTCAGCAGTTTTAGTTAGGTTTTTATGTACATTTTTCTTATCTCCTGAAATAGATTGTATGCTCGTGGATGGCAGGTACCTGTACTCCTCTGAATGTGATGTCCTCACTGACCAGGAATCAAATGAGATGTGGCTGATAGCAACCTATGGTCTAGGAACCATGGGTGTTCATTCCACAAGCCTGTAAGCACAGCAGAAACTCTAGTCTGAAATGAAGTCATAACATCCTCAGTACTGGCAGATTTCTTGATTCTGTTTTCTTTATTTTGTTCCAAGAATATGAGTGGTCACATTTTGGGGGGTCCGGGAATTAGGATTTTCTGGTAGCTTTAGATATAGTCTCTTGGCAACACGAAGACCCAGGAACAGAGAATTGTAAGAGTTTTAATAATGAATAAAGCTCTCAAGGATGTGTATGGATAATGGCTGTTGCCACAGAACCCCAGAAGATGGAAGATGTTGCAGTGTCCACATCCATGAGGGTCACCATTCAGGGCAATGCCAGCAGCCCTTCAGTAACCTGAATATTCTTTCCAGTATTGGATATGAGACACTATCATCTGAGTATGACAGGGAGGCTTTGGCTACTCTCCTGAACCTGCCTGTTACCTGCTTGTCCTCGCAGAGCCAGCTTGCTGTCACCTTCCCAAGGGATCTTTCTCAGCTCCTTCTTGACACCCCTCCCCCACATTGGTGTGATTTCAGAAGAAGCTCTCTGATTCCTACCTCTCTTCCTGCTACCTATATGCATTAGGATAGTGGCTCTTAATCAGTAGAATGGATTATCTGCTTTTGGGTGATAATATTCTTATAAGCTCCTTCTTTCATTATAAGAGAGGGAACCGTTCTATTAAATACGATTCTGCTGAACTGAAAGCACATAACACAGGAGGAAATTTGCCCCTCTGCTGTCAGAAAATACCCCTCCCTTGTTACCTAGAAACAGAAGTAAAGACCAAAGTCTTTCAAGGTCTGTTATGTAAACCAGCAGAATTGCTGTGACACTCTTGATTCCCCTCTGAACCTGAAGGTGTTTGCATCCATATACGAGCAATTCAGATGAATACTTTAAGCCTGTTTTCTAAATGAATTACAAAGACAGATCCCTCTTTTCAAAAAAGCTTTTTAATTTTTTTCTTTGAAAGGAAAAATTTCATTTACTACTTCATAATTCTTTTTATAGGGTTATGCCAAAGCTTTGAATGGATTTGTAAAACTGGGTCTCATAAACAGAGATCCATTTCCTGCCCTTCGACCTGAGGCCAACCCTCTCACCTGGGTGAGTGACTCCAGAGTTATATGCTGTTTGCTGTTCTTCAGAAATGGTCAGATTTGAACTTTGGTTTGGACCAGCAAAATTACCCATTCTGTGGCTTATGTGCAGGAAGATGAACCATGACCCCCAGACCCTCTTTTCTTCCCCTGTTATGGAAGAATGGAGAGATCATGGGCCTGACCCACTGGGCTTATTTCTTACAGCCACTTGTGCTGCTTGATTGCTCCTTCCACCCTGAGAAGAGATGGATTTGGGCTCTGGGCTCTACCACTTGTCTAACTGGTGACCCAGTGACAGGAGTTAAACTTGGGCCTCCTGGAACTGATAAACTGGGAGAGCTACTGGTGGTGTCACAGAACTAGACTCCCCACCCCCGAATCCCATCAGTTCTATCATTTGATCATTTTTAACCATGAGTAATTTGAGTTTTCAATTATGAATTTATGTCCAAATCTGTGTTGCATTAAAATCTCAGAGTCTCAAGGTCGGAAGGGACTCTGAAGGCTTGGAATTGCATGTAAAGTAGAGTTTCCACTAACTGCCAGGTGTTACCAGTCGGTCATCCAACTTGAACAAATGTGCCCATATTCCAGTAGAAAATGCCAGAAATTTATCATAAGGAGAAAAGGATCAGTATTGCTAACTTTGGTATTCTTGCTAGCTATTGCTTTAGATTCAGTTTTCTATGTTATCTGAAAGCCTTCCAAATCTTTCTTACCTTTCATAAATGTATGTGTTGGACAGGAGTGAGTAAATATATACACAGTGAATTCCAAGACTGAGGCCGTTGGATTGGGAGGGTTGGTACTTGTGAGAAGTAAGTCCACTGACCCAAAGGAGGGACGCAAAGACTCCTTTGCACCCTGCAAAGGGAGCACAGTGAAACGAGGCTTTAATCAACATTTTTGTAAGACTGGGTGTCTGATGAACAGGCACACTCAGGGCAAGTCAGGGCGGACAATTTATCTCCTAGTGTGCAAGTCCCTCCCCTGGTTCCTCATTGGCTGAGCACTACAGAAGTTACAGCCTTACCTGGAAGCCTCCTATGCCCATGTAAGGCTTTGCCTTATATTCCTTGAGGTGATGCAGAGACCTCAGTTCTTGGGTGCATGCTAATTGCAAAGCCCGCAAAATTAAGTCCACAAAACAGAGCAGGGAGAAAAATCAGGAATTGAAGTGTCTAAGGGTTTGAGACTCCATTTCAGAGGGGGTGGCTCATACATATTTCCAATAGGTTGTAAATCTATTGTTAACTAGACAGCAACTGCTTTTATTTGGTATTTCTGAAAATGAATCATCTCACTTCTCACAGTAAGGGGGGATGGATAAGTAGTTTGGTAGCTATAGTTTAGAATAGGGGCTGGTGAGGTGTTGTTTTTTTGTTTTTTTGTTTGTTTGTTTTTTTGTTTTTTTGTTTTTTGGTAAAGGGCCAGATTGTAAATATATTAGGCATTATGGGCCATACATACTCAATTCCTCCATACACAAATACATAGACAAATGAACATGGCTATCTTCCAATAAAATTTTTTCTTTAAAAAACCAGGTGGTGAACCAGTTTGTTGATTCCTAGTCGAAATTACAACTTTTTTCCTTGAGATCCTGGAAAAAGTCTTCTTTAGAAAGTAGAGAAAGCTATGACTGCTGCTTAAGTATTCTTGCTTTGAGGTTTTATCATCTGCCAGGTCTTTCTCATCTCTTGAACCTACAAAAGAACTCCAGTTGCTTCTGGCAGCTGTAGCAATGAGCCCCTTTCACTTGATCCTGGCCAAAATGGGTCTTGGAGGGTAAGGGAGAACAGGTAAAAAAGTAATGGAGAGGATATGCAAAGGCGAGAATGCGATGGTAAATATGGTACCATCTATTTTTTATTGATTTGATGTTATGACCTATTTTTATTGCTGAAATATTATTTAGGAATATAATTTATTCATGTGTGGGTGTGCAGACACGTGTATGCATATATATGTGTTACTGTTTACTATTTCTAGTCCTTTCTAATTTAAAATTTGAGGTGCATTTGAGGCCAAATGTCTTAATACGATAATTTCTCAGCTGATTTTTTTTTAATTAGGAATTTAGGATTCTGTCTTTATTTTTATAACCAGAAAGAACTCCTTTGTGAACTTGTTGGGATTTCACCCTCCTCCACGCATGATGTGCTTAAGGAAGCTGTCTTTAAGAAATTAGGAAGAGACAATACCCAGCTGGAGGCTGCTGAACGGTAGGCATGCACCAATCAACTTAGAGAGCAAAATGCTGGATTATCTCAATATCAATGATTACTTAGTCCTTTCTAGTCAAAGAGAGGTCAAGATGAAAGCAGACATTTTACATTGTCTTTGACTAATTTGCTGCTCTAATGTTGGCCTGTTGTAGAGAGATAACCATGTATTGAGTTCATGTGGGGATAAAAAGCAGATAAAAAGAGAAATTCAGTGGCGATTATAACTTGGGAAATACTTATTTTGAGACACTACTACTTTGAGAACTTTCAGTTCCCAAGAAAGCGGGGATATTTTTTTCTCTCCAGAAGGAGATTCTCCTGGTCTTCTGGAACCCACTTTAAAACTCTTTCACACAGCTGTGGCATATTATGCTGGTCTCCTTAATGTGGGAAAACTAACCTGTAAATTAATCTCATAAGAAGCTTTGCAACAGCACAATGTGTCAGTTCTGCTCCAGAGAGCACTACCCCAAGAGTCTGGGGATGATTCTGAAGATGAAAACATTACTGTTGTTATTATTATTTACAACTCAGGAGAGTCCTATAGCTTGGATTATCATCTTGTGGTTCTTCCCTTTCAAGATAAAATCCAAAGAGCTCCCTTCTGCTTCCCAAGTGAGATTATGTGTAGGACTTGTCCCAACCCAGCTGCCTCTTGTGCTTCTCAGGTTGGGCTTACTTGGGGATGAACAAGTCCCTCGAGCAGAGTCTGTGGTGGATGCACTCTCCAAGCATTTGGCCAGGAAACTCTCCTATGGTAGGTAGGCCTTGGGGTGTTAGCTACACCTCCCAGAAGCAGCAGCATCAGATGCAGTCAGCACGGCTAGTGAATGGGATGGGAGGCTGGAGCCAAGCGGTAGTGGGAGGAAGTACGCAAGGAGGGAAAGGGCGCTTGCGCTATTTTTCCAGAGGGAAGAATCAGAGAGCTATCAAATAGGAATGAACTTGGGGAATATGGGAAAGGAACAGATATTAGCTTCACTTTTAATGCATTAGGGAAATGCTAAAGGAGCATTTTTGAGTGAGGAGTGGGTGTTCTATCGCAGTGCCCTCACATCTGTAGCCGGGCTCCTGTGCTACCAGCCTGACCAGAGGAACGTGGGCAGGGTTATCGTTTCTTGAGTTTTTCACTTGGTCTTTGGACTAAAAAGCAGCATAGATAATTGTCTAAGGACCGCATATGATGGGAGGAGAAAGTTGTGACAGCAAAAGGGCAGGAGCAGATGAAATGCAGTATCGGAGTGTAATGATAATGACATTTAATAATGTCTGTTTATTTATTTTAAGGCCCTGGAGAGAAAGATATGATTGTGATGAGAGACAGTTTTGGAATCAGACATCCTTCCGGACATTTAGAAAATAAAACCATTGACCTTGTGGTTTATGGGGACGTCAATGGCTTTTCAGCCATGGCGAAAACTGTGGGGTTACCCACTGCTATGGCAGCCAAGATGTTGCTTGATGGTAAGTTCCTTCATTGGAGAACTGAATCTGTCTCCATATCATCTCTAAGTCATTCGGTGCCTGGATGTCAAATAATTACTCGTGAGTATGACACTGGAGTTCACTAAAAGTGAGCCGTCTCAGAAGTTGAGTGCTGACCGGGAGATCACGTTGTGGTGAGTAAAAGCCACGGGTTTTGGAGTTAGCAGCTATTTCTCTCCAAGTTCAATCACAAGATGGCAGAGTCATGGGGTGCAAGTTACTCAGCATCTCTGAGCTAGCACTCCCTCATCTTTAAAGTGGGGATTGTCTTCCCTAATTCAGAGGTTTTTGGTGACGCTGAAGTGAAGTAATACATAAAGATCCTACCACATATGTGTCCCTCCCCCCCAGGCAATATTAATTCTTCCTTTTCTTCATTTTTCATATTTTAGGGGTAGTTAACACTGAAATAGCAGAGGGGATTCACTTTCATATCCTCAAAAAATATAGACCATGTTTTATTATTCTTCATGTCTCAGTATGTTATCAGTACTCAATATTTTGTATTGAGCGAATTCAGATTTCAACCATCTTCTCTCCCCTTAAGATCATCTATACATTCAGTAAGCACTACCTCTGAATAGAATCCCCCATTTGGCCCTTGTGAGTATGTGAAGGGAATAACAAACATCAAGCACACAAATGTGAAATACTGAGAAAATGTATCTACAATAGCATATCAGCTAATATCAAATTAAACTACCTACTTAGTTCTTGAGGAACCAAAGTTGAAGAAGTGATGAGGAATGAGGTCATCATGGACTTTAAGAGAAGTACTCAGACAGGCTCTTTCAGTCCCCCTCAGAGAAGCCTGTGCCCAAATAATCAGACTGGTTTTAATTCACTCTGTTGTTGTTATGCTTTTTTTTTTATCAGCAAATAAAGCAGACAAGTTAAGTTTACTTTCCTTTCATACTACTCTTTATTCTCTGCTCATTTTGGCAGTAGTTAATGCAGTTAGACACATGCACTCTGACTCTGTCCCTGAGTCCCCCTGTGCTTTCAGTCTCCAGGTAACCCCTTTCCCTGTTAATGGTTTGGAGACCCTTGCTGTGGAAACTAACCTTCATAACACCTTTAAAGTGGTAACTACAAATTTATTTTCTTCTAGGTGAAATTAAAGCTAAAGGCCTGATGGGGCCCTTTTCAAAGGAGATCTATGGACCAATTTTGGAGCGAATTCAAGCAGAAGGCATTATATATTCAGCACAGAGCATAATCACACCATAACTGAGAATTATATCTTGTTATCTTCCCATGTAGCGTCGTTTTGAACATTTGTGCAACAAACATGCTTGCTAATGTACTACTTTGAAATATAAAGCATGATATTTTTTTTGAGTCAGTCAATGTAATGATATTTTTAAAATATAAGTCTCTATTTTAATATGAAAGCATTTGGAAAAGGAGATGCCAGTAATTACCAGAGAAGTTTAATAATTCTACATGTATTTTTTTCACGTGTATGTAAAAGTGATGATTGTGTTATATGTTAATTTATTGTGCAGCCTTTTTTCTTATAAGAATATATTTTCCTATCATCAGCAGATAAACTTTTATCTTTTTTGGTAAGAAAAAAATTTTTCCACAGCTATATTTTTGTATTTTTCAAATGAGTCAGTTAGACACTTTTAGATTACTTACCTATGAACCTTTGCAATAGTTCTGTTTTATGGCTTTTTGGTAAAATTATGATTTATCTAGTAAATAACATTTCTTATAGTTTTCTTTTGAGCATTTGGAAAAAGAAATAGGTAAGATTAAATGAAAATCCACATGATCACCTTGTTAGAGACAGAAAAAGCATTTAACAAAATCTAACACCCTTTCATAATAGAAAGACTCAATAAACTAGGAACTGACTTTTTTTAACCTGATAAAGAACATCTATGAAAAACCCATAGCTAGCATCACATTTAATGATGAAAGGCTGAAGGATTTCCCCTTGAAATCAGAAACAAGACAGTAATATTTGCTTTTGGCTCTTCTACTCAACTTGTACTGGAGGGTCTAACCAGGGCAATTAGGCAAGAAAATGAAATTAAACACATCCATATTTGGAAAGAAGAAGTAAAACTATCTCTATTTGGAGATGGTATGATCTTATATATAGAAAATCCAAAAGAAGACTTTAAGAAAATTATAGAACTAATACTTGAGTTCAACAAAGTTGCAGGACACAAGATTAATATACAAAAATGAATTGTATTTCTGTATAATTATCAATAAATGAAAACAAAAAATGATACTGAAAAAATAATTAAACTTACAGTAGTATGAAAAAGAATAAAATAGGAATAGATTGAGAGTCCAGAAATAATCCTCATATTTATGGTCAGTTGATTTTTGAAAAGGGTGCTAAGACAATTCAATAGAGGAAAATAGTCTTTTCATCAAAAGGTGCTGGAACAATTAGATAACCACATGCAAAAGAATGATGTTGGACCCCTACCTCACAGTATATGCAAAAATTAACTCAAAATGGACCAAAGACCTAAATGTAGGAGCAAATGCTATAAAACTTTTAGAAGAAATCATAGATGTAAGTCTTCATGCCCTTGGATTAAGCAATGGTTTCTAAAATAATTGAAACCAAAAACACAAAGAACAAAAAAGAAAAGTAGATAAATTGGGCATCATCAGAATTAAAAACTTTTGTGCTTCCAAGGATACCATCACAAAAACAAAAAAACCCATACAATGAAAGAAAAATTTTTGCAAATCATATATCAGGTAGGCATGGAACCTGTATTTAGAATATGTAAAGAGCTACTATAACTCAATAAGTAGACAAAGAGCCCAACTTAAAAAGTGACTAAGGGCATGAATTGACAGTTCTCCGAAGAAGATATACAAAACCAATAAGCACACGAAAGGATGTTCAACACCATTAGCTACCAGGGAAATGCAAGTCAAACATACAATGAGATACCACTTCATACTTACTAGGATAATTATAATGAAAAAAATAATAACAAGTGTTTGTGGGGGTGTGGAGAAATTGGAACTCTCATAAACTGCTGGTGGAAATGTAAAATTGTGCAGCCACTTGGGAAGACAGTTTGGTGGTTCCTCAAAAGGTTAAGCATAGAGTTACCATAGGAATCAGCAATGTCACTCTTAGGTGCATACCCCATAGAAATGAAAACGTATGTCCACACAGAAACTTGTAAACAAATGTTTATGGTAGTATTATTCAAAATAGCAAAAAATCAAAACAAGCCAAGTGTTCATCAACTAATAAATGAATAAACAAAATGTGATATATCTGTACAATTGAATATTACTTGGCAGTAAAAAAGGAATGAAGTTCTGATACATGCTACAACATGGTTGAACCTTGAAAACATTATGCTAAGTGAAAGACACCAGACACAAAAGTCCACATTTTGATATGATCTCATTTATAAGAAATTGTCCAGAATAGTAGATTAGTGGCTGCCTAGGGCTGGGGGTTTGGGGGAAAGTGGTAGTGACTGCTAATGAGTTTGGGGTTTCTTTTTAGGGTGGTCAAATGTTGTAGAGTTGATTGTGGTAATGGTATCACAACTCTGTGAATATATTAAAAATCACTGAATTGTATACTTTGTGTGAATTACATAGGTTGTGAATTATATCTCAAGTTGTTATAAAATGATTCAATTATAAATAAAACCTTTTCATTTTTGTTCCTTGGGGAAAAAACATTTCCATTTAGAAATATAAACTAAACCCTTGTTTGACTTTTCAGGACTATTCTCATATCCTGGCATATGGAATAAATTCTGCCCTTGAAATAAGGAGGCATTATGTGTAGAGTATATAGAAGTTGAGAGGGATGCCTGGGTGGCTCAGTCGTTGAGCGTCTGACTTTGGCTCAGGTCAGGATCTCCCAGTTCGTGAGTCTTAGCCCCGTGTTGGGCTCTGTGCTGACAGCTCAGAGCCTGGAGCCTGTTTCAGATTCTGTGTCTCTCTCTGCCCCTTCCCCGCTCAGGCTCTTTCTCGCTCTGTCTCTCAAAGATAAATAAATGTTAAAAAAAAATTAGAAGTTGAGAAAACATCTATGCTATTTGAAATGGATCAGAGTTGACTAAGGTTTAGTCCCACCTGTCAAAAATAATATACGGAGATCAATACTAATACATAGAGACATTTCTGTTATGGCAATTTTTTAACCACAACATTGAGTTCAACATGGTCAATTAGAAAATATGAATGTCACATTGATTCTACCTGCAATCTGGAAGAGTGCCCAGATGGAATGGGAACTAGGGAACTAGCACCTTAGGTGGGTGAGGGAAACGTGTTGAGTGCTCAGTATAATTACTTTGTTGGACTTCATAATAGCAATGAATGATAAAGGGGGTATGATTGAAGAGCTAGTCTGTTATCTGTGCTGGTGGCAGTGCTGGAAAAGTAAATGTCAGTAAGTTTGAGTAAAGATGGGTGTAATCACACACTGCATTGGCTCTCAATCAGCTTTCCAGGAGAAATTTCAATAATGAAGGTGGTGGTGGTAAGATCTAGGGGTGAATGGGTAGAATATAATTACAAGCGAATGGCTCACCAAGGGATCAGCAAACCTTTACTATAAGAGGCTAGATAGTACATATTTTAGGCTTTGTAGGCTCAAAGGGGGTCATGACTTCTCATTTCTGCCTTTGTAGTGTGAAATCAGCCATACACAATACATAAATGAACTGATACGACTGTGTTCCAATGAAACTTTATATTTAAAAAGTGTTGGGCAGACGTGGCCCTTTAACTGTACTTTGTTAATGCCCTGGTGTTACCATGGCAGTAGACTGAATACTCACATCTTCCAGATCTCTTTTGGCATCTTTCATATAATATCTATATTTGTGTTGTCCAGTTTTCCTTGTCCTAGACAAAGGAGACCCTGGAAGTTCTTCCCCTAAAAGCAGTTTGGTTGATTTTACAACATATGAGCTACTTCTCCATGAAATAAGGATAACAGTAACTTGCAGGATAGTTATAAAGGTTAATGAGAAAATGTAAGGGTAAAGTCTGGCCCCTTGTAGATGTTCAAAGTTAGTGTTCTTACCTCTTTTGCCGTAACATTTTTGCCTGCCATTTATGTTAATGAGATTTTAGCTTAAAGAAGTTTTTTCAATCTTTTGGATACCTTTGGAAGACTTCGCAAGGATCCATGCTACTCAAACTATAGGTATATCTGCTCCATAATGAGAATCTTAAAGCAGTGGAGCGGAAAGGACCACAACAATCATTTGGTTCGGTCACTGAGTTTACAGAAGAGAAAATGTGCCTCACAAAGTTAAATGCTTGTCTAAGGGGACGAGACTTAATATTGAAGCTTTATTGTCATTTGAAGCCATTCAAAATATGTGCTTGATAAAATTTGGGAAACGCTTTGATTTATAATACCTCTCTTGTGGGTTAGGACCACCACTAGCCCATATGGTGCCTCCTTGAGAATTACAGAAAGACACTGCTCTTTCAAGACGCTTCCGTCAAAAATTTTCAAATATGTAATTTATCAGAATATTTTACTACCTTCATAATAAGTATTAATCACATTAAATACATGTCATAATACTTGATGTTTATGATGTGACTAGCTCCCCCTTAGTTGCAGCGCACAATTTGCCGTCATGCAGAGTAGCTAATATTACCCTTATGTGTCGTATAGATTAGCTTTCTTTACAAGGGTTTACGTTTGTTGACTGCAGTGAAACTACATTTACCAGACTTGAAATCCACCGGAAAGGATCCAGTGAGAAAAGCTTTCTGTTTTGGAGCAATACTTGGTAGTCACTGACTGCTAATCTGCTAACTCCCTTTTTCCAATTTTGTTTTAGTCCTAACACTCATTTTTACTTTTTATCAGCAAGAATTATGAAACATAGTGTTGGGTCCTAACTTGCAAGGTTAACAGGTTCTGACCTTCTCCTTTATGTTGTTGGTGTAAAATACAAGTTTTCTGGTGTCTTCCAGTGCTGTGCTGATTGCTAAAGTACACCACATCATTGAATAATGCTTTCATAAACCCTGAGAATCTCACTTCCAGCCTCAGAGCCTGATAAAACAGCATTGATATGGCTCGTCTCTTTGAAGATGATTCTGGGCTGTTGCCAGGCACAACTAAAGCAGCAGCCGAGCACCTGGCTTCAATTCATTTGAAGGGCGTTTTCTTCTAACCAAGCCAGGTTCTTGGTGAAGTTGGCACAGGGTGAAGCAAGTCCCCACACTTGATCAGAAGCCCGGCAACTCTAATACAGAAAAATCCTGCTTATCTTACTAGCAGACTGTTGATAAAAGGAGTTTTTTCTTCTAAGTTGAGAGAAATACTTAAAAAGAGGTAGAAATTAAATGGGAATTGATAGAGGAAAGAAACTGGAATAGGCTGTAGAACAGAGAAGACCAAGAGAAAAGATGAGGGGCACAGATTGTTAAAATACTATAATGTTTTTTGTTTTTTTTTTAAAAAAAACCTTAAATATTTTGGCTGGCACAGAGTGGTTCCATTTAATTTCTGGTGTGTGAAATTTTAAATTTAACCATTATGCAAATGGTTCAGTATGTAAGATGTTTAACGAAGATAGGCTTTGAACATCACCTTTATCGCTAAAGAATCCAAACGTCCTCACCTGAGCTTCTGAGTATGTATACACCCACCTACTACTAATATCTCTGTTGGGATATGTCCCAGTATAGATTTAAGAGTTTAGAGTATAAACTAGGGTTTCTCAGTGGGGCCACTCTAGGGACTTTCCCCCCAAAGTAGTTCTTCGACCTGATTGCCCATCTCAGGAAATGGCAACCGCTGTCTTCTTTCTGTTTAGGATGTAATCCTTGATACTTTCCTTTCTTTTACTCCCACATTCAGCAAATCAGGACTTCTTCCTCTTCTCCACCGAATCCATCCTCATCCATGCTTGGACTTCATCCTTGTCTTTCAACCACGTATAGCTAGTCTCATCCAAGGTCACTGTTATCTTGTATGTGGATCATTGCAACAGCCTTTTACCTGGCCTCCCTGTATCCAGAATTACTTCCTTGATGTCCGTTCTCCTCACAGCAAACACATTAGACACATTGGTCTTTCAAAACTACAAATATGATATTTCCCTGATGTTCCTGCTGATGGGTATTTTCTGGGACTACCTACTTGTACTTAACACATTGTCTCAGCAGCTGCTTCTGTGGGAACTCTAATATTCCAATGTATTTTTTTTTCAACGTTTATTTATTTTTGGGACAGAGAGAGACAGAGCATGAACGGGGGAGGGGCAGAGAGAGAGGGAGACACAGAATCGGAAACAGGCTCCAGGCTCTGAGCCATCAGCCCAGAGCCTGACGTGGGGCTCGAACTCACGGATCGCAAGATCGTGACCTGAGCTGAAGTCGGACGCTTAACCGACTGCGCCACCCAGGCGCCCCTCCAATGTATTTTTTAACACCCATCACGAGGCCTGTGGCCTGGCATACAGTGGTGTGTGTGTGTGTGTGTGTGTGTGTGTGGTATAGTAGTGACACATTTAGAAGCCTGGTGGTAAAGTGTGGTAAAGGTGGAAGTATAGATAAGGGAAGGTTGTTATAGGCTCTGCTTGTATATAAAACAGTTTTGCTATCTTTTAGCATGAGCTGGTAATGCTGAAGAGGCACTCTTCACATTTCTCTTTCGTTTGTTGCTTCTTAGAGTGCTTGTTGAAATTTCCCCAGAGCATAAGGGTGGGTAAAGGGCATCATTTTGTGATATTTGAATCAGCCCCAACTATCACAATCATTGGGTCACAATAGATTGAAATTATGTCATGATCAATAATCCAGGGGGCTGGTAAGATCAACTTTGTGCTTCTAAAAGATTGTTTTGGCTCCAGTGTTGAGAGGGACTTGGGAAAGGGTGAGAGAGTGTGATATTCAGAGGCCTCTGTTGTAGTTGAAGAATAAGAAGGTACTTAAAAAAAAACTGAGAATGTCATTTAGACACGTCTCCAGGCTACTGAATCAGTTATTAGGAAGAGGAAACATAAAACATGCCAGATATTAAAAGAGGCACACAAGGCAGTAGGAGCAAGATCTTATACTCATAGCTGGGGCCCACGTATTGGGAAGCTTGAATCAGGAGTACTTGGTCTTCCCGTCATGGCTGCTATTGGTTCTCAACTTAGTACACTGGAGCTCAGCTGCCCACAGGTCTACAATCTTCTTCCTTTGACCAGTAGGGTCAAGGAGAACAGGAAGATGGCCTCTGCCTTATTTCTGTATTCCAAATCTTGTGTGACAATATTTACAGAGTGGCCAGAGAGTCAAGAAACATAGGCTAATACATAATAAATGGGTTAATATTATATTACAGTGCATGGTAAAACAATATTGTCTATGTTTCCAGACTTTGGCTCTCTGTATTTGGTGGAATGTAATTCACCCCCACAACTCTAGCTGCAAGGGAGTCAGGGGAGCATAGTTTATAGCTTTTTGGGCTTTGAGGTTTAAGAAGTGTTCTAATTACTATCCTGTGTAACAAACCACCCCAAAATGGAGTGGCTTAAAACAAAATTTTTGTTTTAATTCGCAGTCTGGGCATGACTCAGGGGGAACAGCTGTCGCTGCTTCACACAGTGTCACTTGGGCTGTGTTGACTGGGATCTGGAGGATACGTTGCAATACAGCTTGTTCCCATAGCTGGCAAGGTGGTTCTAGCTGTCAGCTGGAAGCTCAGCTAAGGCAGAGGGCCAGGGCCTGGTTTTCTTTCCATGTGGGTCTTTCCAAGCGTGGGCTTCACAGCATGGTGGCCCTGTTCTCAGAGTGAACATCCCAAAAGAGCTGTATTGCCTTTTATGACTTAGCCTCAGAAATCACATGGTGTCACTTTCGCCGTAGTCACGAATCCACCCAGATCCAAGGGGAGGGACCATAGATCCCACTGCTCAGTGGGATGAGTTTCAAAGAATCACGTGCGATGGAAGATACTGTTGAGCTATTTTTGGAAAAGACCATCCGCCTTGGAAGGCACCCTAGAAGGAGAGTGGCATGTGGGTGGACTCTGCGAATACAGTTATGACCCCAATAATCATTCTTTCCTCATCGGCCTTCATTATTTTCTAACCATTTCATGTTTTGTTTAACTGGTTCTTTGAATCTCTTCTACGAATCAAATGGTTCATAGAATCGCCATGAGCTTAGAACTGGACATACTAGAATGACAAAAGGTGGAAGGTTTCTCACTCTCTAAAAAGCCTCAGAAATGCAGGTGTAACTTCCTGCATCCATTAAAGCACTTACTTGAAATAAAGGTGTTATGAAAGAATTTTCTTTTTTTTAAAGAAATCTATTTTATGGTATTTCTTTATTTGCTTTGTTTACTTATTTTTTCACTGTCATCTCTGAACATTTATTAGAAAAGAAATTAACCATTCCCACTAGGGACTGCGGGAGGAAATTAACTTAATATTGGAGTTCTAGATCAAACTTAAGAAGGAACTCTTAAGTTTTCACGGAGTGGAAGGAAAAAAGGAGGGAGAGACAATCATTTAGGACCATGTTTCTCAAATTTGGCCCCTTTCACGGACATACTGTTGGGGAAGGGGTTTGCAAGTTTTCTGTGGTAATATTATAAATGTTGCATTTGACTTCTGTTCATAATCTAAAGTTAATATCCTCTTTTTCAGGTTTGCCTGGATGACCATCTTAGACAGGGAAGGAGGAGCCCCATTATTGCAGCTGCTCTACTGAGATCTCTGATCCCTGTGGCACCAAGTGAAGAGCAATAGTGCTTAACTTTTCATGTGGCATTTCCCAATTGGGTCCTTAAGACCCTTCACAGTATTGTTGAACATGTCTTGTGAGATCTGTGAGTTGTTAAGATTAAGAACATGGATTCAGAGCAGTGATTCCCAAGACAGGATAGGGTGGGATGGGGATAATGACTGGGGAGACACATAGAGCTTGAAAAAGCACACTCAAAATACCTATTGTTTTTGTAATGCAAAATCTATCAAGTCAAACTCAACGGAGAAACTTTCAGGCAATAGCAGGAACCAGTTATAGATTCATCCTACGGGGTTTGGGTAATATTGGTTGAGAAACACTGGCTTAGAGGTAGAGGGGTCCTAGCATATGGAGAACAGTAAGAGACATGTGCCAAAGAGAAAAAATGTCTTTTGGGTCATTGGTTGAATCCTAAGCCATAACTTGTCATGGTCCTTTGGAACCCAAAGGGCCAATGGAGAAGAAATCCAAGATGTCTATCAACTTTCTCAGACCTATAGTTTGGGGCAAGTTAGTCCCCTTTCAATACTGAGTCAAAAGAAGGAAAAGCTGTTTTTGCCCAAAAATCCATCCCCCCTTTTTTTGGTGACCACATTTCAGAATTTTAAGTAAACAGTTGCTGTGGCTGTTAGCCCCAGATCCATCCACCAGAAAGTGTGGTCCTCATTTGAAATGCCATCCAGCTTTCAAGGGGGATATCATCCTGGGTTCTGCCCTAGAATTACTGTAGAGCTCCAATCTGTTTTAGCTGCTTCAACAGCTCCCCACTCTGATGCATTTCCATTAGGTCAGTGCATCCCCCTAAACAATCTTTACGGATAAAAATCTGAGGAACTGTTCTGGCTCCTGTGAGCTGTTGCAAATAACCTTGAATCTTGCTAGTGTCACTGGTGGCTATGATATCAACAAACTCCAAAACCTCTTGTTTGAAGGGCAATTGGCTGAGGAGCTCTTGGGTCCTCGTGCAGTAGGGGCAGGAGGGCTTGGTGAACACAACCACCTTCCCAGGCTAGATTTTGCAGTTCACAAACTCTTCAACCATGCTGACAGCTGCCTCCTGGGGAGGAATCCTATTTTATTTTTCTTTAAAGATTTTATTTTGAGAGAAAGAGAGAGAGAGAGAGAGAGAGAGAATCTCAACCGAACTCTATGCTTAATGTGGAGCCTGATGTGGGGCTTGATCTGACGACCCTGAGATCATGACCTGAGCTGAAATTGAGAATCGGATACTTAACCGAGCCACCCAGGTGCCCCTGTGAGAGACTTTTCTAATTTAATATTCCTCACTAGGAGGGGTGCCTGGGTGACTCAGTCGGTTGAGTGTCCGACTTTGGCTCAGGTCATGATTTCAGCTCATGAGTTCGAGCCCCGTGTCGGGCTCTGTGCTGACAGCTCAGAGCCTGGAGCCTGCTTCAGATTCTGTGTCTCCTTCTCCCCTCCCCCACTCATGCTCTGTCTCTGTCTCTCAAAGATAAATAAACGTTAAAAAAATTATTCCTTATTACGTGGCAATGAGAAAAAATGAAATATGGCCTTTTGTAGCAACATGGATGGAACTGGAGAGTGTGATGCTAAGTGAAATAAGCCATACAAAGACAGATACCATATGGTTTCACTCTTATGTGGATCCTGAGAAACTTAACAGGAACCCATGGGGGAGGGGAAGGAAAAAAAAAAAAAAAGAGGTTAGAGTGGGAGAGAGCCAAAGCATAAGAGACTGTTAAAAACTGAGAACAAACTGAGGGTTGATGGGGGGTGGGAGGGAGGAGAGGGTGGGTGATGGGTTTTGAGGAGGGCACCTTTTGGGATGAGCACTGGGTGTTGTATGGAAACCAATTGGTCAATAAATTTCATATATATAAAAAAAATATTCCTCACTAGGAGCCTTCACGCAATAGTTTCTAGTGCATGGCTTCATTAAACAAGTGAGTGCAAGGCAGACATTTCTTGCATCTCTTCATTTCTCTATGTGGATAATTCAGAACTGAGGCACCTCCTCTAGGGCTGAAGCAAGATCCTAAGAATCTGAGAGAGATGCTGAATGGCACATCCAGAGTTGAGGAGGAAAGCATTGCAAATTAGCATATTTGGAAAGTTTTTCAAAGGTCAGTCTCGTGGCCTGCTTAGAATGTGTCACCGTGGAAGGACTGAGCAGAATGTATTGTGTCTGCGATGAGAAGTTTCAAATTCACACCCACAGCCTTTCTTACTCCCACTCCCTTTACCTTGTTTTAAGTTTTAAAAATGATTACTCTAAAAAAAAATCTTGTGAATTCTAATTCCAAGGATGTTTAGATTCTTAGAAGTGGTATAATACATGTCATTTATATGCTTTAATATTTAATACCACCTGCTCTAACATACCAATATTGTACTAGTGATGAGGGGCCCTCTGATGTATGAGAATATTTTGCAATCAGCGAGTGAATGCTATTCATTTGGGGTTTATACTAATAAAAACAAATGTGCTTTATTTTGACAAATATGTAGATTTTCCAATTTTCCTTAAAAAGTTCATTTTAATCCAATACATGATCAGCACTTCTGATTCTATGTGCTGTTTGCAAGTGGGATTCAATTCTAATAAAATATGTAAAATTATATCTGCTTATAAAGAGATCTTATTTTCCAAGTTCTCTAAGTCATTTTAGATGCTAATGAATTAGGGAGTTTCAGATCAGAAATACAAAAATTAAGATTTCTTTGCCATAATAATGAGTAGAATATGTATGTATGAAATGTTTGTATTAATTATATGTGAAAAAGGAGCTGCTATAAATTTTCAGGGAGTATCACACTACAACTATGATGGACCTTATAGTTCTGGTATATTTATTAGAATTTGTCTATGAAATGTTGAATTACCACACATATTGCTTCATAAGTACTTGCCTTTGGAAGAGATTCTGCAAGGCACCTCACTGGTAAATAACCATGAAGGCCAGAAAGAAAAAATCCATATCCCCCCCAAACGGGTGTTTGTTCTTGGGACAAAGGCCAAGGGAAAACCAGACAAAATTATTAAGGTGACATGTATACTCTTGGTTCGGAGCAATTTACGATGAAACATTGTGGGTTATGAGGGAAAGAACATAAAACAGAGGACTAGGAGATAAGGTTAGAGAAGCAACCAAGGAATCAAAGTTAGCCTTGTGGCTTTCCTCCCAGGGAGGGTGAGAAAGAAACACAGGAATTTTTGTTGTGCCTGGTAAAGCAGTGCTTACCAACATCTTGGGATTTGTGACACTCTATCATCTGTTGACCTTTTTCCTATTTCACATTTCCTCATGAGTGTTGCCTTAAGCGGAAAGCTAACTTTGGTTCTATTTTAAGGGTTTGGCAAACATTTCCCGATAGTGCTTAAGGAAACTGGAGGCTCCCTGAATTGTTGCGACAGAGCAATGGTTCTCAAGCTCTAGCCTGGATTAGATTGTAGAGCTTCATCTCAGAGTTGCTGATACGGTAGGTCTGGGATGGGATTCAAGGATTGGCATTTCTAACAAGTTCCCGGGTTTTGCTGATACTGCTGGTCTGGGAACCATATTCTGAGAGCCCTGGTATAAATGAAACTTTTCCTGGCCTCCCGCTCGGGCCCCTGATGTGGGCATTCTTGGAGATTAGTGCCCTCCTCATCAGGCAGTGCTACAAAACACTCCTGGCTGAGGCAGGAGACGGCCCGTCACCCAGGCCGATTCTGTTTTCCTGCACTGCAGCTCCACACAGCTCTTGGATCCTATGTGCCTTGACATAGGACCCTGGGGTTTAAGAGCTCCTGAGCTTTGTCTATCAATCCACCTGGCTTCCAAACCAGTCCCCGACTGGCAAATCTGCCTGCTTCTAAGACCCAGATTGATTCTTTTTAAATTTAATTTTTAATGTTTATCTTTGAGAGAGAGAGACAGCGTGCAAGTGGGAGAGGGGCCTGTGGAGGGAGACACAGAATTTGAAGCAGGCTCCAGGCTCCAAGCTGTCAGCACGGAGCCCGACGCGGGGCTCGAACTCACAAACTGCGAGATCCTGACCTGAGCCGAAGTCAGACGCTTAACCGACTGAGCCACCCAGGTGCCCCAGTCCCAGCTTGTTTCTAAGTCAAAGTCCCCCGACATTTCTTGGTACACGGTAGTTAGGTCCAGGAAGTCAGTAACAGTAGTTGAGCAGTATGAGTACTGTTGCTATGTTCTCCAAACTTTAAATTCTGTGAGTTCCCTATGTGTCTCGATGCACAGATTGGGACTCACAGCTCTATATGCTGCTCCATCCCATCAGCCTTTCTTCACTTCCATCATCATTGTGGACCCGTGCCCACAAGTTTCTGCTACACGTGCCCCGGCACAGCACTCCCCAAACAAACGCACGTTGATAGCAATATTTGTATTTATTTTTGCAATGCCTTGGATAAAAACCAATGAAACGATGTTGGGTAAGGTGTTATTCTCATAAAAACATCTTTCAAAACAAATGTATTTCTATTTTCCATAAAAGTTAAAGTTACATGCTAAAACAGAGTTAATTACTGAGATGACATGGAAGAATATCAGAAGACTCGTAGGGTAAGACCAGATAATGAATTACATCATTAAACTAAACCATTACACAGAACTAGAAAACTGACTCAGTAGTAAAATATAAAAATCTACAATTATAAATATAAATTTGGTCCATGGAGACACTAGAGCAGTATTTACAGTAAGTACCAGATTATTTCTACTTTAGGTGAATACTGCAGTTGTGAAACATTGAATATCATAGGGAATGGAGTGTTTTATTTACAATCTACTATATTAAAAGTTATATTTCTAGCAAACCTGATGATTGCTACAAATATGGCTAAAAATTTGACACTAAGAACAAACATGTTTTCTGTAGTTGGGAATTCCTAATATCTATAAATTCAAATTTCCTGTTAAAATACGAAAAAAAACCCCACAATGCCATTCTTAGAAATACTGTAAAATCCAATCATTTTAGTTTAGACACAATAAGTGAATTACAAGAAGTTTTGCAAAAAGGCACACATTGTTAATGATGTAAATTTGGCAGCAGGATCCTATGTCGTGAAAATTACTGTCAGGTGATGGAAAGTGAACAGATAACAGAAGAACTGAAGTGATTTTCCTGTCTAGCTTCAGGAAGAGGCAAAAAACGCTCAATACGGATTCCCCTCGCCCCTTTCTGCGCTACACTAACGACTCCAAGCTCTCGGCTATATTTCCATCGGGCAATGCCGCGCCATTACTGTCCAGAGAGGTGGATGGATTCTCTTCCTGCCTCGTGCTCACAAGACTGAGGACAGCTTTGTAGAGAAACTGATACTGCTCCTGGAGAATAGAGAAGGGGAGATCGTAAACAGGAAGCTCCATGAAGATGCACGTTTGTAAAAATGAAGGGAAATTTTCAGTCACGCGTTGACACTGTTTGCAGAAGGGCATTGTGTTAAATGGTCTGTTAAACTCAGCGGAGGTACACAATCTATATTCATATCTCTTTCTGAAGAAATTTAAAGTAGCTTTTCAAGTAGCTAACATTCAATTGACCTAGGTCAATTTCAACTGACCTAGAAAATTGGCCAACATACTTTTGCCAGTGGTAAGCACTCCATTCTTTTTTTTTTTAATTTTTTAGGTTTATTTATTTATTTATTTGGGGAGAGAGAGAGAGAGAGAGAGAGAGAAACAGAGACAGAGCGAGTGGGGGAGGGGCAAACAGAGAGGGAGAGAGAGAGCTCCAAGTAGGCTCCGCACTGTCAGCACAGAGTCTGACATGGGGCTCGAACTCACAAACTGTATGTTCGTGACCTGAGCCAAAATCAAGAGTTGGACGCTTAGCCAACTGAGCCACCTAGATGCCCCAGCACTCCATTCTTGTTTATCTATGTCATGGAATCAGAAAATGATGTGACAGGTTACTGTTACCGATTTACCAACTGGTATGTAATCCTTTGGTACAAGGCACCTGTAAGCCACTCATTCTCCTTTTTCCACTTGTCATGAAATCCACTGGGTCCCTCTCTCTATGGAGAGGTCCCAGAAAGGACTGCACTGTCAGCTCGGGCTCACGCAGAATCCTTTTTACAAGACCCACTGTTTACTAAGTAGTCTTTACACTCTAGCAGCCTGACTGGCCCCACGCCTTGCTTTGAGCAAAGGTGAGCATGGGCCCTGCTACGGTCTCAGAGTAGAGACACGGAAAAATAGAGAGTTCTCAGATTAGTTGGTGCTTTTGAGGGTATTTTTCAGAATTACAATAAATCTTGCAAAAAGACACATGTGAAAATTAAATTTTATACATTAATTTTCCAGAAGATAAACTTTGAATGTTTATTGTTTATTATTCCAGTTCTATGGATTGTGGACTGAGTAACTCGTAATCCAGCTTGAACACCACATGGAAATGTTATCAGTCAAGGTGGCCTCTTTTGATACATGATAAAATGATTTTGGCAGCCTCTGGGAAGTAAGCAGTACTCTAATGGTGAAAGTTTAGTTCACTGTTCTATTACTTACAATGTCAGCAAAGACTCCTGGCCTCATCAAATTGATCATCTTGGCTACCTGGTAAACATCCATGGAGTTTTCCTTTTCTAGTTGGTGCATAAGGGTTGTCAGAGCACAGAAAGTTCCTGCAGTCACTCCTCCATGCCTTGAAGCAAAGGGACAAAGACTCCATTCAGATGCATCGAACGTTCACATTTGGAACTCACAAAGTACATGGCCTTAACAACTTTGTAGTGGGAACATGGAAATTTTTAACGAAATGTCTCTCTTTTATCATGCAGAGAACTACAGTTTAATTTGAAACATTAGCAAGTATTTATGATATTAGTAATGGGATACTTTATAGAAATTTAATGTTTGCTTATTCATTTGTTATTTTTACACTCTGGAAGGGGCTGGCAATCAATCAAAATCATCTGACAAGTTATCACATATATCATATACAACATAGATATATTATTCCAACATATTTTATTTGTTCATAACAGGAGACTTTAGAGATTTATTGTATAGGTTCCTATTTCTGATTAATAAAGACTGTATCGATTTTCATCCTATCTAGGGTGTCAATAACTAAGAAATGTCTCTCTGGTGAGCACCTGTAAAAATTCAAGTGCCAAAACACTGACTCATCACACAAAGTGTTCTTAGCACACAATGCAAGAGCAAATTCTTGTGATCACATACCTATTTTTTGCCTTCAACATGAGCTCTAAGAGAAGCGAAAAAATCTAATTCTGTGTTAACCTTGGTTATAGGAAGCAGATCATCTACCCCGGCTGAGTTGCTACAATTGGTCGAAAGCATTAGGTTAGTACAAAGACAAAAGAAACATATGCCCACCCGGAGAATGCTCAGGCACGAAACCGTTTAAAGAGAGGAACTTACTCATCATGAACAATCACAGGTCCATCCCTGTTGGCAGCTTCCTCTTTGATAACACTTATAAGTTCAAACGTTTTACTAATAGGGCTGTCTGGATTTGGCCATTTGGGGCACTGAAAATGCCTCACTTCAAGTACATAATCATCCTATACGAAGAGAAAAACCAGTATTTTAAAAAGAGTCCCATTGGTGACAGTTCATTATGAGTGGAATAACTGGGGGAATCAGGAATACAGGGAGGTGATAAAACCCAGTCACATGCACTATAGCCCGTCCTCCATCTCAGAGGGAAGAAATTGCTGTGATGCCTCATTTCTCACTGTAGATATAATCTCTTTTTCATTCTAAAAATGTCTTAGTTGTAGGTTTATTATGGTATTCAAACTTCGAAACCATGTACCAAAGATGTGTCTGTGCCAGTAAACTTAATACAAAAAGAAATCTTCAGTGCTAAAATTTGTTTTAAAATAACATAGACTTCTTCAAATCCCAGTATTACTTGGGAATAACTGAGTGGAATTACATGACCCGATGGGGAAATGCTGGCAAGCAAGGCTGGGCGGGTGGAGACGTAGGTTCCGCTCCGGCCCCACTCTTGGTTCTTGTGCAAGTGGCCAACTGGGCTGTGTGACTTTACATCCCTAAACCTCCAGCTTCCCAAAGTGTAGTCAATAAAATGCTACATTTAAAAATAAGCAGCAGAACCTGAAATTTACATGGTTCACCTGTTCCAGAATTAGACTACAGTGAAGTGCAACATTGAGACCATCGAAAACATGGTTTAACCTTTTTCTGATCGGGAAGGTGCTCTGTCTCTCACGTGCCTTGCTCATTATTAGTATCTTTTAGCATTTTACCGTAGTTGTACAGTAAATTCTGTACTGTAATTACATAAATAATTCTTGGCAGAGAATTCAGATTGATACCTTATATATAACCAAGAATTAGTAAAACAATCCTACTTCATTGTACTGCACAATTTTCAAAGCACTTCTTCACTTGTAACACTTCATCTCTTGGTAGACAGCGGTAAGCTCATTTTGGTAGATAGTATTTTTCCTATTTTACTTAGAAGAATTCAAGGTAAAAACTTACCTTAAAACAGGAGAATTCGGATTAATGAAATTATTTTTTTACTGAATTTATTTTCAATTTAAGGTCTATCAGAACTACTCTGGAGTGAAGAGAGAAATCTTTGATTCTCTGAGTGGGGACGGTGTAGTTTAGTGGTGACTGGTGTTTAATGATTCTATAGGATTTTAAAAATGAAAGTGACAAGTAAGGTAAAATTGGTTATTTGGGCAATCTGTCCTAATTTGTAAGAAATTAGGTTCCTTTGTTTTATTTCTAGGGAAGATCCTTAAACCAACATATATTTAACAAAGCATGTACTTAAGATGAAAAGTTTGTCATTTCAATTATGTCCATACCTGTGTAGCTTCTAGAATAAAATCCTGAATTATAAGTTTTTCTTCATTAGACAGACATTTGTGTTCTTCAGCCATAAGAGTGACCTTAAAACTCTCACAGTTTATAGGCTCATCTTTATTCGGCCAGTAAACAAATTCATCTTCTGCCTGGAGGATTAAATACCAAGGAAGAGTCTAGATTTTAGTCAAATGTTTACTAAGTCAGACTGTGAAATGAAGTTAACTGGTTGACATAGAAAATTCAACTCAAAGTTTTCTTTGAATCTCAAAATTTACTCTTAAAATGTTGAGCCTTAAACAAGTTTGGTGTGCAGAATAAAGTATCACACTTAAGAAACCAAACTATTGCTTTGTTGTTTTGCTCTTAGCTCATCAGTAACAATGGTAAGTTGTTGCTTCTATAAATGATAACTGAGTAGAAAAGATTCAAGTGATTTTAAGAGCTCAGCAATTTCCAGTGTCATTTGGAATGGCCAGTCTACTTTTACAGATAAGAAATAAATCTCCAAGTTACATATATGTGCAAAATCTAAATAAAATAGGCCTTTATTTTGGGTTTTATATAGATCTCCTTAAACTGAAGGACTCTCCAAATATCCTAACAAGTTTTATTTTTAAAAATGTAAATAGAAGCATAGGGACTGACTTCATTCATGATTGCAGTTCTAATTTTTCATAAGCAGTATCACAGAATACTTAAATTTAAATGAATTTTAACTTATTTTTAGTTAAAACTGTCGTTCAGCAATCTCAGACCTGGGAGGTGGCATCACCAAACCAGGCCCAATAGTAGACAATAGCAGACCAGTAGCCAACGAGTGATATTAGTTTATTAGTTGAAAAAAAATTGTTTGTTTGCTTGGACTTCCGGCTGACATGACTTGCTATTTCTCCTGTAAGGCAAGTACCAAAAGTGACGTGATGGGGGAGACTTACCATGTTTTGACCATCAGGAAGCATAACTACCAGCTGGGCATTATGGTCCCATATCATCCGCCAGAAATCCTTGATGGTATGAAGAAGAGGATGCTGGGTGATGATGAATTCATTGCTCTGATAGTAACCCTACAAAAGCAAACAGAACATACAAAGAGCCCTGGCATATGACTTTAAACGCTTAAAGTACATTTATAAGATAATGGGCCTTAAGTCAAGGCAGCCTTTTTGCTTTTAGATTGCATCTGTAAATCACAAGGTGATTATTTTAGTTGCTGTTTAGAGGGCACTTTCCATACACCAGGCACGGGAGTAGCATTTTCTTTCTTTTTTAAAACATTTATTTATTTATTTATTTATTTATTTATTTATGAGAGAGAGAGAGCGTGAGTGAGGGACAGAGAGGGAGAGAGAGTGCGGAGGCTGGAGTGGGGTTCGAGCTCACCTGAAGTGGGGCTAGAGCTCACAAACTGTGAGATCATGACCTAAGCTGAAGTTGGATGCTTAACCAATTGAGCCACCCAGGGGCCCCAGGAGTAGCCTCTTCTTCCCCTTAAGGCTCTCACGTCTCACGGAAGTACTATGCGATAGGAACTGTGATCCCCATTTTGTAGGTGGTTAAACTGAGGCTTAAGAAATTAAGTGTTGTGGGGCACCTGGGTGGCTCAGTTCGTTAAGTGTCTGACTCTTGATTTAGGCTCAGGTCATGATCTCACAGTCTGTGGGATCGAGCCCCCTTTTGGGCACTGTGCTGGCAGTGCAGAGACTGCTTGGGATTCTCTTTCTCCCTCATTCTCTGCCCCTCCCCCTCTCATTCTCTCTCTTTCTCTCTCATTCTCTCTCTCTCTCAAAATAAATAAATAAACTTTAAAAAAACATTAAAATCCAAAAAGTGTTGTGCCCAAGTCTACACAGCTATCATCTCTAGGAGCAGACTTCCCAAAATGGCATGTGGACCATGTCTCCTACACTGGATAGAATGGACATTCGGAGGAGATTTTATATTTCTCACTTTCTGTAAGTCCCAATGGCAAAGTGTTAAATTTGCACCCACTGACAACAGAACACCCTTGGTGTGCAGACACCCTGGCTTCCTCTATCAGGGAGGAATCAGAGAGGCACCTTGCAGATTTTGCTGCAGAAACCCAGAAGCTGCGTCCTCTGGATTGGTCACGATTTCCATGGTGTTGCTTATTAAAATCATGGCTCGTTTATCCTCCTCTGCTCTGGGGTCTCTCAGATCCTGTTCCTATTCCCCACAGGCTCATGGGAAGTGCAGCATGTATTAAATGCTACCACAACACATCTCCCTGTTTCCTGCATGGATAGCTTGCAATATTTTCTTTGCTGGATAAATGAAACAGTGATTTTGGCATGGGAATTACCACCTTTTCATGTGAAGCCAAGCTCTATGATTGATAGACCTGAAATGGAAACGAGGGCCACGCAATGGCTACCCAGAAACACTCTCCCCTTTCTCACAGAAGATCTAAACACAGAAGGAGAAGATTATGTCTTTAGAAATCCGGGTCTCTAAATGAGCCCAGTCCACAGGGTGAACACTGTGTTGCAAACCTGGAGTAGTAAAGTCAGTGAGATGGGCTTTCCAGAATCTGGAATGTCCTGGGTCTGTTCAGGGTAAATGTAATGGAGCCTCTTAGTTGGCCCAGTGTATATTGTGTATCTTCTCATAAGTCCTGAATGGTAAGTTTGGTTCCTGCATTTATTTACTAATTTGTCTAGCTTGAGGGATCTCCAGTCCCAGCACACATCAAAACATCAAGGGATGCTGTTATTCTCTTTGCTGCTTGGGGGTTGTGGTCTGCAGTCATTCAATTAGATCTACCCACCAGCAGTGCCACAGCCACTGCTTCAGGAAGCCCGTTTTGGTTTTGGTTCTGGAAGCACAAACTGGTAGGTAGTTTCTCCAGTGACTTCTCGACTTACCATGATATAGGAGGCATTGATGTAGTCTGTGCCTTCCCCACTCAGAGATGAAATGCCAACCCTTGATCTCTCCACTGGAACACAAAACACTCATCATGAACCACCATGCTCACAGCTCTATACCCTTCCCTCCACCCCCACATTGTAAAACACAGCTGCATGTCCCAAGTTGAGTGACTTTGATCTGTAAGCTAGTTTTTCTATGTATTTCGCATCTTTTAGATGGACTTCAGGATTTAACAGTCCTTTTTAACAAGTAAATTATCAGGCATAATTAGAAAAATACTGAGTGAATTCATTCATTCCAAGATGTACAAATACTATCATCTTTTTTTTTTTATGATTCAACATAACCTACCAGGGATGATGGAAGATGTTCTGTTCTTTTCCCTGTTACAGTGCTTTAGGGCTGTAGAATAGTCACTCTGTTGTATATTCGATTGACTCAGGAGCTGAGAAAGGGAGTCAAAGAAAAATATAGATTATTTCATTTAAGTCATCTAAGTACTCAAACATACACACACACACACACACACACACACACACACACATACACGACCTAACCAAGAAATCAAGATAAGATACTGAATATACATATATCTGACTTGTTTTCCAAAAATTCCTTGACCTAAATCCCTGGCACATCTGTGTTCTACACCAGGGAAGCTCGATGAAGCAGAGAATGCCCTTTAGTTTGACATTCAGCACTGGGAGGATCTTCCCTAGGGTTTCCCTCATAAGCATACACTATGTCCTCCACTTACATTTCACGGTGCAGTTGGGGTAAATTGCATGATATGTGTATGTGTGTGTGTACACATTTATGTATATGGTTGGATTTCATTCATTTTTTCAGTACTGCATTACATGAATAATCTATTTGTTATTTATCTATTCCCCCAACTAGTGAATGTTAGGATTATTTCTAATATTTTGCTTTTCTAAACTTTGTAGCAATGACTCTCTCTTGTATATTACTTAATGCATACACATGGAATTAGGAGTCATCAGCATTATTTTTTGACAGTCTGATAGAAGTGATAAACCATGCTTTTGATTTGCATTTCCTTGATTACTGTGTGATTGTGAATTTTAGCATTCATTAGGCATTTAAATTTCTTTTTTGATGATTGCCTTTTTATATTTATACTTCACTGTCATTTATTAATTTTTAGGGGGCTTGATGTCTTGAATTTAAGTCTATAATCTGTTTAAAAATTTGCTAATGTCTTTGTTGTCTTTAATCACACGGACATTTATAGCCAATTAATTAATTTTTTCTTTAAGATTTCTGCCAATTATGTTTTTAAGAAGTCCTTTTCTACACTGATGCCTTCAAAATATACATTGCTAACATTTTCTTGTAATAGTTATAGAACCTTGCTTTCACCTTTAAGTACCTAATCCATCTTGAATAATTTTAGTGTTTAAGGTGTGTTAAGAACCCAGTTTTACTTGTTTCCACATGGAAATTCTCCCAGTATCACTTATTGGTTAGTCTGTCCTCCCCTCACTGATTTGTCATATCTATCATATAACCATTTCCACAAAGACATGGTTCCTTTAGCTGATTTGTCTGTTTTTCAGCGTTAATTATCATATCTGTATAAGTCTTCTGTATACTGTCCAACACATTTCTATTTTGTTCTTTATTTTTAGTAGTGCTTTGGATGTCTTTGTTCTTTACTTCTCCAAATGTTAATTTTAAGTTCAGTTCTTAATTTACCATGAAAATCCTGCTGGGAATTTGATTGGTACCACACTGATTTTTATACTTAATTTCGGAGAATCGACATCTTCAGAATATTTCCATTCATGAAAATTGTATCTATATTTGTTGGGTCTAATTCTAGGCTCTTCAATTCAGTTTTATAATTTTTTCTCTATGCATTCATTGTACCTTTTGTTAAGTTTATTTTTGAGACCCTGGAGTTTTTGTTTCTGTTTATTGTTGAACTCCCTTTTTATTCTAATATCTCTTCTAACAATTCACAGCTAATGAGTTACGACGCTATTGATTTTTATATATATTGTTGAACTGTAATAAGAGTTGAGTTCTAATAAGAGATATCTTATTTTGTTTCTCTTGATTTTCTATATAGACAAGTGTATCATCTACAGATTATTTTCTATTTCTAAACATTTTTTTTTGTTTGACTCGATTTCCAGTACAGCGTTGGCTAACAGTGTCAACAGTTGGCATTTCTTGTTTTTTCTTAAACCTACTATGAAAATTTCCAAGTTAAAATTTTGTATATGACATTTATAATGTAGCCTAAGATGAAGAAAGCTTCCCTCTAGTTTTAATTTACTGATAGTTGTTGTTATGAATAGTACTGAATTTTATTTACTGCCTTTTCTACATCTTTTGAGAGGGCCATACAATTCTCATAACTATATCTGTTCATATTTTCTACTGTTAAGTCATCACGAGAACAAACACTATGAATCCTAATTGGTCACAATATTGTTTTAAAAACCACGCCGCTGGATTTGAGTTGCTGCTATTTTAAACAGGATTTCAGTGTTTAAGTTCATAAGTGAAACTGCTCTGTATATTTCTTTACTTGTGCTCTCCTTATACAGTTTTGGTAGCAAAGTTACACTTGCTAAAACAGTAAAATAGTTGGGTTTGCTTTCTACCTAGATATTTTATCACAGAGTTTGGAATTTTCTGTTCCTTAGAAGTTTGGTAATTCTTCCAGTTCTGATTTTATTTTGGAGGTGAGATTTCTGGCAACTGATACAATTTATTTAATGGCTCTTGGTCTAGTTGGATTTTGCGTTTCTCTGTGAGTGTATTTTGCTTACTTTTTCTTAAAAAATATTTCTTTCGGGGCGTCTGGGTGGCTTAGTCATTTAGCATCCAACTCTTGATTTTGGCTCAGGTCATGGTCTCATGGTTCTTAAGTCTGAGCCCTGTGTCAGGCTCTGTGCTAACTGCATGGAACTTGCTCTGTCTCCCTCTCTCTCTGCCCCTCCCCTGCTTATGTGCTCTCTCTCTCTCTCTCTCTCTCTCTCTCTCTCAAAAATTAATAAATATTTAAAAATATTTTCTCTCATGTAGGATTTCAAATGTACTGTCACAAATATGCTCACAGTATGCTTCTTAAGTTTAGAAAAACAGTTCTAAAATATTTATAAATATATCCCTATTTTTCACCTTAATATTTATTCGTGCAAAGCCTCTCCTTTTCTTACCAATCTGGCCACAGGTTTATTTGTCTTATTAGCCTTTGATAGAACCTGCATTTGGTTTTGTTTCATCTGTTTCTATTTAATCACTTTAACCATCTATTTAAGAAAGCTTTAACTTTCTGAAAATATTTCTGTCTCCCTCTTTGGGTGTACCATGCTTTTCTTCTAATTTTAACATGATATGCCTATTTCATTTGTTTTTATTTTTATTTATTCTCAAATGAATATATTTAAGATTATAAATTTCTTTCTAGATACAACTTCAGTTGTTTCCTACAAGCTGTGCCATGGAGTCCTTCTGTTGACCTTTAATTCTAAAGATTGTATAATTTCCTCTTTCATATTATTATCGATTATGTAAAAGAGAATTTTTATTGTTCAAATATTGGGATATTTTTAGGGCCAAGTTTTCATTTCAACTTCCAATTTTCATGTATTAGATTCTGAGAATATGGTTAGTACTGTATAGATTCTTTGAAATTAACTCTTCCCCCTCCATTGGATATTTAACGTCTTTATCCTAGAATGTGTGTACAAACACACACACACACACACACACACACACACACACACACATACCCTGTGCCCACGCACACACAACCCATGCCCACGCACGTGCACACACACACACACACACACACCCCGTGCCCACGTGCACACACCCCATGCCCACGCACGCGCACACACACACACACACACACCACACACTCACTTCCTGTGTCACAGAGGGAATAGAAGCCATAGTATCCCTTCAGTCTGCAGCCGTGGAGCCCACACACTTACTGCTATACACACCCACTTAGGTGTCCCTGCGTTTGCCCCTAATTCCTCTTTGCCTCTTCTCAGGATTTCCTCTCCCTCTAAAAGTCTGTTCTCTCCTCCCTCTCCCCACCACTCCCACCATACATCTCTTTTCATTAGTGTCTTTTAAATAAACTATTTTTTAAGTGTTTATTTTTGAAAGAGAGAGAGAGAGAGAGAGAGAGAGAGAGAGGGAGAGAGGGAGAACATGTACAAGTGGGAGAGGGACAGAAAGAGAGGGAGAGAGAATCCCAAACAGGCTCCTCGCTGTCAGTGCAGAGCCTGATGCTGGGCTCACACTCACTGGGAGATCGTGACCTGCGCCAAAATCAAGAGTCGGACGCCCAACCGACTGAGCCATCCAGGAGCCCCTATTTATTTATTTATTTATTTTTCAACTTTTTTATTTATTTTTGGGACAGAGAGAGACAGAGCATGAGCAGGGGAGGGGCAGACAGAGAGGGAGACACAGAATCGGAAACAGGCTCCAGGCTCTGAGCCATCAGCCCAGAGCCTGATGTGGGGCTCGAACTCACAGACCGTGAGATCGTGACCTGGCTGAAGTCGGACGCTTAACCGACTGCGCCACCCAGGCGCCCCCCTATTTATTTTTTTAAGTCAACTCTATTCCCAATATGGGGCTCAAACTCACAACCCAAGATCAAGAGTCACATGCTCTACCAACGGAGCCAGCCAGGCACCTCACTTTTCATTAGTTTTTAAACAAACTCAGATGCCTCTCATTAAAACATAAAAAACAAAACAAAAAAATTTACCAAAAAAATTTCTTACTTTCTAACTTCAAGTTTCCTTCTAGCTATCATTATCATTCTCTTCAGAGTCAAAAATCTTTAGAGTTATCTAAATATGGCCTTTAATTCCTCACACACGATGTCTCCTTACCTTCCTAGAGTCTGGCTTCAGTGCTATCCTTCCCTGAAGTAGCTTTTATGGCTCAGTCCAATGGCATGCTCTGTCCTCATCACAACTGATTTGTCAATGGGATTTGCTGACCTTTGTCCATTTCCTCCTCAAAATGTTATTTCCTTCAGAGTCTATTATATCCCCACTGTGACCAATTTTCTCCTACACTCCAATGCCTACTTCTTCCCTTTCTTTTGTGGGCTGTCCATTCATTGGTTAGTTATAATTTTTCTTAAAAACCCCTTCCCAAGCTTTCTTGGCTGTCTTGTCCAATTCTAAGGCTTCACGTAACCATCTCTATGCTGATTGTTCCCAAATCCTTTCTCCAAGCTGGACCTCTCCTTTGTGCTTCCCACTGAGTATTCAACTGCCCACTATGCCTGTTTACACTACACCTCCTGAGTTCCTAAAATTAGGTTGGCTCCGAACAAATCTCACCATCCCTTCCCCACCACACCCAACAAACATGCGCTTTTCAGTCTCAGTGAACAATATCTCATCCTCCGTGCTCAAGTTAGAATGCGGGTAGTTAATGCTTGTCTTTGTCTCTCCTCGCTGCAATGTCCAATAAATCACCGAGTCCTCTATGCAACCCTTCACTATATCCTGTGCAATTCTTCCCTGAAGAGTTGCATCCTACAGCACCCGTTTCACCTGTGTGATGGCACTTTCCCCCTGTTTTGTAACTGTTTTCTTGCCTGTATATCTCACTAGCTCAAGAGCAGGAGCAAGTGTCACAAGGGCAAGACCTGGGTGTGATTTTTTGAAAAAATTCATGTTTGTATCCTAGTATCAAACACAAAAGGCCTGGTATGTGGCAGGTGCTTGATAAATATTTGTTTTCTTTTTAAAATGAGGTATGACTGACATACAACATTATATTAATTTCAGGTATATGTCTCAATGATTTGATACCTGTATACATTGCAAAATAATCACCACAGTAAGTGGAGGTAACATCCCTCACCATACATAGTTATGAATTTTTTTTCTAATGACAAGAACTTTTAAGGTCTACTCTCCTAGCAACTTTCAAATATGCAGTACAGTATTATTAACTATAGTCGCCATGCTGTAGATTATATCTCTATGCCTTATTTATTTTATAACTGGAAGTTAGTACATTTTGATCTTCTTCACCCATTTTGCCCACCCCCTACCCTCTGCCTCTGGCAACCATCAATCTATTCTCTGTATCTGTGACTTTTTTTTTTATTTCTTCATGTAAGTGATACCATATGGTATTTGTCTTTCTTTGTCTGACTTATTTCACTGAGTTATTTCTGACTTACTTCACGTGCCATAATGCCCTTAAGGTCTATCCATGTTGTTGCAAATGGCAAGATTTGCCATTCTGTTTTATGGATGAACAATATTCCATTGAATATATATACTACATTTTCCCATCTATTCATCCATCAATGGACACTTAACTTGTTTCCATATCTTAGCTACTGTAAATAATGCTGCAATGATCCTAAGAGTGCAGGTATCTTTTTCAGTTAGTGTTTTCCTTTTCTGCAGATAGTCACAAATAAATGCCATATAATTTATCTCAAGGAATTGTTTCTACAGATAAACTTGAATGACTAATGTCTTATAGAACAGTGCATACACACACACACATAAACACACATACTTTTTTATCTCCCCGGTAGTGTGTTAACAGGAAACAGAATCAAATGTCTCCCCATTAAATAAGATTCTGGCCTCATAATTGATATTTCTATTTTGATCCTGGGTTATCCAGTGTAAGCCGTATCAATTCTTTTATGCAGTTGTGTAGGGGTAAGTCATACTTCAATGAAAATTATGTTGAAAATGGGTAATACTTATATATTTTTTAATTTAGAATAAAGCTATCCTAACAACTTAATGCTGATGTTTTATACTCCTTTATTATTCATTTGTAGAAGGCAAATTGCATACTTTTTCTTTCTCTAACGTGTTCTGTTTTCGCTCAGATGAGCTTTGCCGCATAAAAACACTTATGTCTTCCTGATGGCAGGTTCAAAGCGCAGCATTCACCCCAATCTTTCTCTTCTCCAAAAGTACAAATGGTGCTGACTGAGACAACAGAAAATCAGAAGGAAGTCCTAGCGACTAACATCTTTTAAACTGTAGTGTGGGGGAGAAGAGGAAAAACAACACTCTGCAATCTCAAGATTTGTCAACTCTACTAGGTTTTTCCAGGGTCTCAAATTCTTCCTAGATATTCCTCCTTCAGAAATCGGCCCATTTCTCTAGGAATCCTCGGAAGTAAGAGGTTAGTATAGGAATAAGGTGGAGCAAATGACCAGCCTCCATCCTGTGGGAAAGTCAAAACTGTGCAAATCCCCCTTAAACAGCTAGAAGGTCCAGTAACAACTGTTTTCTGAATTCTTTGCTGGCTGATTTCTGGAAGTCAGAGAACTAGGATTGTAGAAGGTATGATATTGAACAAAACATACTCCCTGCTCTAGCTCACTGCTTCCCACAAGGTGGGTGGGAGGAACTGGGGTTGAAGAGCTATTGTTCTGGTGTGGCCTCTTCTCTAGTCCAGGGGCTTCAAGTGAGACAGATTTTTCCAAAGAATAGCATGAACAGCCTGAGCCGGAGCACTCCTTGTTAAGTGGTCTGGTTCTTTCAAAAGAAAAAGAGCACTTACGAAGTTTGTATGATGAGGTCTGCCTGTCCCTTCTGTTATGCTCTGTGCCCTCCTTCTTGGACCAAGTTTACACTTGTAAACGTTAATCTAGAGTTCCTGAGAACTTTTCTTCTTGCTCTCAAAATTAAGATTCTCCTTGAAACTTACCACGTGGCTTTGCCGCCCACTCTAAAGAATAATACACAGCCACTGTGCCAACTGTGCTCTGAACCCGTCCACATGGCCTTGTCAACTCAGACAAAAAGATGCAGGGACACTGAATTGCGTGGTAACGTCTAAGAGGACTCACCTTGAATTGTTTCTCTAGCTTCGTTTTGCCTGTTGGTCCAGGAATGAGGAGCGCATTGACATAGGCATGAATGTGGCTGTCTGGCACCTCAGTCTCTTTACTAAGTATGGCCTCAACCAAAGCATCATGAATGAAAACATACTGTTCCTGGCAAAACAGTGACAATGAGCAACATTACTTCAGGTTTTCTTTACATGTACCTAAATACAAAAATAATTTTTTTCCCTGACAGACAAAAAAAGTTTTACACAATGGTGGGAATGGACCCACAAAAGATTGCTTACTCGTCCTGAGGGAAATCAGACGTAGGAGAGGAGGCAGTCAAGAGAGAACACGACTCTTCTCGTCCCTCCTGTTACTTCTGATGTATTGACATTTGTGGGAAGGAGGCAAAGCAATGCTCTCTCTGCCCTTCCTTCAAACCTGTGACCCTCCTCCATATTTTGCATGAGGGCTTTCCTGACGTTTATACTCCTCCTGGGTCTTCTTCTGCTGTCCATTCCCATTCTCCTTTCAGCAGTCATATGTAACTTAGCACAATTTTATGTACAGTTTTGTCTTCTGTTTCCTGTATGTGACTCTTTCATGGTCTAATCTGACTAGTGTGTCATTTCCTTCATGGAGTGAAGTTTGGTTTAGTTTGATTTTTGCCCACAGGGCAATTTGCCTTTGATTGCTCTCGAGCTGCCGTCCATAGTTTCCAACTTCAATTCATTTTTATTTCGAAACAGGGGAAAATATACAGATATGCAGACTTTGTCCTGTGTCATGTAAACTATCTATGATAAACTATATGGACTTAAAAAAGGCTATCATTTGAGCAGAATTCATACTTTTAAAATATGAAAATAAAAAAATTTCGACAATGAATGCATTTATTCACTCTATGCAGGACAAACTTGAGGTGTTTGCTAGCAGGGATGGGCACTGCCTGATCTGCTTCTTTTCTTTCTTTCTTTTTTTTTTTTTTAATCTTCTCCGCCATCAGTGTCATTCCAAAGATATTCCCTATTTGGTCACAAAACAGACAAAATGTACCTGGTCCACCTATGACATACAATGCCATTATCTGGTGTTATGGCTTGAATTGTGTCCCCCAAAAAGATATGTCGAAGCCCTAACCCCCCAGTACCTCAGAAGGTGACTGTATTTGTAAATAAGGTCATCGTAGATGTAATTAGTTAAGATGAGGTAGTGACTGTTGTTCTTCCAAGAAAAGGAAATTTGGACACAGAGACAGAAAAGCCAGCCATGTGAAGATGGAGGTAGATATCGAAGTAAGGCTGCTTCATCCAAGCAACACACGGGCTACCAGAAACTCAGACAAGGGAAGATCCTCCCCTAGAAGTTCTGGAGGAAGCATGGCCCTGCGAACACCTTGACTCTGGGCTTTCATCCTCCAGAACTATGAGGCATTAAGGTTCCATTTTTTAAGCCAGCCAGTTGGTAGCACTTTAATATGGGAGCCCTATGAGACTCATCAACCTGGAAAAACAAGGTCAGGTCCATCCAACTTTAGCATTTTAGGGACATTTACAACCCTTAGATAAATCAAAGTATCCTTTTTGGTGGGGGAGGGGGAGAGCAACAAGAACAGAAAGTATCCTTTTTTCTCATACCTCAGTTTGCACCAAATAATTTCTTTGTGAACGAATGTGTTTTAAGAAGCCGAATATGTTGACAGTTCCTTCCTGTTGAATTTGCTGCAACATACTGTCTAGCACAATGTATGTGCCTGTTCTTCCAACTCCAGCACTGAAGAGAGCACAAAAAAGAACCATTTCAATGTCAAGCGCAAAACATAATTTGAAGATAGGTCACTCCTGGCTGTCTTGCAAATTAAAATAATTTTCTTCCCCAAGCCACTGAGCCACATAATAAACAGTTCAGCAATCCAAAAGGGTAAACAGTTTAGTTGTTAAGCATGATGCTTCAAAGAACAAGTAGTTTACTTTTTATTTTTGGCCGTAGGTCGAACTGTAAAATAACCTATTTCTGTTGGAGATTATTTATTTATTTACTTAGAGATTTTTTAAATTTTCAATAATTATATTTATTCCTCATTTATATATTATACAATGAAACATTATGTACCAGAGCATAGCAACTAGACATTTAATCTGAGAAAACTGAAAGCATCAGCTTCACCCAACCCTGAAAATTAAAGGTCTTGGGGTCTGTATTGCCAGGTAGACATGTTTGTAAAGGTTTTCATATTAATCAGAAAAAGAATTTGATAAGGCTTTCTGCTGAAAATACCATTTCAGCGAGATCGTGAGGACTAAAGCATAACTTCAGTCATTTCTAAAGGGCCATTATCTATGGACTTCTTCAAAGCCTCTACAGGAGGGACAGAATTCATAGGCAGGGATTCTTTTCAAACGCTGCGACAAGTAGAAAGAACTAGAGTGGAAAATTAGCACCTGCTCTGTACAATACCCTGGTCCTTCTCCATTTGCTGAGAAACAATCCCTGACCTTCAGAGCTCTTTTTCTTGCATTTTCCTGTTTCTCTCAGCTTATCATCAGGCTAACAGATGAAAAAACTCAAGATAAGTCTCTCAAACTTTGTCTGAGGGTAAGTCCTGAGATAGGTAATTAGAATGTGTCAGATAAGCTGTATATCAAAGGAAAACACTTGCTTCGGTAAGAGCACAGACATTGCTTTGAGAAAAACACCGTAGACAGAAATCAATTTGATTTGTGTGGTCATAAAGTTTGGTACAGATTCAGCACTCAGTAAATGTTAACTGTTAATTTTATTTTAACTGAAAAATATTAGATTAAAATCGCTGACATATTTTTTTCTCTTTCTTCAAAATACCATTCTTCCTATTCATCAACGTAGTGTTGGAAATAAAGTAATTGGGTAACGATGGGTTGATAATCCCTTGCTATGATATAATAGATAGAAATTGGGAAAATGAGAAAAAGAATTTTGATCCGAAATGATTTAATAGCAACATAAAAGTATTTTGCCAAATTCTTCGCCCTCTATGAGCTTTGGTTTCTCTAATATAAACCTGACATAATAACTCTACAATAGACTGCTAACTCCTAAGAACAGTGGTTATGTCTCAAGCACTTCTTTTTCAAGTTTATTTCTTTTGGGGAGGGGGGAGAAGATGAGTGGGGGAGGGGCAGAGAGATGGGCGACACAAGATCCAAAGCAGGCTCTGCGCTGACAACAGTGAGCCCCATGCAGGGCTCGAACTCACGAACCGTGAGATCATGACCTGAGCCAAAGTCAGATGCTTAACTGACTGAGCCACCCAGGCGCCCCAAGTCTTAAGCACTCTTATCCCATGACATTATGTTGTAATAAATGTTTAATGACAAAACGCTGTTCCTCCTGTCTCACACATTTAATAAGTTAAAAGTCCAATTCAACAATCAAATAGAATAATAAACATCATAAAAATACCTGGTGCTTTGAAATATTTAGCAATCAGAATCTGAGTCTGGTGCACTCACTCCCCCGTGATCAATACTTTTGAAAATGGGCACGTAGTTTCATTCCCCTTACTTCGTGAAAGCATTCCAATTCGGCAAAACCTTTGTTCCACGGCTTCCCTTTCTGTCAGCAGAAGCCATTCTGTGGGTTTAGAAACGCACCCCTGAGGCTCACCTGCAGTGGACAACAACAGGCCCCACCGCGTGGCGCTTGGCGTGGGACGCCTTTCTCACAAAGGCCAGCACTGGCAGCGAGTACTCTGGCACTCCCATGTCAGGCCACTGCGTGTAGTGGTACTGTGTTACCACACGCCCATTGGGTCTTCCTTTCTGGGAGCCCTGGAAGAGTTCAGACAGCTTGTAACAGGAACACACACGAATGTGTACGCAGAGAAACACACACATGCACACACATGGGTCCTTAACTATCAACTTGATTTTGGTGGTATATAAAGAGGCAAAAAAAAAAAAAAAATACATCGGCATTTGTGACGGTTAATTTTATGTGTTAACTTGGCTAGGTTATGGTAGTCAGTAGTTTGGTCAAACACCAGCCACACCAGATGTTCCTGTCAAGGTTTGTGTTTTTTTCCAAGACATTTTTTTTTCAAGACTTTTAAAAAATAATCTCTACACCTATCATGGGGCTCGAACTCACAAGCCCGAGATCAAGACCTGTATACTCCGCTGACTGAGCCAGCCAGGTGCCTCCCCGTTGTCAAGGTATTTTTTAGGAGTGACTGACATTTAAATTAGTAGACTTCAAGTAAAGCAGATCACAGTCCCTGATGTGAGTACACCCCATCCAATTAACTGAAGGCCTTAAGAACAAAGAATGAGGTTTCCTGAAGGAGGAGGAATTCTCCTTGAGACTAAAATATAAAAACCTTGTCTGAATTTCTGGCATGGAGTCTATTGCTTAAAAAGTCTCTCTCTCTCTCTTAATCTCTCTCTCTCTCTCTCTCTCTCTCTCTCTCACGTACACACACATTTTTCTGGAGAACCCTGATTAATGTATCACTGTTTTTTTCTTCCCCTAAAATTTTGATCTCCCCTATTTCTGGTTGCATGTGCAGGTATCACATGGGGAAGGAAGTTTCCCTTGGGCATCAAATCCACTGCAGCCACTGGCACCATGACCAATCTGGCTCCAAAGCCTTGGCTGGCATTTAGAGACTTAGCAGAAACCTTTGGGAATGAGGTGTGGTTATGAGAAGAACTCTCAATGCCTTTAGTTATATTATACACAGAGAGAGTTTTAGCCTCCCCTGAGTTGTGTCATCCACGCACTTAAAAAAAGACCAGATGTATCACTCAATTGATGATGACCTTCATTTGTGGACTCACCTTTTTTATCTTTGTGTTTCTCACAGTAAAACTCCTCACAGTATAATAGGAAAGCATTTGCACACTCTTCTGAGTGACCAGAAAGCTCCCGTACTCTTCACTGCCATCGGCAGGCCAATACTGGTCACATTTTCTCTGCAAAAGAGAAAGTAAAAGGCTCAACATAAGTGTTACCCTGAAATCTGGAGAGGTCTGACACTGGGACAGGAACGGGCTTCCCGGTTCTTTCAAACATTTCCTTTTCTATGTGATGGGGGAGTAGTTTTGGAAGAGACCAGGGACAAAATTACAGAGCTGAGAAACTTGAGATGATCTGGTCCAAACTTCCCCCTTTCAGATGAAGAAATAGAGACCAGATGAACTGAGTCACTACAAAGTCGGGGTTAGAATCCAGCTCCTGTGAATTAAAATCTGTTTTGCTCTACATTGCTTTGCAATGAGCCCCAATTACTTTTTTTTTCACAGTATGAAGAATGCATTTAAGTAGCAGATAGCTTGATTTATAGTGAAACTTTAATTACAAATGTTAAACTCCCCATTAGCCGTCAAACTTTAACTAGAGAGGAATCCTGATCAGTCTTCATAACCTCACCTGCTTCCTAATGCCGAGCCCATTAAAAGCAACTTAAAGCACTTCTGATTACCATTGTGGGGATGAGATCACAGATTACCTACATACCCTTCCTTTCTCCACGAGGTTTGTTATCATGACGATAACTTCCACGTTATGCTCCCATATCATTCTCCAGAAATCTTCAGCTGTGGATTTCAGTGGGCCTTGGGCAGCAATGTAAGCTTTTGGTCTGTTGTAACCCTGAAGAGACAAATTACAAACATTTTTTACTAAATTGCTCTTTTTATGCCATTTTATTGTGCAATATGTAAGTTTTTAAGGTCAGCATATTTTTTTCCTATAAGAGAAGAACCATAAAAAGTAATCTTGCAATGCTGGAAAACTCGATAGTACTAGCAAAAATAATAATCATTTACCTATGATCTTTGTTAAAAAATATAGAAAGTTCTTTGTGCCTTGGCACAGACACTATTCTCTGCACCTTTAGTCCAAGTACATTTAATCTAAATTAATCTAATCTATTTACTATGCTGGTCTTGAATTGTGTGTATACTGCTTTGAAATGCATATCGGGCATTGGGGCTCAGCTGTCTACAGCAGTCAGGAAGCCTCTGGTTGTCTCCCTACCCTCTCCTTGGCGGTACTAAGCAATGCTAATAACTAATAGCTATCCTTCACTGAGCACCCACTGTTACCTGAGACGGTTTATGAACATGAACCTGCATCCTTAATCTGCATGCATAATGGAAGCGTCATCCTTGATCTGGAGATGAGGAGAAGCTCAGGGGCATTAAGTGGCTTTCCAAGCTTTCATGGCTACCCAGTGACAGGGCTGGGACTCAAAACCAGTTCGAACTCCAAAGCCCACATTGGATCTGCCGTACACATTGCCTCCTCCGGAAGCATGAAGCGCCGCCTCTAACAAAGACACCCTGTATTTTGGGGTGCTCACTTCTTTGAATTAACTGTTCCACACAGCATAAAGCCTGAAGGCAGCTAGACTGCAAGGTCAGTGTCAGGAAAGTAACTGAGCTCCTTTGACATTCAACTGACCACAGTGAAAACCGAGTAAATCAGTCAGTGGTCTGGGGTCCCTGGAGATTGCTAATAAGCCCCACATAGCTGTGTATCCTGAGAAGTGCCAGAGATGATAAGGCTGATAAGCAGCTTAGTAATCACATGTCTGCCTTTTAGCCAGGATTACCTTCAGAACTTCTCAGTCAGGATTTATTGATCACCTGCTCCTTACACAATACGGTGCTAGGAACTGTGGGACATTCAAAATAAGCACTAGTCCTGACCCTCACAGTTAAGGAGTTATAAACCTATCCAAATGTCAAATGTGTATGTATATATGTGTACATGTACATATATATATATATACACACACATATACATATATATATACACACACATACACATATATACACACACATATACATGTATATACATATATATATATACACATATACATGTACATACATATATATATATATATATATATATATTCTACCTTGAACGTGCATTCCCAGCCTGAATTACCTCTCTCACCTATGAGAGAAAGCACGTATAGGGCTTGAACGTTATTCAATCTGAAATCCTTTAGCTGTGGGATGTCCTACTGCTGATTTGTATTGTTTATTACCTGTCAGATAACATGTATTGAGCACTAGTATAAGTACAGCACAGTGGTGTAATAAATTCATGGTCTAATATAATCTCCATAAACGTCCCAATGGAAGCATGCTTACATCAACATAATTGGCATTGATGTAATCAGTCAGTTTGCCATCTTTCTCAGCAAGTTGTGCAAGCTTAACCCTACTATGATCATCTGTAATAAAAAAAAAAAGAAAATATTTCACTATAGCATGGATGAATTTTCAGCACAAAGGACATTTATGTTTACATAATGGTACATCAAATACAATTAAAATCAATGCAAATATAATTTACTTTCAGTAGGTTTTACGGATTACAGAGGTGACAAATACAACAAGTGCTTCTGCTTTCAACAAGGTTTCTAATGCAGATGATGAGAACAGATATATAGAAAGAATATGTTCAGGTGTCAAGCGTGGTGCAAAGTGTGAGGGGGGCACTTGAAGACAGAGATTGTGTTAGTTTGGGATGATAATAAACGTTTTCATAATGGTTGGAATGCGACATTGGCATCTTAGATGGTTTCCAAAGATGGATCTTGGGGCTGTGAACAGTTGACAGGGAGAGAAGAGTGTTGTGGCGTCTTAGAAAGCTAAGGAAGGAAGACAGCATGTGCACTCTGAACTGGAGGCTGGTGGAGGAAGAGAAGGTAGACAGAGAAGGAGAAGGGACTTAGGAAGTTTCTTTGAATGGTTAGAGCAAACAGCTCTTTCAAGGGGACAACCTCAAAGACCTGCTAGTGCACAGCCAGGCAGGAGAATGGCTGCCCAAGAACAGGGCGCATGGGTCCCACACTGTCTATTTAAAGGGGGTGAAAACTATGGTAACTTATACATGGTGTACTAAGGCAATTAAGATATGTTGAAATGAGGAGGTTGAGATTACCTTTGGATCTACAGGGAGATTATATGGACTTGGAGGAGCGATATAATAAGAAAGCAAAGTGTTACTAGCAGGAAAATTGGTAGTTTCACGGGGCAGAATTTATTTATTCTTTTCAAGGATGAAGAAGTGAATACATTCCAAACCATGACAATTAGAGAGACATTCTGATTGTAATGCTTCTGTGACAACAGCAGCTCACCAAGTGCAGGGAATGTATTACAGAAATAGATATATGTGGCAATGGAGAGATGGGCTTGGTGCCAGGCTGACCTGGTGTTTTTGTTTTTTGTATTTTGGTTCTAATACTTTCAGAGGGGTATTACTGGGCAAATTTTCTGGGTTGTTTTTCTTCAAGTCTACAATAGTATCTACAATAGTATTATTGTGCAGGATTATCTTAGGGATTAAATGAACTAATATATTTACAGAGCTAGGCATGAGGAAGGTATACAACAAATGTTAGTCTCCATCCCCTTCTTAATTACCTGGTAGGTGCTTTCTATTTAGCTTGTAGAAGGAATCATTTGATAACTTCACCCTCTCCAAGAAGCAACTGAGTTTTTATGTGCAGCCAGGAGCGTTGCTTTGGTTGAGGGGGACAAACATGAAGCAGAACGTGCTACTAAAACTTTCTAATAAAAATCTGTGTGAGCCCTGTAGGAAGGAAGCAGCATCTGTCCAAACTATTTAAGAAAATGTGATGATTAGGGGTGCCTGGGTGGTTCAGTCAGTTAAGCGTCCGACTTCAGCTCAGGTCATGATCTTACAGTTTGTGGGTTTGGGCCCCGCATCCGGCTCTGTGCTGATAGCTCGGAGCCTGGAGCCTGCTTCGGATTCTGTGTCTCCCTCTCTCTGCCCGTCCCACACTTGTGCTCTCCCTCTGTCACTCAAAAATAAAAAAAAATGTAAAAAAAAATTTTAAGAAACTGTGATAATTAAATGTTAGTATCTAAAATATATAAAGAACTGACACAACTCAATCCTCCTCCCCCCAAAATGAATAACCCAATTAAAAATGGGCAGAAGACATGAATAGACATTTTTCCAAAGACACAGAGACCCATGAAAAGATGTTCAACATCACTCATCACCAGGGAAATGCAAATCAAAACTACCATGAGATATCACCTCACACCTGTCAGAATGGCTAAAATCAACAACACAAGAAACAACAGGTGTTGGCAAAATGTGGAGAGATGGGAACCCTTCTGTACTGTTGATGGGAATGCAAACTGGTGTGGCCACTATGGAAAACAGTATGGAGGTTCCTCAAAAAGTTAAAAATAGATGGGAATGCAAGCTGGTGCAGCCACTCTGGAAAACAGTATGGAGGTTCCTCAAAAAACTAAAAATAGAACTACTCTACGATGCAGCAATTGCACTACTAGGCATTTATCCAAGGGATACAGGTGTGCTGTTTCGAAGGGACACATGCACCCCTATGTTTATAGCAGCACTATCAATAATAGCCAAAGTATGGAAAGAGCCCAAATGTCCATCGATGGATGAATGGAAAAGGAGGTGTGGTATATATATACAATGGAGTATTACTCAGCAATCAAAAAGAATGAAATCTTGCCATTTGCAACTACATGGAATTAGTCAGAGAAAGACAAAAATCATATGACTTCACTAATATGAGAACTTCAAGAGATAAAACAGATGAACTTAAGGGAAGGGAAACAAAAATAATATAAAAATAGGGAGGGGGACAAAACAGAAGAGACTCATAAATATGGAGAACAAACTGAGGGTTACTGGAGGGGTTGTGGGAGGGAGGATGGGCTAAATGGGTAAGGGGCATTAAGGAATCTACTCCTGAAATCATTGTTGCACTATATGTTAACTAATTTAGATGTAAATTTAAAAAAATAAAAAATAAAACAAGTTAAAAAAAAGCATAAAAACAAGTTAAAAATAGAACTACCCTATGATCCAGCAAGAGCACTATTAGGTATTTACCCAAAGGATACAAAAACACTAATTCAAAGGGATACATGCACCCTGATGTTCAAGGCAGCATTATCTACTATAGTGAAATTATGGAAACAACCTAAGTGTCCACTAACTGATGAATGGATAAAGAAGGTATGATATATATACCATATATATATGCTGCCTTGAACATCAGGGTGCATGTATCCCTTTGAATTAGTGTTTTTGTGTGTATGTATACACACACACACACACAGATATATATATACATTACACATACATATACATACACACACACACACAGGAATATTACTCAGCCATAAAAAAAGAATGAAATCTTGCCATTTGCAATGACATGGACAGACGTAAAGTATTATGCTGAGTGAAATAAGTCAGTCAGAGAAAGGCAAATACCATATGATTTCACTCATGTGAATGTAAGAAACACAACAAAGGAGCAAAGGGAGAGAAACAAGCCAAGAAACAGATTCTTAACTACAGAGAACAAACTGATGGTTACCAGAGGGGAGGTGAGGGGGGGGGGGGGACGGGTGAAATAAGTGATGGGGATTAAGGAGAGCACTTGTGATGAGCACCAGGTGTTGTGTTCAAGTGTTGAATCACTCTATTGTACACCTGAAACTAATATTATGCTGTATGTTAACTAACTGGGATGTATATAAAAACTTCTTTAAAAGGGGAATACGGTTTCTTGGCTTCCAGAAACTAGAAAAGAACTGGAATTTAAATAACCAAGCTGGTGTTCATAGGATTCAGGGAGACCCACTGAATATAAAAGGAAGGAGAAAAGGTATAATTTTCAGGGGATGGGATGTGGATGGATTTCAAGAGATGGAGGGGGAATATAAAGAAAATAAAAGGGAACATGTGTAAACATGAGGTGCTGTAAGAAGATAGAAGGAAGACTAATTTCATAGGAAAAATAGGTAAATTTGCATTAAACAAAAGAGACAGCTAGTCATTGAGGAAAAAAAGAAAGAACAGAGAAGGAAATAAAGGGAAAGAAGGAATAAAAACAATCCAACTAGGGGCCCCTGGTGGTACAGTTGGTTAAAACGTCCAAATTCGGCTCAGGTCATGATCTCGCAGTTCATGAGTTCAAGCCCCGCGTCGGGCTCTGTGCTGACAGCTCTGCAGAGCCTGGAGTCTGCTTCGGATTCTGTGTCTCCCTCTCTCTCTGCCCCTCCCCTACTAGTGTGCTCTCTCTCTCTCTCTCTCTCTCTCTCTCTCTCTCAAAAATAAATAAAACATTAAAAAAAAAAAGAAACCAACTAGCCCATTGTAGCACCCTGGGACGAATGGCAAGAAAGGGAGGAAAAGGGTAGAAGGAAAAATAAAATCTAAAGAAAATCTCATTTGATTAGTAAACTCACATAGAAGTAAACAGATCTGAAGTGAAAATAGGAACAGGGAATATAAATAATGACAGACACTGTAAGAACAGATTTATAGCCCATCATGTCTGAAGAAAGGCCTGGATTAACATTTCAGTTTGTTTTGTTTACAAGAAACACATCATTGGGGTGCCTGGGTGGCTTAGTCGGTTAAGCGTCTGACTCTTGACTTCAGCTCAGGTCATGATCTCACGGTTCTTGAGTCTGAGCCCCACATCGGGCTCTGTGCTGCCCGTGCGCAGCCTGCTTGGGATTCTGTCTCCCTCTCTCTGCCCTTCCCCTGCTTGTGCTCTCTCTCTCTCTCTCTCTCGAAATAAATAAAAAGAAACTTAAAGAAACCTATCACTAATTGCAGAATGTATTTTAGTCAGAGCAGTAGAATGCTATGTACTGTCTAACAGAAGTCTTACTGCCTGATGCCAAAGCCCCTGACACAGCTCTACTGAGGTCTGCCGTCAGACTGCCAGACAGCGCTAAGTAGCACGAGAGTGACCCTGATAATGTCAGGTCTGCATTAAGGAGATACTTACAGGCAACGATATTTATGTAGCGGTTCTTGTGCTTGTTGTCTGGGTGATTGGAGCTGTCTGCTGTGATACCTAAGTCCGCAGTACAGCCCTGCACCTCCTGTAAAGAAATTTATGTATAACATTTTAACACATATCCTTTCAAACAAAGTGCCTTCAAAATATAATGTAGAGGACAAAACAAATTAGTCTATCCCCCCCAATTTTTTTTACATGTTATAACTATTTCTTGGCTAAAAGAAAATGCAGCGAAATAATGCCTTACCTGGTAAAACTCTTTCAGTGTCTAATGAGGGAATGAATGCCAAAAAAGTAAAGAAATCAAATTCCACAGCACACGACAAATGAGAAAAAAAAGCGTTCATATTAGGTTTACAATGGAAAACTATGATCATGCAATAAATACATTTGTCAAATAGCAAAAAAACAGAATGTTTCAAACAGTTGCATGCAAATAGAAACTTCTAACAGTTTGAACCTTAAAATTATGTAAAAGGAAAAAAATAACACTTTTAAAAGGGTACGGTGGTATAATAATATGATGAATATAAAAAATGCAGATGAGAAAAACCATATATTTGATGGCACATTTTGTTGGATTAGTCAGATTTGCTAATATCCAAATAACATTTTATTTTGACCACGATAGCACTATTTGAAACTCTGAATTAGTGACACACACATATATATATATATATATATATATATATATATATATATATATACATTTTATTTATTTAGGGTAATTTTAAAGAGTAAATATCTTCCTATTTGGTGGTCTGTAACAGATTTAGCATTGTCAGAACATTACAAATTCTTCTAATTTTTTTTTATCACACATATTATATCATTTTGATTTTGATAGCATTACTTTCTACATATTTAATGAGTAGACTTCTTTTTAATTTAAACTTCCATGGGTACAGAAAAATTATTTCTGCCAATTATCTTTTAAAATGAATTAAAATCCTTTTCAGAGATGTTTTCTATCTAAATACATTAGGTAGGAATTTATAATTATTTAGCATTAAGATAATAAGATAAAACCTTTATAATTTTTGAGAAAGTATATAGCCCAAATGTGAATCTGACTCCTCTGCAAATGGCCCAGCCTCTGTCCAGATAACCCTTTAAGGCCTCTTCTACAGCAAGTACAGCAAGCCCTTCTCACTCTAGATTTACAAACAATTTCATGTTATGAACTTAAAAGGCATAGTATTACCAGTTGTTAAACTAATTCTTAAGTTAATGAAACGTTTTCTTGAATCAGACTGTGAGATAAGAGCAATGGAATTAAGAATACAATTTTGAGTAAAAATGTGAGGCTATTTTATTAATTTAATCATGAGCTGCTTCATAATATTGAAAATTATTTTATGGTTGTAAAAACTATGAATCTGCCTTTGTGCATATGTTAGCAGCAAGTTTTATTATAAATTATCTACTTTTCCTCGTGATTTTTAAAATTTGGAAAATTAGATCCTTGACCCATTCTCCCTCTTTCAATTGCGATTTTGTTTCTGAGCCTGATAGTTTCTGTGAGTTAACAAGGTACCACCCACCCTCTAACCTCTATTACAGTAAGAAAAAATAATTTGATGTTTTAAATACGTAATTCTTTATATTATTCCACTTTACTTGGTCATTACCTCACACCGCTATTTCAGTGTAGCTATGACTTAGATTTCTTTTAAAATTAAATGAATTGGCTACTATTATTTTTCATTTAGTGAAA